>NC_053489.1:149927141-150249641 GCF_905171775.1 Rana temporaria | reverse complement strand
AAGTACAGACTGCATTGATGAAACACTGGGTTGCTGTGAGAGAGATCCTTTTCCCAGGACCATTCGATATAGGAGTGACAGTTTAAGGAAACAAATGGGTGTATATGTGTATACATCCCCTTAGTACAGGTGGGGGTAAATACAGCTCACCATTTGACGTCTTGTCTTTTGTCGCTTTTTTCCAAGTCCATAGATACTAGGCCAAATTACCATTAAAGTAGAGTATGAATATAGGCCGGTCATAATAGGGGGATATCTATCTACACTCTCAGAGACATAAAATATGTTGGTCTTATTTGTTTCATGCAGCGATATCCAGGCGATCAAAGTGTGTGGTATGCAGCGTAATGTGCAGCGTCTCACCAGCGTAACCTGGGGAAGGAGCGAAGGGAGTTTCTTTGCATAGTGAAGCTGGTTATATGAGTGGATGAAACATCCGTGCCCTCACACCAGAGAGCGTGATAGCGTAATGCTTACATGCTTCATTTGTGACCAAGCTTCTTCTTATTGGAGCTAAAAAGCTTGAATTCTCTACACATATATACCATCAAAATCCATATACTTAGGGAAGATTTTCCTATCTCCATTCATATATATTTTTTCTATTAGAAGTTAGTTAGACTGTTATGAGAGGATTACTCCTGCAGGAGAAACGTTAGATGTGTATGGCTGGTTGGATGTGTATGTGTATGGCCTCTTTGTCATCCAGGGCTTCTGATTAGAGAATACCCTGATGCATTTACCCACTGTAACATTATCTACACAGGTTCTTATGTAGCGCAATGCAGCTTTGGTGTACACATTAAAACCTGTATATGTATATATCCCAGTTAGTCCTTTTGAAGCAGTCCTTTAGTCGTTCAAGAGAACATGCTGGTCAGGTCACATCCTTATCTCTGTATAAACATTTTTTTCCACAGGCCACATTTCCCAAATACATCTTATATTATTGATTTTTGCAATTTGTGCAAATTTTTTCCCCCTTAAAAATACTACCACCCTTCTGACTGGCATTATCAATGAATTTATATGACATATGCATTGAAAAAAGCCATCCCAGATGAAGATAAAATAACAAGATAAAACAAGGACAAATGAGAGAATGAAAGGTCATAGCAATATGCTGGACCACCATGGGGGAGCTCAAAGGGGGCCGCAGATATTTCCTGTGCTTTTTTTTTCAGATTGCCAAAAGTAGCAGTTCCTTGGGCAGCAACAGCCACGGGATTGGTTACCCAAGTCATCGACTAATTGGTCAGATTATGGCGGGCGTAAAGCCCACGTGGATGGAGCCCTTATAAGGACCGGAGAGTGGGGTTTCACTGATCGTTCGGATCAAGCCACGACGCCCGCCCACCCTCCCTATCCTGTTAAGTCGTGGTGTTTTCCAGTGGGGGTGTAGTTGTTCAGCATGGCTGGATGGACACCGTTTAATCTTGTTGTAATTTAGCCAGGATGGCTTTACATATTTATTTAAATTAAAATAATTAATAGGTTACCCCTTGGATACACTGTGGCTATTTAAAATGCCCAAAGAAAAATTTATAAATTATATTTGTACTTTCATTGGTTTGTATGTCTCTTTATTTGAGTCCATTTGTGCTAGCCCATGTGGCATTTAATAATTAAAGAGACTTTGTCACCTTCCCACCGAGGGCAAAGTGACAGTGCCTCCTGTAAGCCCTCACCCTGTCAAAAGGTATACTCACCCATCCATTCACCTTAGCTCCAGTCTCCTCGCTGCAGGAGTCCACCTTGAGTAAACTCTTTTGCCACTTACAGACGCGGTGATTGGTCTCTCAGGCTGGGGCACTGCCATGAAAAGAGGTCACATGCTACCTTGTACCCAAAAGCTTCACTTTAGTAAAACAAGATCAGGGAGGCTGTGAGATAGGGAGGGCTAGTGGAGTACACTTTGCCAAGGAGGTGGGCTATCAGGAGTAGGGTTGAGCGAACCCGAATTGTAAAGTTTGGGTTCGTACCGGACTTTTGGGTTTCTTGGTACCTGGACCCGAACCCAAACAATTTGCTGTAAGTTCGGGTTCGGTGTTTGGCAATGTAATGGCGTGCTGCAGGGCAGCCAATCACCATTTGTTTTACTTGTGTGACCTAGAAGCCATCACAGCCATGCCTACTAATGGCACGGCTATGATTGGCCAGTGCAGCATGTGACCCAGCCTCTATATAAGCTAGAGGCACATAGCACAGCACGTCACTCTGCTTTAGATAGGGTAGGGAAAGGCTGCTGCTACTGCTGCTTTGAGGGAGAGAATTAGATAGGAGTCAGACTGTCCTGCTTCAGAAATCATATTACTCAGCGATCTACATAGCACAAAAGAGAAACAGAGCGGCGCCTTCTAAGCGTAGTGAGTTGGTAGTTTAATATAATAAAATCAATTTACAAAGATGTGTACTCACAAAAGGAGCGTATACAAAAGGCATCTGACATCTGACATGAAAGTTCATCCGCTGGGGGTCCCGGGGAAGATGTTGATAACTCTGTGTCCTGGTGTCCTGGGGACTTGGAATAGCTTGTTCCCTTGTCTCGAGTGGCTGCGTCGGTGGGGGCCAAACGCCCTCAGAACCTTAGAGAAGGGGAGCTTGTTTCCCAAATGTGCGGCTGTACGGACGTCACTTCCGGGTCAAGGTTCAGCGGGGAGATGCGCGTGTTCGAGACATGCATGTCTCTTCTTCAGGCATAGGAGGGGCCAGGTTGCAGGGAGAGATATACACACAAGTGGGCCGGCTGTAATGATCCTATTGGCTAACCTTTTAACACTAAAAAAACAATGTCACCCAAGATGTAAACGATCTACATACAGTAAAAGAGACTAATAAACAATACTGATAATTTAATTATTTGTTCCATTGCAGCAGGGCATGCCAGGTAACAAAAATGAAAAAGGGGATTGTGTTTTAGAAGGAAAAATATGAAATTGGGCGAAGTGCTACCACAAGGGGGAGTGCTCTTCACATGAACACTGTAAGTGTCTTGGTAGTGATACAAATAGACTTGAAATGTATAACAAGCATACAGGCACATAGACAGAGGGAAATTACATATGAACGGTCAGCTTGCTGGAAAATAAATCTAAATCCACCTATGAGAGTAATGTGAATAAAGAATCAAAAGAAATTCTGAGGTATTACAAATACAACTCAACATATAAAATATATATATATATATGAAAAATATATTCTAAAAAGATTTAAGAAGGTTTGTCATTAAAATATATATATTATTAAAATCCTTGTTTAAAAATTCCAAAAAAAAAAAAAAAAAAAATAAAAAAAAATATATATATATATATATATATATATATATATATATATATATATATATATATATATATACACAAATAGATATATGCATATAATATAATATAAGTAAAAGTACATACTTCCAAAGCACCAAAAAGTGTACTGTATGAAACTACACATATATTCACATACACGTGTACATATGTATGCACACGTAAGTGTATATATTTTTGGGGGAGGGGAAAAGGATCATAATCAGAATTGAAAGATCATGATAGTAAGAAATACTATGGGCACTACCAGAAATTTATAAAATAAGATATTATAATGACTCACTATAATAAAATAATAATCTCAATGCCTTCATTCAAGCCACCGGGCGAGAGGCTATCTAGAGTATAGATCCAGTAATTTTCCCTTTCGCATAGCTTTTTGTACACATGTGTGGCCCGCCACTTCAAGGAATTTCACCAACAATCCTCGGAAGGGCTTCGAGTATGGGTCCTAGAGGCTATCTCCAGGCATTTTCCCCAAGGAGAACGCTACAAAAAGCCTCCTGTCCAGAGCCAATGTGGACAAGCTCACGTTCATTAAAATGAACCAGGCATGGATCCCACAGGACTTGTCCGTACCTTGTGCAGAATAGAAATGTATACCGGCCTTACCCAGCCATTCTTGTATTTCTGATCTTTCTCACTCTTTTGGGGTGTACCCTAATTCAAAAAATAAATAAATTAAAAACAAAAACATGTGTTGGCTACCTCGTCCTCCTCCACCGCTTCCACCTACACCGCCACATCCACCGCCACCTGAACCTCCTACTCCATATGAACCTTGTCCTCCTAGGTCAAGATTTTTTATTTTATTTTTTATGTATTTTATGTTATTTTAAGTTATTTCCCTATCCACATTTGTTTACCAACATTTTGCTGTCATTTGCAGCCCTTTAGCCCTTTACATGACTTTTTTAGAGACATTTTCAGTAGTCAAAAGTTTGGGTCCCCATTGACTTCAATGGGGTTCGGGTTCCGGGTCAAGTTCGGGTCCCGAACCCGGACTTTTTTCCCGAAGTTCGGCCGAACCCGTCGAACCCGAACATCCAGGTGTCCGCTCAACTCTAATCAGGAGGCATTGTCACTGTGTTGTAAATTGGCAAAATGACAGTATTTTTTACATTTTCAATTAAGGCTAAACATTCATGATTCAAAATTAATTCTTTTTTTTTTTTTTTTTGCTAAAAATTTGAATGTGAAACTTATCCTGACATAAGTTAACAAACACATTTAAAATAACTTGCAAGACTGTATGGGTTAATGCTTTTGCGTGTTATTGTATGTAGGTTTTATCTTGGTTTTCTTGTGAGCCATATGGTAACAATAATAGCTTATGCTTGTTAATACTCACTTTTATAAAGCTTCTCTTGTTTGTTTGGGGTTTAGTTTATTCTGAAAAATCTGTTATGTGAACAATGGCCAAAATGACTAGCCATCTAAGAAGCATTCACTTTACAGTTTGGCTCATTTAACACATATTTGTGTTGGTGCTATGGCATTAAAATGATCTCTATACTGAAATCTCATTAAATAATTTGCGCTGAACATTCCATGGTTGTAGCTAGTGAAATTAGGTGAAAAGAAAAACCGGTCTATTTAGATTTCATTTCAGTACCATTTCATGTGTTTGGAACAATTTATTGCCAGGATGTCTTAGTTACACTGATATGTCACACATGAAAGAATTCATAAGGGAATTCTTGCATATTAGAAAATGTGCTTCTCTGTTACCATCACTAAGACAGATGGTATTTTCTTTTTGCCAAATGCCGATTGTGTCATTTGCAGGTAGTTGATAAAAAATATAGCTATAAAAACATCAAGATACAATCTGTACTAGTATTAGTAATTAAAAATTAAAACACACATAAATTGTTTAATATTCATTAGTGGTATAAGTGGAATTATTATTGTAGGTTCTTACAGATTGTTTTTTTGAATACTAGTTAGAAAATTGCTTCTAACTGTTAGCATTATAAACTCAAATAAATGATTTTTGTTGCCTTCTTAATACACTTATTTCTTGCAATCTCTCTTTCAACCCTTTTCTTTCTCTGACCACAACTTATTAATTTCACGTTCTCCCTGTCTTCAACACACCCCTATTGCTGCAAATAGCAAAAATTACCCATACAGTAGAAACCTTTACCATTTTAGCCCTTCTCTGTTCTATTTTTACTGACTCAGGGGAGACTTGTTCATAGGGGCTCATGGGGCAGTGCCCCACCAGCTTTGTTGTAAAAAAAAAAAAAGCAAATGTTAAAAATAAAATAAATAAAAATAAAATAAACTGTAATTATTTTTTATTTGGCATTTATTTGGAGTTTCTCTCGAGCTGTGCCTGTGCTGCTGTTGCTACTTGCCAATTAGTTAATAGGAGCTTGTTGGGGTGGGCCAAAATATGACCCTAGCACGCCTAGTCTATTTGGTCCCTCCCAAAGCTGCACAGTGGTGTAATGGTTAGCACTTTCACCTTGCAGCAAAAGGGTTGCTGGTTGGAATCCTGACCACAACACCATCTGCCCAGCCATGTCCCTCCCTCCACAAGTCACACTCTGACACAGAGCCATCCATCTTGTGTGTAGAGGAGACAGAGACTAAGAGCAGCAGACTGGTGTCAAGTTCAACTCCATGAGTGAGTGTCATCAATCATGTATGTTAAACCATCACAGAAAAGATGAATATCCTTAAGTGATAGAAATAGAGCCTCATATAGTATTATACTATACTATACACTATGAGTGAAAGCGAGTGGGTGGAATCTATACTGAGAGGGGCTTATGATAAGTTGGAGGGGTCAAAAAGGATGGACGGGGTCTGGAGTACAGCTATGTTTTTTTAGACTATGGGTGATCTTCATTTGCCAGGGGGGTAGCAGTCAGTGCAGTGGTGGCTGGTGAAGTTTTGATGGTGGGGCGCCAGACCCCGTCCTTCCATTTTGACCTCCCAGTGGTAATGAGGAGGTGGAGACTCAGGGGATAGAAAGGGCTGTGAGGGCTGGGACAGTGATAATAATGGGGGATTTTAACTACCTGGAAATTGACTGGAGTAATGGCACTGTTGGAACAGTTAAAGGGCAAAAATGTATAAACCTATTACAGGACAATTTTGTGATCCAGTTTATTGAGGCCCCCAGACTAGGAACAATGCTTTGCTGGACCTGATAATCTCAAACCATGCAGAGCTTATTACCAATATTGATATAAAAGAACATCTCAGTAGCAGTGACCATAACAATGATTTAATTTAACGTTAGCTGTAAGAAACAAACACATATGGGAAATATAAAAACACTTAACTTTAGGAGAGCAAATTTTCCAAGGATGAGGGATGCTCTCCAAGACTGGAAGGGAATATTGGCACCGATGAGCACATAACAAAAATGGTAATTCTTCAAAAATTCTGTATGTAAACTCACTGCAAATAATATGGGCAATACGTTTAAAAGGCTAAAAAAAAAACAACAATGTTTTGTAACTATAAATAAAAAGAAAAGAGATTTTTTTAAAAATATAAAAATGAAGGAACACTATAATTGTTTAAATGTTACAAAGAATTTAACAAAAGAAAATCAAGGACGCAACAATTCAAAATGAACGGCAGATTGCAAAAGATAGTAGGGCAAACCCCCAAAAAATCTTCAAATAAATGAATAGTAAAAAGGTCAGGTCTGAGTATGTAGGCTCTTTACAAAATAATCTGGAGTGGGTGACTGGGGACAAAGAGAAGGCAAATTTATTAAATACGTTCTTCAGATCTGTGTATACAAAGGAGCATAGGGGAGCTCATGTCCATAATGGGGGTGGTTTTGACACAGCCCCAAATGATTCACAATGGCTCAAAAGTGATATGGTCCAGAAATATTTAGACAGAATAAAGGTGTATAAAGCATCTGGACCAGATGGCATCCACCCTCATGCTGATGCATATTCAGGTGTCCCTGGGTGAAAATCTTGTACAGCATATTAAAAAGTCTCCTGAAGAAGCCATCTTTTGACAAAACATGTTGAGCAATTATTGCTGTAGTGTATAATTAGATCGCATATGATGTTTGTTTGGAATTTTTTTTTTTACAAAGATAAAAGTACCTTTTTTCACAAACAACATTTTTTATCGTAGAGGAAGGACAACGGTACAAAGGTCTGGTTAGTTACAATAACAGTAATAATGCAGTATGGAGACATATCAATGAAATACAAACAGGCATTTAATAAACAAAAAAAGCAAGTATCAAATGCATTTGAACATAATGGGTGTTTAAATACAAGTATAACATTGAAGTTACCGGTACATTTCTTTTGTTTGTTACAGATACGGTATGCAGGCCAAATATTATACTGATCCCTCATGTGTAAAACAAGGTGTACAGGAGATTAAAACCCCTTATAACTATGTTGATTGTTAACATTTTACTGTAACGATTGGAGCAGTAGATATGTATCATACAGGAAAATGGGACTAAACCTAGGAGGAGATATGTTTATTGTATGTGGTGGTAACTTTTGAGTGTGATCTAGTGTGGCTTATTCAGTATATTGTGGTTGCATTGATAATCGGCCTGATGTGTCAAGAATTATCTGTTTTCTATATGGATGCGGTCAACAGACCCCTGGCAAAAAAATACAGAGGAAAGAGTTTCTAATAGGCCTAAGCTATGATCGAGTTGCTCGAGCGAGGTGATGGGGGATGATTGCTACATACACTAGAAGGTAGGGGGTATAGATAGAGGTCTCTTATAGGTGGTATAAGGATTCTAGAGAGAAACAGCAGGCAGGGGAAGGGAGGGGAAGAGCAGGGCAAAGTAATTGCTTTCTGGGGATGGGAGGATAGGCAGTAAATCCATAGTGAGTAGGGAGAAGGGGAATTCAGGAGAAAGAAAGGAGGGGGAGACTCTTCCTCCTCCTCCTACCTAATATTGTGTGTCAAAAATCTTCAGTGGGTTAATAGTTTGGAATATTCGTTTGTTGTTTTAAAGTGTTGCCAACAGGACCAGGTTTTTCGAAACTTGGAAGGCATCTTATTGGCTTGGTGTACGAGGTCTCTTATATCTGCCACTTTGTTTATGCGCCTGATCCAATCTGCTATGGTTGGAGGGTTGGATGATTCCCAATGGGCTGGTATACACATCTTAGCTGTGTTTACAAATTGTAAGGTTTAGGAAATGGTTATTTTTTTTTAGGAATGGAAGAATAATGAAAGAGCATTTGGGCCAGGGAGAAGTCAATCTGGTAGGTGGTAATTTAAGTAGTGAGGCGATGCACTTCTTTCCAGAAGGGTTGGATTAGAGAGCAGGATCGCTATATATGTAGGAGTGACCCTTCCTCATCCGATCATTGCCGGAAGTTTGGGGGATAGCAGGGGAGATTTTGTGTAGTTTAAAGGGGGGTTTTATACCATCTAGAAAGGCTGGTATATACCATCTTGAAGCTGTTTTCCTGTGCATGGACATTGATCATCCCCTTATGGATACAAGAGTAGATTTTCTCCTATTCCTCTTCCGAGAGTTCCATTTCCCAATTATGGCTGGCTAGGTTGGATTTGGGATTGTGGTCAGAGAATAAGATGGAGTAAAAGTCATTGCTCAAGCGTGTCTGTCTGTAGAGAGATATTTTGTGCTTGTGATTTAGAGAGGTTTATTTGTAAATTGGTTAAGGTTTTGAATGTAGAAAAGTCTTTGAGCATGTTGGGTATTGTGATATGTGGTTCCATTAGAAATAAGAGGATATCTTCTGCGCAAGCAGCTAGTTTATAAATAGCTTTGTTGATCGAGACCCCTTTGATAAAAAGTACCCTTTTAATGTATCCAATAAAATTTGTTATGAATTAAAAAACAAAATGATGTCTGGCACCTTAAAAGTCCCCATTCCCTATTCCATGTGTATTTATAGGTAAAATTGATTGCCTCTCGGGGGATCAGGAAGTAATTTTTTCCACTACTGTAGAAGATTGGATTTTGCTTTGCTGGAGTTTCTTGCCTTCCTCTGAATCAACTGTGGGTATAGGATTGTGTACATGGGATTGTATGTTTTTTTTTTTTTGGTTGAACTAGATGGACTTGTGTTTTTTTAAAACCTGACAAACTATGTAACTATGTAAGTGTGACACAAAACCAAATCCCTGCAAGACTTCTACCTTGTATAAATCTGCCCTTCTAAAATATACTGTAATTCCTCTCTCCATGTTGCAAAGCAGACCTATTTCATGACTTTCATTAACTACCCCTCATTCAGTGCTTGTCTTTCTACTTCATCCCCTACTGCTCTCAGCCACTAACTCAATGACTGCCCAGGACATTGGAAATCATTTTAAAAGCAAGATAGATGTAATTCTTGACAAGATCACCACTGTCAAGATATATTTTCCACTTAATATACTGTGTCTACCGCAACATTCAAAATGATCCTCTTTTGTTACTACAGGCGAGGTTGCTAAACTTTTATGACACCCACCTTACAACCTGTCCTCTGGACCCTGTTTCCTTATAACTACTACAGTCACCCTCTTGCTCTGATCTCAAATCTACAATCTCTGCTTCTCTACTGACATCTTTCTCTCCCCTGTCAAAACATGCCCTAGTCAACGTTATTCTTAAAAAGCCCTTGGTAGACCCTACAATGCCTTGTCTACAAAAATTGTCACTCCTCTGGCCTCAAAGACCTTTCTCTTTCTTGGTTCTTCTCCTACCTAATCACGAATCTGCTAACTGAAATATCATTATGGATATCAAAGCATTTACTAAAACTTCTAAAAGGTTTATGAAAGCTTAGCTGTAAATATTTCCTCTTCCCTGGGCGCCCTCTCCTGACTTTTCCATCAAGTGTCCCTCCTTTTATGCCAGGTATATTCTTAAACTCTGACTTCTTCCTTCAGCCCCACACCCAATTACTTTTAAAATCATGCTGCTTTCATCTCCATAACATTTACAAAACATGCCCCTTCTAACCAATGACACCACGTCTACTAATTTAATCCTTGTTTACTCTTGTTCCTACTATTGCAACTTCCATCATTGGCCAACCTTTACACAAGCTATGCTCCCTAAGAAATACTGCTGCCAGATTCATCCACCTTGTCAGCCGCTCAGTGTCTTCTACCTCTCTTTTCCATTCTCTCCACTGGCTTTCGCTCACCAAGCAAATAAAATGAAAAATACCAATCACAACAATTTAAAACCCTTTACAACTCTGATTTTAGTTACATCACCAACTTTGTCTCAAAATATCATCAAAACTATTTTATTTTCTCTCCAAGACTTCCTTTTCTCAAGCTCACTTATTAGGTAATAGCAATAGGTCAATTTAATCGTATGCCGCGTACACACCATCACTTTATGTGATGAAAAAAACACGACATTTTCTGTGAAGTAAAAAACGACGTTTTTGAAACTTCAATTTTCAAAAACGACGTTGCCTACACACCATCGTTTTTTCACAATGCTCTAGCAAAGCGAGGTTACGTTCACCACTTTTTTCCATTGAAGCTCGCTTCATAACTAGCTTCTGGGCATGCGCGGGTGTAAAAACGTCATTCTAAACGTCGTTTTTTGCTACACACGGTCAATTTATGTGAAGTAAAAAACTAAGTTTTGAAAAACGACACATAAAATTGAAGCATGCTTCAATTTTTTTTGTCGTTTTTCACAAGACATAAAACGACGTTTCCCCCCACACATGGTCATTTAAAGTGATGTTTTTTTTCATCACATAAAGTGATGGTGTGTACGCGGCATTACTCTGAACATATGGTAAGTTGAAAGATTCTGAATCTATCACAGGCTCCTGCACTTTTCACATCCTGCCTTTTTGAATGAGATCAAACTTTTGGAGTGCATTTATGCTGATAAGTGCTATAATGCATATGATTGATGTTACCAATTGCTAACTCAGGCAACAATTAAAAGCATTTAGGTATCTGTTTATGCCAGGGGTCTCAAAACTGGCAGCCCTCCAGCTGTTGTGAAACTACAAGTTGCACGAGGCATTACAATTCTGACAATTACAAGCATGACTCCCACAGGCAGAGGCATGATGGGACATGTAGTTTTGCAACAGCTGAAGGGCCGTCTGTTTGAGACCCCTGGTTTATGCTATCCAAAAATCATCGCAATTAAATTATTGTCAGAAAATGTACTCAGTTTGCCTTTAATCTGAGTATTTGTAATAATCCAAATGGGGTTTTAAGTGGAACTGCAATTTTGTGATCATGTGCTATATAACCCTTATGACTTAAAGGGCTGGGCTCAATGATATGTAACATGTATATTTATAAGGTTCTGAATGCAGTATACAGTACTCAGGGCATACAGTAGATATAATACACAACTTGAAAATAGAATACTTTGACTTGAGAACTAGTAGGTAGATTCAGGTATGTTGGCGGAACTTTGCGGTGGCGTAGCTTAAGGAATTTAAGCTACGCCGCCGTAAGTTAGCGAGGCAAGTTCATGATTCACAATGTACTTGCCTGCTAAGTTACGTTGGCGTAGCCTAAATCGGCAGGCGTAAGGGCGCCTAATTCAAATGTATTTGAGGGGGGCGTGTTTTATGTTAATGGCGCTTGACCTCATGTTTTTTACGTTTTTTCTTACTGCGCATGCGCCGGGTGCCTACATTTCCCAGTACGCATTACGGCTAAGTACGCCGCACTGGCCTATTGATTTTGATGTGGGCGTAAACTACGTAAATCCCGATTCACGGACGACTTACGCAAACGACGTAAAAAAATAAAATTTTGGCGCGGGAACGGCGGCCATACTTGACATTACTATTCCAATAGAGCCTAGCTCTAACTTTACGCGGCCTATCTCTTACATAAATGGCGTAAAAGTACTGCGTCGGCCGGGCGTACGTTCGTGAATCGGCGTATCTCCT
Source organism: Rana temporaria (assembly GCF_905171775.1). Taxonomy (NCBI): domain Eukaryota; kingdom Metazoa; phylum Chordata; class Amphibia; order Anura; family Ranidae; genus Rana; species Rana temporaria. Next base: position 150,237,457 of record NC_053489.1, on the reverse strand, counting down.
CATTTACATATTCTACGCCGACCGCAATGGAAGCACCACCTAGCGGCCATCCAAAATATTTCAATATAAGATAGGACGGCGCAAGCCGTCGTATCTTAGATATGTTTAAGCGTATCTCTGTTTAAGCATAAGCTTAAACATAAGTCGGCGTCGATTCTGAGTTAGGTCGGCTTATCTACTGATAAGTCGGCCTAACTCTTACTGAATCTACCTATAGATATAAAATTAAATGCTTAGGCAACTGCACTGAATCAAATTCCTCCATATGTCATTTAGAGATAACTGAATAACAAAATGACAATTTATTAAATATGGGGTCATTTTGGTTTATGGAGAGAAATTGAGACTTCTGTGAGAGACTTTTGGAAAATAATGTTCAGAGGCATAACTCTTCATTATGGAAAATAATTGACCTTACAGAAAAGGTTGTTTAATGGACTTTGAACAGAAGCTGTTCTGTGTTAGACACGTTTAAGCATGCTTAAAATGCTGCAAAAGGCTCATACATTGTAGGCTTATAAAAAAGTATTGTATCCCATAACTCATTTATATTCTGTGTACATCCAACATTACTTATATCAATACATCCTATTATAATCGCACTCCACTGAGGTCTTCACCCTGATCATCTGAGTCCTCGCAGCTAGAATTAACTCTCACCCCAAGTCTAACAAAGAATAACAATTATACTTTAATGCAGAGAGAATTTCCAAGGAAAAGAGATACAGACTGAATCATTATAGAAATGTATGATAATTTCTGCAGGGCAGACTAAAACTAATAGCTGAAATATTTAACAGTATATATTATACTATTTACATGAATAAATGCTGCCTTTGATGCCTTCAGCTTGTACACATTCATTTTAACATGGATGTTAATGGAACTTCTAGTTACTGAAAATGTTCCTTGCTCCAGTTCAATTAACATTTTTGGTTTGATGAGATCATGGTTTATAAGAGAGTTGATTATTTTCCTGATTATTCAGTAAAGCTGTTCAAAAAGCAATTATGTGCAAAATGCCAGAATCCAATGAGTTCATTCGTACTTTAAAGGTTCATTTTGATTGGTTGTCAGGGGCATTGCAATTGTTTTTAACTTTTTCCTCATCCTTACTGAATATGCCATAAAGTTTTGTGTAAGTATATTTTGGCATTTGTTATCTTCTTAAAAACTGAAAAATGTAGCACTAAAATCTGTACATATATATGAAAATAAACCACATCTGAAGGGTCAAAACAAATCTACGTGATACCAAAAAAGTAGTGCATAAAAACAAAAGGTGCATAAACTGACTAAAGTCCAAATGAATGAAAATTAAGACGACTCCACCACGAATAAGCCTTGTCTGACAGTATTCCGATGCCTTTTCCCTAGCAACCTTGAAACACATTCTGCAAACATCCCAGCTAGAACACAAGTTTTGGAAGCAGTCTTAGGCCCCGTACACACGACCAGTTTCCTCGGCAGAATTCAGCTTCCGACCGAGTTTCTGGCTGAATTCTGCCGAGGAAACTGGTCGTGTGTACACTTCCGGCCGAGGAAGCCGACGAGGAGCTCGACGAGGAAATAGAGAACATGTTCTCTATTTCCTCGTTGTTCTATGGGAGCTCTCGTCCCGCCGAGCTCCTCGGCGGCTTCAGGGCTGAACTGGCCGAGGAACTCGATGTGTTTGGCACGTCGAGTTCCTCGGCCGTGTGTACGGGGCCTCAGAGCTTGTGATTTGGGAATGGGAGCTGCTTTCCTATAAGCAGATGTGTGGAGCAAAGTTCACCCTGAGTGCAGCTACATTGGGAGCACAGCAAGTATTGTTCTGTCAAGATATAGAGATTGGAAAGGAAAACTGCAGGGGATGTTGGAAGGAGTCAGAAGGTGTATTCCAGGACAGGAAACCTAAAATCATCATTCTTTTCTAACACACGGTGACCTGAAAAGCTGAAAGGCATGTGAATACTAAGCCTCTACCCTTACAAGAATACATGTTATACATCGGGACTTTGGATTATTACTGTCGAGTAGCCGACCGTATCCAGGACCAGCTGTATCAATTGAGTTGATCGACCTTTTAGCTTTTGACGACTTGGGTGGTGTACCCAGTCATCGGCATTTGGTAAGCCTCTCTCCTACCATTTTGGCGGTACTTCTGTCAAGCTGTTGTTACTTCTTCAAGGCTTATTCATGGTGGAGTTGTCTTAATTTTCATTCATTTGGACTTTAGTCACTTTATGGACCTTTTTTTTTTATTCACTACTTCTTTGGTATCACAAATTGTATCACAAATTGTGTCTATTCACATTAAGTTTGTGGTTTATTCATTTAGTTAAGTTTGTTCTATATGGTCATGTGGTGATATTTGGTACTATTGAGGTACTATACACAGGTATATTTGGTTTGACCCTTCAGATGTGGTTTATTTTCATATCTATATACAGATTTTAGCGCTACATTTTTCAGTTACATTTCACAATACTGCTTTTGCCTATAGCCATGTGGCAGCTTACATTTGTATCTATCTACATTATACACAGCGCAGTTTATTCTTTACACTTTGTTACCTTCTGACAATTTACCAGGGACAGCGCATGCCCTAAAAATATTTTCCTGCAACTGGGAAGGAGAATCTGACCACTTTCTATGATGGGGAGAGGATTTGTGTTTGCCAAAAGACTTGGGGCCAGATTCACAAAGGAGATACGACGGAGTATCTCAGATACTCCGTCGTATCTCTCAGAGTATCTATGCAACTGATTCATAGAATCAGTTACGCATAGATAGCCCTAAGATCCGACAGGTGTAATTGTTTTACACTGTTGGATCTTAGGATGCAGTACCGTGGCCGCCGCTGGGGGGAGTTTGCGTTGTAAACCAGCGGCGGGTATGCAAATTAGCAGTTACGGCGATCCACGAAGGTTTTTCCCGTCGTTACGTCGTCACACGTTTTAGATTCCCGTCGCAAAGATAGGGCTGCTATTAACATGGTGTAAAATTACTCCACCATGTTAAAGTATGCCCGTATTTCCCGTGTCGCTTTTGAATTTTTTTGTTTTCCAGACGTAAGTCCGTTACGCACGTCGCGATTCTCAACACGTCGGCGCGTCGTAATTTCGCGCAAAGCACGTCGGGAAACTTGCGACCGGAGCATGCGCAGTACGTCCGGCGTGGGAGCGCGCCTAATTTAAATGGTACCCGCCCCATTTGAATTGGGCCGCCTTGCGCCGGACGTGTTTACGATACACCGCCGCAAGTTTCCAGGTAAGTGCTTGTGGATCAGGCACTTAGACTGAAAACTTGCGGCGGTGTAACGTAAACGGGTTACGTTACGCTGCGCCGCAGGTACGTGAATCTGGCCCTTAGTCTCCCTCTCCCTCTCCGTCTCTCTCTCCCTCTCTTCCCCTCTCTCCCTCTCTCCTTCTCGCCCTCTCTCCTTCTCGCCCTCTCTCTCTCCCCTCTCTCTCCTTCTCTCCCCCTTTCCCTCTCTCACTTTCTCACTCTCCCCCTCTCTCCCTCTCCCCCCTCTCCTTCTCTCCCCTCCCCCTCTCTCTCTCCCCCCTCTCTCTGTCCCCTCTCTCCGTCTCTCCCCCTCTCTCCTTCTCTCTTATTATGTGTGGGCCTTACTAGGAAGCTACTAGTGAAGAAAGACATTTTTGGATTCGTAGATATGTTTGTCCACTATGCATCACTAGGCTGTATATACAGTATTTATGTTGACTGTCACTGGCACCCATGCACACAGCAAGTTAAACACCCACTGAGCTTACACATTTCCTATACTATACCTTTACGGTCTGTCACCTACTCCTGTTGTATATACTCCCAGTTAAAAAGCAACTACATAAGCGTGCCTACATTGCCAGACTGTGTTCACTGGCCTTATCAAAGCTATAGATGCCATTGCTACTTTGATGCAATGAAAATAAAGAACAAAGCTTTTTTTTCTGGTTCTGACTCAGTGCTGATCCTGGATTGTCTATTGAACTTTAACAGGGTTATCCCATTCTTAGTCCTGCAGTATCTGTATTTTCTTATGTTCTGTATCCTCCTACCTACCAGTCACACAAAGAAGGAAAGCCTTAGTATTCTCACAGTACATTAAGGTTATTCCTCTGAATGCAAGTTTTATACAGTGCAATCTCTCAATGCAGCAATAAATTCAGTTTGCGCAAAAGTTTGGCCTTGACAAGTAATTGTCTTGGAAGCTGAATAAATACTGAAAATTGTTCTTAGTAACATATATAGGAGTTTCCACCCCACAGAAGCATGCTTCACATTCCTTATTCTCCATTGTGCTCGCCTATGTGTTAGACTTTTCATATTCCCTGTACATAATAAAATATTCAGATGTTTTGAAATAAAGTTGAACTCTTGGCTGGCAGCTTAACACACTTCTAAATTACTAAAGAAAACTAATGGAGAAAAAAAAACACAAAATGTGCATCATCAAACAAAGTGTATTTCATACAAAAAAAAGTAATCAATCCTAAAAGGAATTTTCCATAAAAAGTTTCACAACCTTCTTTCAAATATGCAAAATTCTCAACCAAAAATATTTACTGTGCACAAAATGATAATAAAATCACTGTCCATGCCTCTCCTCCACAGTTATCCTAACATGGTGTTTGCAAAACCACCATCACACTCCACACTGCGCGAATTTAATATGCTCACCTGGATCCACCAGATCAATACCTCTAGATCATAGGAAGTCACATGAGCTAATTTCAACCACACTCAATACATTGGCTGACAAAAATGCTTTTTGTATGTTGACACAGAAAAATGTATCTCCCAATGGCGACACTATCTAAAACTGAGCAGGAACCAACCGGTGTCCAAGATTTCAAGTGAACTGTTTCCTCACCAGGGACTTAATATGCTGGCAGTAGTACACATTCACAGGAATGCATTTAGCATAATTTGTTCATAAACCTCAATATACAGCCTTTAGATTTATATTTCATTATGATCCATTTATAATTCTTTTTAATGAGTCATAATAAGAATGATGTATTTACAGAGCTACATACAGTGTTAAAAGCAAACTCCATACTCATTTTTGCTGTTCATTTTTTGTTTAGAATTCTCTTCTTACAGCTGACATACAATCACATGAATAACTGAACAGGTCTTTAATAAAAATGCTTTAATAGGTATAGACTACAGTTGCCTGATGGCAGAAAATAACCAGAAAACTAAAATTAAAATCATCCGAATAAAAGATTTTGCAATACCCCCCTGCTGCATGTTGTGTTTTTTTTCCAGAAAGTTCAATAGCCTGCACAATGAGACCCGTGTGATAAAGATCGAGATGTGATGCCTCACTGTGTGGCACTGCAACCAATTATATCATCACAATAAGCATGTGTAATGTGGTTTGACAGCTTGTCAGTTCAGAAATTAAATAGAGCATGACTATTTGATCAATATTATTCTAGGCTTTTTCATAGTGGGCCATTTACACAAACAAAACTTCTTTAATTCATGAGTTTAGTGTGATACCTAATTTAAGATACAAACCTGTAAATAATTGCTCATTGTATACGTGTATTATTGTTGCAATGGGTCATTTCCTTTTCATCTCTTATCTTTTTTATCCTGGTAGGTAACTCCTCTGCTCCCATATTTTTTCATGCTGACCTTACTATCCTTTCTACTCAAGAACCCTAGTAACCTTCCACATTAATTGATGGCAGCTCATGCTTTCATTTCTCTTCCTTGTGTTTTCATATTTACCTGCTTCCTCTAGCAATAATGATTATGTTACTCCTATTTACTACTCCTCTGTCTTAATCTAACATAATATATTTCCCTTGGTATCATAATGAGTTAGTATCACATGTAATGTGGTAAGCAGTTTGGTGTTTACATTAGTTTATTTACTTGCAGTTTACTTGCAGAAGCCCTTGTTTGTAGTGCAGCATCGATTTGAAAAAGTAGTTCCTGCACTACTTTTGCCGATTTCAAGTGTGACTTGAATAGACATCTGTGCATGAAGCTACACAGATGTCTTCAAAGTCACTCCTGAAGTCACACTGCCCTGCAGCTTTAAAATTGTGTGATTTCAGATGAAGTTGCATGATTTCAAAGCCACATTTAATGTGAACGAGGGCTTATTTGGTGAATGCACTCCCGGGCCAGATCCACGTACATGCGCCTATCTTTAGGCGGGCGTAGCATATTTTAGAAACGTTACGCCTTTAGTTACGGCGGCGTAGCGTATATCGGGCAGCGTAAGCCCGCCTAATTCAAAAGAGGCCGGTTGAGGCGTGTTCTATACTAACTAATCGTGACCCCACGTATTTGACGTTTTTTACGAACGGCGCATGCGCCGTCCGTGAAAGAATCCAAGTGCGCATGCTCCAAATTACGGCGCAAATCGTCAATGCTTTAGACGTGAATGTAACTTACGTACAGCCCTATTCGCGAACGACTTACACAAACGACGTAAAACTTAAAAAATTTGACGGTGGCCCGACGTCCATACTTAACATTGCGTACGCCTCATATAGCGGGGGTAACTTTACGCCAGAAAAAGCCTTCCATTTTTATTTAGCTTGATAAAGTGAACACCTTTATACATGTTCAGCAAGTGATGGTATCTCTATTCTAGCAGGCATAGTAGGCAGTGGTGGGACAGGGTCCCCTCTCTTCTAAGGTGAAGATACCACAATGTGCCTTCCCTTTCCCCCAAGCTGAGACAAATAGAGCTTGCACATCTGTCCATACAGTGTCCAGAATGGCACTCCAATGCACAGGTACAATGAGTGCTGATGGACAAGCACTGCGGTGCACCACAACATAGACATGTGCATTCGTTTTCATCCGAATGCATTTTCGTCCGAATTTCGGGTATTTTCATTATCGTTTTAACAAACGAAAGCGAATGTGCAGAATCCGAAATCTGTCATGAAAAAAATGCTTTATTTTTGTTTTCGTTGCTACAACAGTTCGATATAGATAGGAGATTTGACATGACTCTGACAATAGCGATATGTGTGTCGAACCTGTGGTCGAATGTGCCCAAACTTAACTCTATTAGTCCAAGATTATTCTACATAGAGAGGAAAGATTCGACATAGAGAGAAAAGATTCAACATTATAGAGACATATAGCTAGATTCAGAGAGATGGCCGCAACTTTGCGGCAGCGTAGCTTAGCGTGTTTAGGCTACGCCGCCGTAAGTTAGCGAGGCAAGTACTTGATTCTCAAAGTACTTGCCTGCTAAGTTACGGCGGCGTAGCCTAAAGCGGGTGGGCGTAAGGGCGCCTAATTCAAATTTGTCTGAGGGGGCGTGTTTTATGATAATGAGGCTTGACCCGACGTGATTGAGGTCTTTCTTGAACTGCGCATGCGCCGGGCGCCTACATTTCCCAGTGTGCATTGCGGCTAAGTCCGCCGCACGGGCCTATTGATTTCAACGTGGACGTAAACAACGTAAATCCCTATTCACGGACGACTTACGCAAACGACGTAAAATTTTCGAATTTTGAAGCGGGAACGGCGGCCATACTTTAACATTACTATTCCATCTATTAGATGGAATAACTTTAGGCCTGATAATGCGTTACGGAAACGGCGTATCTGTACTGCGTCGGCCGGGCGTACGTTCGTGAATAGGCGTAACTAGTGATTTACTTATTCTACGCCGAACACAATGGAAGCGCCACCTAGCGGCCAGACAAAATATTGCACCCTAAGATAGGACGGCGCAAGCCGTCGTATCTTAGATAGGTTTAAGTGTATCTCTGTTTGAGAATACACTTAAACCTAGGTCGGCGCAGATTCAGAGTTAGGTCGGCGTATCTACTGATACGCCGACCTAACTCTACCTGAATCTAGCTAAGTGTTGGGGTAGACCATTCGACATGAACAACGAAGATTCGACGAAGCAGCGAGAAACATACATATGTCAAATCTGTCATTGAAGGCTTATGGTGTCTGTCTAAAGTTCTAAGAAGATTCGACAAGCAGCTAAACTGTACAACGCCGCAATTGTACATTTCCGGTAAAATACTCGGCCCATAGGCTATAGAAGAATTTGAATGTAGGTTGACTGGTAATAATAATTTATGAATATAATTATTACTAGTGTCATACAACATTAGAATTCTTCTATAGCTTGTAGGCGGAACATTCGACCAGAAATGTACGATTGCGGCGTCGTACAGTTTAGCTGTTCCGTCAAATTTTCTTAGAACTTTCGACAGACACCATAAGCCTTCAATGATAAATTCGACCTTAATTAATTCGGATTTTCCGACGAATACATTTTTTAACTAAACAAAATAAATAAAAGCAAATTTCGGGAATAACTAAATAAATACATTTTTCGGATGAATACAAAATTCCGAAACAAAATATTTCAGTGTGCACATATCTATCTACCATTTAGATCTGTGTGACCACCGTACATACAAATTGTATACAAATGTATACATCCCAAAACCTGTTGCTGATGCTCTTGGGAGAGATAAGGCACAACCTGGGCACAAATCCCATTTAACCTTTTGACAATTTCAGCCTGTTTGTGCATTTCAATGTTCAAGCCACGGGACATCTCATAATACATGACGTAGTGTCGTTGCATCTCCGATTTCTCACTGGCCAACTTGTCACATTCCCATTTAAGATTTTTTTTATTGTGCCGGATCTATGGTACATGTCTGGGAAGGTAGTCTTACCCGGGTCTCAGCAGCAAGCGAGTTGGTTTCAGCACTGTGTGGGCTTCAGCGGGGCACATCGAGGCGTAAGCAGAAACAAGGGGGCCAGATCATTCCCCAGTAGTACATCCACTGGCAAATCTCTCATCACCCCCACATTCACATGTCCCGAACCAACCCCCCAATCCAGGTGAACCCGGGCAACGGGTAGCCGGAAGACGGTGCCTCCCGCTACTCTTACGGCTACAGTGTCTCCAGTGTGCTGGCTCTCTGGGATGAGTTTCTTCTGTAGCAGTGTCATCGTGGCCCCAGTATCACGTAGCCCATTGGCTACCTTTCCATTGACCAAGACAGTCTGCCTGTGTTGCTGCCTGTTGTCCTGGTTAGCTGCTTGTATCGGATCTGCCTCATGCAGAACGCCCCAATGTTCTTCCTCCTATACGCAGTGGGCCGCAGGCATGGGTGTGCAGGGGGTTCCCTCTTTTTGGCTGTCTCCATGACTGTGACTGCTTGGGTGGATTCAATGGACAGTCTAGCTTTTTGTGTCCTAGCTGTTTACACCCAAAACACTTGATGGGTTGTGAATAGCCCTTGGAGTTGAGCCTTAGGCTGCTAAGGATATGTGGCCGCTAGAGGTGGTGTTGTAGGACGGTCCGACTGGGGTTTTGTAGGCAATAGCCAGCGGGGGTGCCGCTGATCGATAATCCACCCGAGCTGTTGTCTTGACCACAGAGTTGTCCAGTTTGCGGGCGTCTGTGTATTCGTCCGCCAGGCGAGCTGCTTCAGACAAGGAGAAAGGGTTTCTGTCCCGGACCCACTCTCTGACTTCCCGGGACAGTTTGTCAAAGAAGTGCTCCAGCAGGAACACCTGCAGCACCTCTTTCCCGGATTCTGCTTGGCATCCATTGACCCAGTGGGATGCTGTGCGGTGTAGGCGGCATGCCCACTCAGTATATGAGTCTCCAGTCTGCTTGCTCGTCTCTCGGAACCGCCTGCGGTATGCCTCTGGTGTGACGGCATACCTGGCCAAAAGTGCTTATTTTACCAGTCCATAGTTCATAATATCCTTGTCTGGAATGGCCCTGAACGCTTCACTGGCCCGGCCGGACAATTTCCCAGACAAAATGGTAACCCATTCCTCTGTGGGCAACCGGTGTAGGGCACATTGCCGTTCAAAATCAGCAAGGTACCCATCAATCTCCCCTTCAGTTTCAATGAAGTTCTTAAAAGCAGCAAAATGTATCTTTTTCTTTTCAGTTGGTGCTGCTGTGACTTCTAAGAGATCTTAGAAGGGAAGCTGCAAAGAGACTGCTAGATGATGTTGGACTACAGTGATTAGGATATACCCAGGTATTAGCAAACTATACATCAGCTCCTTGTAGGGTATTGAAACAATGTGCTTGGATAAAAATCAAAGCATTAACAGCGCTTGATCAGAATATCTATGAATATTCAATGCTATAATATTTCACATAGTATATGCAGTATAAAAATCCTCCCATACTTCACAAGATCACTTATAAAACATAGTTTAAGTATAGCACAAACAGAATTGTCCATCAATGGGCGAAAGATAGCATGCAAATAGTAGTGCAAAAAAACGCTCTTCCAATGAAAGAATAACAAAGTTTATGCACTTAGCATTTAGGCGTGTTGTGCTTCAAATCCAAACAGATCTTATGTCATGAACCTTCAGCTTCTACACCTTCACCGATCCACCTTGTGTGCACCCCTTTGTGTGTCTACTCACCAAAGGTAAGTATGTATAGGGCCTGTAAATTCCTCTCAAAGCAAAGCCTGTAGCTCCTCTCTGGATATACAGCGATCCTTAGCTGGAACGGTTCAGTAAGGCCGATAAAGCATGTAGAGATACAAGAGGATGCTTTTCATAGCGTAAAATTGTTTATTAAAAGATCCAAAGCCCCCGCATATAAGTTATGCTTACAACGTTGTATTGGTTTAAACAGCATGTCTAACACAGCTCTGCATCAAGCTCACCACCGTCTGGAGTTTAAACGAACCTCCTACCGCGATGAGTCCTGGGATGACGCTGGCTGTGATTGACAGGTGAGTCGTGTAGTCACGCCCTGACATGTTTCGTAATTACGTCTTCAGAGGGAGTTTTTAATATTTCATTTTATTTTATAATAGCGGCTAGACGTGCAGTTTACTTATATAGATTGAACTCTGGGATCAGTGTAATTTTGTGTCGCTGGTATTTTACCATATTATCCTTGTAGGGTATGTATATGGTCCAGTGGTCTACCATCCTACTCTCCATTCATGGGTACAGAGGGAACAGTGATATGGACTCCTTACCACTTTTAAGCACAATAACAAAACCCACAATTACCCCCACCTACACACACACATATATACACCTTCCCCATGCTCAGGATTACTGGTTTACAAATGATCCCAGGTATGTCAAGAGACCGATAAAGCTGTGAGTAGAGAATAAGAAGGAAAGCAAGGGCAGCTGAAATTAAATTATAATTGACAGCCTAAAGTGAAGAGAAACAGTTAGAAAAAAATATAAAAGATCTAAGAAGAAGATGTAAGCCTTACAAGGACAATAGCAGTATAGAGCAGTAAATAAAGCAAAATTACACATATAAAAAAAAAGCAGAGATAATAAGAAAAGGACAAATATGCTAGAGCAGACAGACACTAAAGATTACGTTTTATACATCAGTTATCAAAAGAGACATGCACAATGATGATATAGGGCAAAAATATATAAAATCTGAAAATGAAATCACAACTTCACATGACAAGATTGTAGCTTTCTCAACAAGCTTTATTGATCAGATGTTCTCAACAAGACCCTGGATTTATTCTTCCACTCTAAGTAAGTATTTGTTTTTTAGTAAAATACTTTTTACCTCTTTTTATCCATTGGTGCATCAAAGCTGCTTCTATTTTTTTTTAAAAGAGAAGGAAGTGTAGGTATGGTGCTGTTCTAGTGGGAGGAGAGTCAGCCTGACGCTGACAGTGCAACAAAGTAAAAAAAGACTGCAAACAAAAATGGTGTTACCCCCAGCTGGGTGTAGGCTGTGAGAAACTGTGTGATTCAATGAGAGATGTGGAGCGTGAGATGTAAATAACTTAAATTATATTGGTCCCTCGGCCGGGTGTTTGCTGATGCAGAAATGCCCTCGGCCGGCTTTTTGCTACTCTAAAATGCCCTCAACCGGGTATACGTGAAGTGGTGCTAGTTAAAGGTGAACATCAACCTTAGTGGGCAGAGTGTAACATCAAAAACACAGTAAATGGATAAATAAACCCCCAGTCGGGTGTTTACTATTGCACTCTCTGCCGGGTGTTAAATAAGTGAAAAATATTGTAATTTAAGTGTGAAAAAACAACATAAAAAATGAAAAAAATACATAAATCAAGTCCATATCAAGTCCTGCAGAGAAAGAGATATATGGACAGTCGCACTCCAAAGTCTTAAAAAGACTTGCCCTTTATTTGGGTAAAAAGAAAATGCACTACAAGAACCAGCATACAGTGGGAAAAAACAGCTATATCAAGTCCATAGAAATACCAAAAATAAAAATAATAAAAGAAGTGACTTTTGTGCTTAAAACTTCAACGTTGCTGGCTGAAATTTTCAGTTCTTGCTCTGTGCGTGACAATCCATGCTCTTTACAAAAATGCACTCACCAGATGCTTCTTACCCTCCAGGGGTATGGCACGATCACAGTAAAAGTGCCACTGTGTAGCAACCTGAGGACAGATGGGGCCAGCTCCAGACACCAATTGCGATCCTCCAAGGCGTTTTATGCAGGAGAAGAAAGGATGCTCATAGTGTAAATCCGTTTAAAATAAAGTTTAATGTGAAAGACGTTTGAATACTCACATTGACATAAACAAATATAGGCAAAATAAGAAAACAAACTGGCGCTGTGCATCCAGTGTGTACAGCCCAGACCGGGAGTGTTGAACCGACGTGCCTGTGACTCCGCCCTACGCGTGTCGTCTATCTGACAACATCGGGAGCGTAACGTAAGGCCCCGTACAGACGACCAAACATGTCTGCTGAAACTGGTCTGCGGGCCAGTTTCAGCAGACATGTTCGGTCGTGTGTAGGCCCGAGCGTGCAGGATTCCAGCAAACATTTGCCCGCCGGGCCTTTTCCCAGCGGACAAATATTCCTGGACTTGTTTTAAAACAGTCCGCTGGAATCCTGCCCGCTCAGACATGTTCGGTCGTCCGTACAGACCTACCGTACATGTCCGAGCGCCCGCCATCCCTCGCATGCGTCGAATGACTTCGGCGCATGCGTGGAAGCATTTAACTGGCGACACCGCAGACACGCCCCGCGTATTGTTTACGCGCGGCTTTCTGTACGATGGTTAGTACAGAAAGCCCCGGGCAGACATGTACGGTGAAAACGGTCCGGCGGACCGGTTTCATCGTACATGTTTGCCCGTGTGTACACGGCCTCAGACTACACTTCCCAGCTATATATAGTCCATGGAGTCTCATGTGCGATTGCGCGCTAGATTGAATCATTAGCGGAGGCCATTTTGCGAGAGGTTTTGCAGACTGAAGCCCGTGTTACTAAAGTAATTATGGCGGCCATTTTAGGGTGGATTTACGGGACCGAAGTCCTCAATGTGTTCATACCGACAGACGCCATGGGTCGGGTATGGTGGTCATCATAGGAGAAGTGCTGAAGACTAAAAGTCCTCAGTTAAAAATGGACCATGCTGGCCATGTTTGGTAAACTGCTTCTAGTCTCAAACACTGCAAATACCTCTTGCACCCGCCTTCGGGATAAACCAAAAAGGGGGTGGGATTTATGTAATAGTACATGAGTTCCATGTTTGATACCAAAACATTTGCCATAAAAAACAAGATAAAATAAATGATATTAAAAATAAATGATATTAAAACAGATGATGTTAAAAAAATTATTATTAACTACTTGCCGACCAGCCACCGTATAACAGTTATACGGCGGCAGGTCGGCTCCCCTGCGCGAGAGCACGTAGCTATACGTCACTTCACAAAGCGGGCACTAGGGGTGCGCGGGCCGCCGGAGGCACGCACGCACACCCGCTCGTCCCTGATCCCGATGTGCGTGCCCGGCGGGTGCGATTACCGCCGGGCACCCGCGATCGCGCGTTACAGAGCGAGGACCCGGTCCTGACCACCCAGGGAACATACTTAACCCCTTCCCCGCCCCCTAGTGTTAACCCCTTCCCTGCCAGTGGCATTTTTATAGTAATCCAATGCATTTTTATAGCACCGATCGCTATAAAAATGCCAATGGTCCCAAAAATGTGTCAAAAGTGTCCGAAGTGTCCGCCATAATGTTGCAGTACCGAAAAAAAATTGCTGATCGCCGCCATTACTAGTAAAAAAAAATATTAATAAAAATGCCATAAAACTACCCCATATTTTGTAAACGCTATAACTTTTGCACAAACCAATCAATAAACGTTTATTGCGATTTTTTTACGAAAAATATGTAGAAGAATATGTATCGGCCTAAACTGAGGAAATTTTTTTTTTATATATTTTTGGGGGATATTTATTATAGCAAAAAGTAAAAAATATTAATTTTTTTCAAAATTGACGCTCTATTTTTGTTTATAGCGCAAAAACTAAAAACCGCAGAGGTGATCAAATACCACCAAAAGAAAGCTCTATTTGTGGGAAAAAAAGGACACCAATTTTGTTTGGGGAGCCACGTCGCACGACCGCGCAATTGTCAGTTAAAGCAACGCAGTGCCAAATCACAAAAAAGTGCTCTGGTCTTTGACTAGCAATATGGTCCGGGGGTTAAGGTGGTTAAGACACAAAAATTATAGAATGTATGGTCAAATATGTGAAATTAGTATTAAAAATGTTTTCTTTTTATAAAAAAAAATATTTTTTTTAGTTATCAAAGCTTACTTGAACAAGCTGAAGTTAGAGCTTAATAGGCTACTATGCACAGGTGCACTAGATTTTGCAACTCCAGTTTTAGTAAATCAACCCCAAAGTGTTGTCTCCTTTAACTGCTTGTCAACCAGCCACCGTTGTTATACGGCAGCAGGTCAGCTCTCTTGTGCAAATTGCCTTAGCTGTGCGGGCACAAATATGAGCGGGCGCGCACCACCAGCGGCGTGTGCTCGCACCTGCTGCACGTTGACGGAGAGTGCCCGTGGGTTGGGAGGACTCGATGTCTGCCGGCGACCCATGATTGTCTGTTACAGAGGCAGAACGGGGAACTGTAAACAAGCCAATTCCTCTTTCTGACAGGTGACATGACAGGGATCTACTGTTCCCAGTAACCGGGAACAATGATCTCTGTCATTTTCTAGTAAGTCCCTTCCCTCCTACAGTTAGAACACACCTAGGGAATACATTTAACCCCTTGATCGCCCCCTAGTGTTAACCCCTTTCCTACACAGAAATCAGTGGCTATTTATAGCACGGATCGCTGTATAACTGTCAATGGTTCCAAAAAAGTGTCAAATGTGTCCGATCTGTCCGCCACAATGTCGCATTCCAGCTAAAAATCACAGATCGCCACCATTACTAGTAAAAAAATAAAAATAATAAAAATGCCCTAAATCTATCCCGTAGTTTATAGACGCGATAACTTTTGTGCAAACTAATCAATATACACCTATTGTGATTTTTTTTTACCAAAAATATGTAAAAGAATATATATTAGCCTAAACTGATGAATTAATTTGTTTTTTTTATAAATTTTTGGGGGATATGTATTATAGCAAAAAGTAAAAAAAAAAGAATTCTCAAAATTATTGCTCTGTGTTTGTTTATAGGGCAAAAATAAAAACCACAGAGGTGTCAATTTTGTCAATTTTGTTAATTGTCAGTTAAAGCGATGCAGTATCGCAAAAAAATGGCCTGATCATTAAGGAAACAAATACTTCTGGGGCTGAAGTGGTTAAACAGGAAGTGACTGCACAAATCCCTTCATTGCAGGAGGACCAGGTATTACACCATATATTAACCTAAAAGTAACAGAAAAAAGTGGGCTTTGCGATCGGACAGCAGAGCCCAAATAAGGTGACAGTGGGGGGACCACCCGCAGAATTGGCTGTTCAGCTCAAATCACTTCTGCTGAAGAGGGAATTGCCAGCAGGTGCAGGCATCCTACCTGAATCTAAGGATGTCCTATGGTTTTGAGAAGGTTAATAGTGGTCTATTGTTCTTTTTCTTTTTTTTCAAATTTTTTGTTTTAAATCTTCTTTTACTTAAACAAAAACAAATATTTAGATCACTTTTATTGCTGTCACAAGGAATGAAAATAACATTGGGACAGTGATAGGTGGTGACAGGTACACTTTATGGAGGGATTGGGGCTCTAAAAGACCCCCCAATCCCTTCTTTGCACTTAAAAGTATTCAGATCGCCAAAATTGGCGGTTCTGAATACTGGAATTTTTCTGAAATCTGCGCCATTGGCAGCCGCGTAAGTGATGTCGTGACGACGATTCCTTGTTTTTACATAGGAGACTCGAACAAAGCCATTTCCAGCTTAGTTTCAGTCTCAGTCTAGACGCGCCGGATTGTGGACCAGGTTTCCCGGTTGGCCGGGAGGCCTGGGAAGAGAAGTGGATGGCGGCGGGAGGGCCTCTTTTAGGATAACATCCGAGTGGCTTTTAGCCGCCTTGGTTGTTATCACTAAAAAGCCAACCGCTGGCTCTAAAAAACGGTACAGCTGCAGGCATCACTCTGGTATAACCCCTTCAAGCCAAGAATGCAAATTTGTGTACGGTCTGTGCTAAGAGGTTAATGGTTACTGGTACTGTTGAAATGAAACCTAAATGTTTATAAAGACTATAAACAAAGCTTGAAATTACATTACCATATTAAAGCTTACATTCGATTTTAGTGGTTATGTTTAGCTGATAACTAAAAATGCTTTGCTTTAGGGAAGTAGGGGAGGGCTTAAACTCCTGTTAGATGTTTGTTTATGTCTTGTGTTCATGAAGATTTTTCCTCATTTTTGTCTGGTAAAAGGAAGTGAGGAGAAATCTCTCAGGCCTCGTACACACGGCCGAGGAACTCGACGTGCCAAACACGTCGAGTTCCTCGGTGAGTTCAGGGATGAAGCCGCCGAGGAGCTCGGCGGGCCGCCTTCTCCCATAGAACAACGAGAAAATAGAGAACATGTTCTCTATTTTCTCGACGAGTTCCTCGGCGGCTCCATCGGGCCAAAAGTGTACAGACGACAGAGTTTCTCGGCAGAATCCGGGTTTGACCGAGTTTCTCGTGAATTCTGCCGAGAAACTCTGTCGTGTGTACGAGGCCTCAGAGCCCCAGATAGCAGGAAAAACCTAGGAGGAGTTCAATCCTTCCCCAGTCTATCCAAAACTCAAAACAACAATGGCTGTACATGCACTATCATTTCTAAATTGCAGTAGCCAAAAGAGCATTTTAATTTATTCCAGTTAGGTGTGATGTTTCCATTAACTCTTATAGAAATAGAAAGTTCAAATTTGAAAGCTGTCTGTTATTAGAGAGAAAACTTGCATCCATTATAGTGTTCATTGAAAGAGCAATCATGTTGTCTCTGTGGCACTTAAAATAGATCTAAACTCTCACAAAAGAGTACAGTGAGTGTGGAGAGCATTGCGAGTTAAACAGAATTTAATATTTTCAATTCCCTTGCCTACTTTTCTTACCATGCGATTTGCACATCCTCTTCACTCATTGTGTGAACCTACTGTAGATGTTTGCACACTCCAGCATACTGTATGCTGATCATCATGGTTTTCTGTGAGGAATATAGCAGAATGTTGCAGTGCACTGTGCATGTCACCCTAGGAAAAGAAGGGCTTATGGATATAATTGATCAGGAACTTTCTGTTATGGGTTGACAGCACTCTTCCCTGTCTCAAAACTGTTCTTTTACATTGTAACCCTGTCAGGTGCTTCTCCAGAGAATACTTTAGATGATGTGTGAAATGTTTTATACACCGATGTGCAAGTGCTACTGGTGACCATTCATATACATGTAGCGCCCCCTTACTTTCAGTATGGGCACTACGCTAAAGTTAGTGGGGAATGGGAGAGTTATTTTGTTCCCATTCGCAATTTGCTAAATTGGGACTTTTGTTGTTCCAGAAATGTCCACTGGGTCAGTCTGTGCTCCAGGGATGCGGTGCCATCCCTGGCCGGCAGTTGGCACCAGAGGGGTTCTGGCAGAGCAAGTTTTCCCCAGCAGCCAATCAGAGGAATTTTTCCCACGCGGGGCATGCTGGGGGAGAGTATATCTGTGACAGATGTCATGTGCTCAAAATCTTCGCGGTGCGGCCCACCTGGCCAAATTTGCAGGCTACACAGAACCTCGTTCGGAGGTAAAAAGGGACTCCAGTGACTTACTGGGTCCCCAGTTCTATTGAGAGGATCCCAAGCTGGGTGCCGTTGGATTGGGGGGTCGGCTTAAGGAGAACCCGGAGGCAGGTTGTCCAACAGGGCTTGAACGAACCAATCAGGCCCCGTACACACGGCCGAGGAACTCGACATGCCAAACACGTCGAGTTCCTCGTCGAGTTCAGGGATGAAGCCGCCGAGGAGCTCGGCGGGCCGCCTTCTCCCATAGAACAACGAGAAAATAGAGAACATGTTCTCTATTTTCTCGACGAGTTCCTCGGCGGCTCCATCGGGCCAAAAGTGTACAGACGACAGAGTTTCTCGGCAGAATCCGGCTCTGACCGAGTTTCTCGCCGAATTCTGCCGAGAAACTCTGTCGTGTGTACGAGGCCTCAGGGATCTGGTGACTGGAATGCTGACAGGTATGCTTTGCTGTCATCCGGTGACCTATGCTAAAACATACTGGGAGGATTCGCTCCAATCATCCATCTAGCTCGCTTAAAGTAATAGGCCTGTGGCAGAGGCCCTAGAGCCAGGCCTGTGAGAGAGACATGTTCCTCCCAGCAAAATCTAAAGTGACACCTCGGCTGCCAGGCTTATGATAGGGGCCTGTCCGGGGGCAGTTCACCCACTCTGGCTAGAGTGGCGACAAACCACAATCTGATACTACTGAGAGCAGGACTGCTCGGTTCATATCCAGGCCTGATACTGCAAAGTTCTCCTCTTTTTTTTCTTCATCAACCCTTTCTTCATATTTGATGTTGATGTTGGCCGTGTTGGCCTAGAAATAAAGCATTGGAAAACCCTTTATTCACTGTCTGGACCTTCGCTCACTATCCTGTTTCTCCAACTGCACCCCTAGACCACATCAAGGTAACTTAATACGCCGATCCCAACAACAAATCAGCGGCTCCTTCAGGGGTAGCGCTACATACACAAGATGTGACTGAAAAGATTCTGGAGGAATAAGCAATACGAAATGTAAAAAAAAGCAAAAACAAATTTTATAAAAGCAATAGACATTAATGTGCAAGTGCTACTGGTGACCATTCATATACACAAGATTGACAGAAAATAGTCTGGTGGAATAAACAATATAAAAAGAAAAAAAAAAAAAAAAAGATTTTTATAAAAGCAAAAGACATGTCAGTACTTTATGATACACAGTAATTTAGTGAACTTAATGTTATCCAGCGAGGGTTTATATCTATTTTAAAGATCATGATTCCAATGATAGCACTTAAAAAATCAAAGATGTCAAATTTAGATTTATAAAGTACTTGATGGGTCTCAATGTTGATCTGAAATTGTTTTTTGGAATTACCGGTAATATTTTTCTCTGTTTGGGATTGTATATTCTTTTCCTATTTTCTCACTCCTTGTCTTAATGTCCAAAGAAGCTCCGAGCTATTCTCAGATAAGAATTTCTTGCTTCCAGCTAATGCCTTTGAGATACAGTTATTATTAGTATATCTGCTGAAACTGTGTTCAAACAGTGAATAAAGGAAGACTGCAGGGATTGGGAATGCCACATTTATGTCAGCCTTTATGAGTCCATTTATGTTGCTGTCTGGTTGCAAAAATAATCTGCTTCCCAACTACATAGGTTCTCATAAGTGCAAATCCAGTTATAATCAAGAAGTTTCTTATGACCATAGATGTCTATAATAGCTTTATTTTCAGACAACAGATACATCATACCTACAAGCTGCATCTTTCACCAAACATCCATTTCCTTTCTTTCCTTTCAGCTAAGAAAAATTTTGTTTTTTAAGAAGGATTTTTCTGTACTTGTGCTATTGTAACATTATTAGTATGACCTAGTGTTGCCTAGTGTTCCTATATGTTCAATGATTATTGAGCCAATGAAAAAAAAAAACGTACTTACAGGTTACTGCATCAAAGAAATTGTTGAAACGGGTTCCCCCTATAATTTATGCCAGACCATTCGGGTTTGGTATGATATTTAAGGGCGGGCCCATGCATAAAAGAAACCATGCAAACATCAAGAAAAAAATCTTGAGGTGCCCGCAAAAATCCACACCAGACCCTTGACCAATAATGCAGCCTGGCTGGTCAGGAAAGAGCTGTGGGCATGCTGCCTCTTCCCCAAAACAACGGCCCAGTAGTTGTGGGGGTCGGTGGATATTTTCAGAATTTTTAAGCTCCTTTAAAAAATAAATAAAGAGGGTGCCCAAATGCCAGCCACATGTGAACTAATAAGGGGAACATAGTACCTCAAATAATATTTAAAAACAAAATGTAAAATATAAATAAAGAAAGACACAGTTTTTGATCTTTAGTCCTTTAACAATATTCTTTATTCTTAAGAAAAGGTCCAAGCTCAAATTGAAATACTACAGTAGCTGTGTATGCCTAGAAATTAATGATGAATTGATACGATCAATGGTACAAAGCATTGAAACGTTTTTTAGAAATAAAATACATTTTTTTAATTTTTGAGCTTTTTTCAATGTGAAACGTGTAAATACATGTTAAAGGTGTAAAAATATTACTGAACAAAGCAAACAAAAACAAAAAAAAGTTTTAATTATTAAAAGTTTCGTTTAAAAAATAGAAGTGAACAACAAAAGAATCTGCATTAAAATAATAATTAAATGGATAAGAAGTTAATTAGGGCTGATTAGAGTAAATTAAAAAAGGGGTTAAACTGAGGAACGTTAAAAAAACACACAACCTTATTTTTACTTGACAGGTTGCTTCCCATTGGGGCCAATTCTGGCACTTCGCTCCTACATGTAAAAAATCATAATTATTGCTCGAATAATTGTTCGAAAATTACATAGAACCCACAAACATTATGTATTTTTTTAAGCAGAGACCCTAGAGAATACAAAGGCGGTCATTGCAACTTTGTATTTTGCACGGTATTTGCGCAGCTTTTAATGTTTTTAAAAAAAAAAACATTAAAGTTAGCCCATTTTTTCGCATAATAAGAAAGATGATATTACGCTGAGTAAATGGATGCCTAACATGTCACCCTTCAAAGTTTCACACGCTCGTGGAATGGCGCCAAACTTCGGTACTTAAAAATCCCCATCGGCGACACTTTTTTACTGGTTACATGTTTTGAGTTACAGAGGATGTCTACAGCTAGAATTATTGCTCTCGCTGAAATGTTTGCGGCGATACCTCACATGTGTGGTTTGAACACCGTTTTCATATGTGGGCTTGACTTACGTATGCGTTCACTTCTGCATGTAAGCTACTGGGGACAGGGGCACTTTAACATTTTTTTTATTGTTAATTCTATTTTAAACCTTTTACTTTGACACTTTAAAAAAAAAAAGATCACTTTTATTTCTATTACAAGAAATGTAAACATCCCTTGTAAAAGGAATAAGCATGACAGGTCCTCTTTACAGTGAGATATGGAGTCAATAAGACCCCACATCTCACCTCTAGGCTGGGAAGTCTGAAATTAAAAAAGAAAAACAATCATGGCTTCCAAGCCGAGGTGGCACCTTTTTTGAATGCAGAGACCGGGCGTGATGTCATAACATCGCACCTGGCCTCTGAAGGATCATAGAGACTCCGGTGACTCCGATCGCAGAGGTGAGTCTGTGAAGCACCAGAGGGCGGCGGGAGGGAAGGGGCATCCCCTCTCGCCGCCTGTAAGAATGATCAAGTGGTGGAACAGCTGCCATGATCATTCTTACGGTGCACAGAATCGCTGGCTTTTAAAGATGATATCTGAATGATGCCTGTAGCTGCAGGAATCATTCAGCTATACCCACTCAAAGTTAAGGACATCCATAGATGTACCTTGGGCGGGAAGTGGTTAAAATAACATCATCTGCCGATCGAAGTTCATCCCTTTGATCTGTAGATGAAGAAACAGGAAGATACAAAATGAAACAATGTTTCTTTTTATCTTTCTGTTTTAGCAGCTGAGCATTGTTGTTGATAGACATTTTTTTTGACACCTCTAATTGCCAGGACTTTATTTACATTTTAGCTGTCAAAGGGGAGCCCCACTGACAGCTGAATGAGTCTTGGTTAAGGACATTGTCGCCTTTTTTTTTACATTTCACATTTTACATTTCAGTGTGGAAATCCCACTGACAGCTGAAAGAACTGAGACTGAACGTATTGGTTTCAGGAGCATTTGCACGAGTACCGATACTCATGCAAAATGCTTAGTATCAGCCCTGATGCCAGTATCAGTATCAGTGAAATCCTAAATAAAGAATAGAGAGGTAGTGCTGCGCTGTGAATAGGGAATGGGGTAAAGTGCAAAGAAAGTATGGCAAATCCTTAAATATGGAAAAAATATAGTCTGACTGGTAATCACAATAGTAAAGAATAATAATAATATACCATAACAAGTGAATATCATCAAAATAAACCTGCTACAGTGCAGCCAAGGCTAGCTGCCAAATTGTGGAGTAGTACAGAGTGACAGTTCAAGTGTCATAAATTGAAATATAATGGTACCAAATGTACTGATACACAATAGGGTGTACAGCGTGCAAAATACAACACACAGCGGTGACTGTAATAACACTAAATTAAATGTCCATGCAGCAGATAGCTGTAAACATAACAGCAGGAGAAAATCCAAAATAAAAGTGCTGGTGTAAATGCCAAAGTGACGTGAAAAAAAAAGTTGATTTCCGGTGTTTTCATCAAAGTAAGTGAGGATGTCCCCTTACCTTACTGCTGGAAGGTAACAGCATAAAAACTCAGGTACACTTTTCTGGTCAAATCCACATACGGTGTCATCCAAAGGGGCTGTAATTGGAAAGGTAGATCCCTCTCGGTAGTCGCGTCCAAACAGTGACAGTGACTCGCACACAGGGAGATAAAAGTGCCAATAGTGCAGTATCGTTTAAAAAAGGGGGTTTATTCAAACAAGATAATACACTGGGTACTCACATTGTTGTGATAAAAAACAGGCATATAAAAACAGGGCATTCGCCGACGTCACCTCCGGTACCTCTTAATGGGCTCTTTGTTACACTCATACGCGCATTCGTCACTTCTCGTGACTTCTTCAGGAGTCCTTGTGACAGTAATAAGTGGTGACAAGTACTCTTTATGAAGGGATCGGGGGTCAAGACCCCCGATTCCTCCTTTGCACGGCGATTCTGAATACTGTGTATTTTTTTAAATCCGGCGCCATTGGCAGCCGAGTATCCCGGAAGTGACGTCATGACGTTGCTTCCGTGTTTACATTGAAGAGACTGAATCAAAGCCATTTCTGGCTTCAATTCAGTCTCTCTCTAGACGCCGGAGGTGGTGCATCGTGGATCGGGTCTCCCGGTGGGATGGGAGGTCCGGTAAGAGCGGCGGAGGCGGCGGGAGGGGAGGCATGTCCCCTCCCACTCCTCCAGGATAACACCTGAGTGGCTTTTATCTGCATCGGTTGTTATCCCTGGAAAGCCAATCGCCGGCTCTAAAAAATGATTCCAGGATGATGCCTGCAGTTGCGGGCATCATCCCGGTATAACCCGCAAAAGCCGAGGATGTATATCTGTGTACGCTCTGTGGGAAAGGGTTAAGAAAAAAAAATGAAGGCGTTTCGTAGTTTTGCACTCCTGTGACTCAGATTCAGCTTTAGCCCTCTGTCTGCTGACATCACAGAGCCAGTCTAGGATCTACAGGGATCTCAACAATAGTGTCAGGATCCACCCAGATGCTTGACCAGCAGCTGGCTCAGCCTCTCAATGCCCCGCTGAGAGCTGAGGCAGCCACTCCTGCACTCTCCGCAGTCCGACACTCCAGTGGAGTGTCAAAACTGAGAGCCAGAGACAGACCGCATGCCACATTCAAGGGATAGTTCAGTTATTGGTGCTATAGCCGGCGGGGGACAGCTGCAGTCACATAGGGAAGTATGTGTGTTTATGTTTTTTTAATCCCATACTTGTCTTTTAACTTTAGGTGATCGTGGGTAGAGATGCATTTAGAAGGATAAACTAGAATCATTTAGAGACCTTACATTTAAAAATGGCTTCTAAAGCAATGCTCATAATTCCTGGCACATCCTAGCACTGAAGTTTTAGGCCTCATCAAGATCAATGAGTCCCTAGGTGGACTCCCTTATATCCACAGTTAGCTAAATGAGCATTAGCATAATATGTTGATTTGTTTAGGCTGTGACATTCTCTACAAGATTTGTAAACATTATGTTTTTTTTTCTAAATTAGTTTTTGAAGCATTTCCATAATGAAACTTTCAGTGAATAGAAAACAAATCAGCTTTGCACTTCATTTGCATAAAATATTTAACCATTAATTATCTAAACACATACCAGCAGTATCAATTCATCTTAATATAATCAGTACAAAAACAATCAAGGAAGGTATACGTGCAATATCAAGTTGCTTTTTTTACCGCAATCCAGACTGGGTTTGTGAACTTTGTTTTTGACAAAAACATAATTATTACTGAAAATATTTAGGTTTGTTGACATATACTGGAACTTTAACCCCTTCTGGACTGCCCCACGCATATATACTGCGGCAGGGCAGCCCTCCTGGGCAAAATCATGTACCTGTTCGGGATTTCTAGGGACACGTGATTGGACACAGCGGGAACCAATCAGCGGGTCTTGCGGACCCAATGTTCACCGGCATCGGATCGTTCCCAAGAGAGACAGAACCACGGTCTGCCTATGTAAACAAGGCAGATTGCCATTCTGTGAGAGGGAAAGATAGAGATCTTGTGTTTCTGCTAAGCAGGAACACAGGGCCTAATCCACAAAAACCCGGCGCAACATAACTTTTGCCATTTAAGTTACACCGCCGCAAAATCTCTACCTAAGTGCCCGATCCACAAAGCACCTACCTAGAAATTTTGAGCGGTGTAACTTAAATCCGTCCGGCGCAAGGCATTCCAAATTTAATGGGGTGAGTCCCATTTAAATTAGGCGCGCTCCCGCGCCGGACGTACTGTGCATGCTCCCGACGTCATTTTCCCGACGTGCTTTGCGCGGTTTTACGTTGCGCCGGGTTTTGAGAATCGCGACGGGCGTAAAAAAAAACGAGTTGCGGCGGAAAAAAAAAAAGACAGCGACGCGTGGTAGAAGGGTCTACTTTTACAAGGTGTAAACAGTTTAGGCCTTGTAAAAGCAGCCCTAATTTTGCGACAGCAAACTAATACTTAGAGAAAAAAACGAAGCGTAAAAGACGAGAAATGCACCCAGCGGCGGCTGCGGTACTGCATCCTAAGATCCGACAGTGTAAATCCCTTACACATGTCAGATCTTCTGCCTATCTATTGGAAACTGATTCTGTGGATCAGTTCCATAGATAGAAGCAGGGATACGACGGCGTATCAGTAGATACGCCGGCGTATCCCTTGTGAGGATCAGGCCCACAGATCTCTGTCTTCCCCCAGTCAAAGCACCCCACACAGTTAGAAAGCACTCCCAGGGAACACATTTAACCCTTTTTATCACCCCTGATGTTAACCCTTTCCCTGACAGTGTTAGTACAGTGACAGTGCATTTTTTTTTAGCATTGATCACTGATTTTGTGTCACTGGTCCCCAAAAAGTGTCACTTAGTGTCAGATTTGTCGCAGTGCCACTAAACATCACTGATCCCTGCCATTACTTGCAAAAGGAAAAAAAACATAAATCTATCCCATAATTTATAGACCTTATAACTTTTACACAAACCAATCAATATACTCTTATTGGGATTTTTTACCAACAATATGTGTCATAAATTGATGAAGAAATTCGATTTTTTTTTATTGGCTATGTTTTCTAGCATAAAGTAAAAAGTATATATTTTTTTCAAAATTGTCGGTCTTTTTTGTTTGTATCGCAAAAAATAAAAAACACAGAGGCAATCAAATACCACCAAAACAAAGCACTATTTGTGGGGAAAAAGGGACATCAATTTATTTTGGCTACAGCATCGCATTTAAAGTAAAGCAGTGCCGTATCGCAAAATTGGCCTGGTCATGAAGGGGGTAAAACCTGGGTACAGCATCGCAGTTAAAGTAAAGCAGTGCCGTATCGCAAAAATGGCCTGGTCATAAGGGGGGAAAAACCTTCCGGGGCTAAAGTATTAAATAAAAAAAAGAGGTGCAGCAACATTACCTTTTCCCACTCCCTGTGAGCACGATCCTACCCCTGGGGGGGCAAGACCTTGGTGCCCTGCTCTCACAGAACAATGATGAAGGGAAGGGCACTGACATCAACACTTTTTGCAAATGTCATTGCCACATCTAGGGAAGAGTACTGGTTGGCAGAGGATAGGATTGGACTCTAATTTACATGAATTATTGAAAGTCATATACATTCTGCAAATCGTTTGCAAATTATTTCTTTTTAACCAAACTACTACCTGAAATATTATGTTTTTAACTACAGAATACGGTGTCTCAATATCTCATGCTTAAAGTGATTGTAGCCAAATTAGGGCACTTGCCAGAAAGCAGTTAAGTACTGTCTGTGATCTTTTTTTCATTTGCGCTAACTATTCAGGATAAGCTTTCAGAGGCCTGCCTATTACTGTTAAGATGTCAGGACACAGGTCTGAACCTGCAACCTCTGTTGTGTCTGGAAGTGTCTCTTCCTGCTGGGTCATCTCGAATACTGGACAGCAGCCTGGACAATTTCTTGAACAATTTTGACTTTAATCTTGTTTCTTTTGAATCTTGAACCCTTTACTCCTTCCATGAACTTCCTATTTTAGCCATGCCTTTGCACTTCTTGTTTGCCAGATTATTGTGCTTTCTCCAGCCAATATCTCAATCTTGTCACTTCTGCTGTTGTTTGTATTTTTGCTACTACTTGTTACAGATCTTATTCCTTAACTATGCTTCTGTTTGTTCCAAACCTGCAACCACTTGTTACCTCACAACGTGGTGGGATAGCAACCTGTTACTAACAAAGAAAAACCCATCTCCACCACCAGGAGCTCTGTTGAAAACTGGTGTATTCTGCGCCTCAGGTGAGCCTGTGTCATCCTCCAGGGTGACCTGAATTTGTATTTATTCATCTGGTTGGTGGGGCCTCTCTACTTGTTTAACCACTTCAGCCCTGGACCATATTGCTGGTCAATGACCGGGCTACTTTTTGCGATCCGGCACTGAGTCACTTTAACTGACAATTGCGCGGTCGTGCGACGTGGCTCCCAAACAAAATTGGCGTCCTTTTTTTCCCACAAATAGAGCTTTCTTTTGGTGGTATTTGATCACCTCTGCGGTTTTTATTTTTTGCGCTATAAACAAAAATAGAGCGACAATTTTGAAAACAAATGAATATTTTTTACTTTTTGCTGTAATAAATATCCCCCAAAAATATATAAAAAACCTATTTTTTTCCTCAGTTTAGGCCGATACGTATTCTTCTACATATTTTTCGTAAAAAAAAATCGCAATAAGCATTTTTTTATTGGTTTGTGCAAAAGTTATAGCGTCTACAAAATAGGGCATAGTTTTATGGCATTTTTATTAATATTTTTTTTTTACTAGTAATGGCGGCGATCAGCGATTTTTATCGGTACTGCGACCTTATGGCAGACACTTCGGACGCTTTTGACACATTTTTGGGACCATTGGCATTTTTATAGCGATCAGTGCTATAAAAATGCATTGATTACTATAAAAATGCCACTGGCAGGGAAGGGGTTAACACTAGGGGGCGAGGAAGTGGTTAATCATGTTCCCTAGGTGTGTTCTAACTGAAGGGGGGGAGGGACTGACTAGGGGAAATTACTGATCGCTGTTCATACATTGTATGAACAGACGATCAGGCATTTCTCCCCCTGACAGGACCGGGAGCTGTGTGTTTACACACACAGCTCCCGGCACAGCTCCTGGTTCTCGCTCTGTAACGAGCGATCGTGGGTGCCCAGCGGCGATCGCGCCCGCCGGGCACGCACGTCGGGACCAGGGGCGAGCGTGAGGCGCGTGCGCGGGCCTCTGGCGGCGCGCACGTGCCCCTAGTAGCTGATTCGCGAGGTGACCTAGATCTACGTGACCTTGTGCAGGGGAGCCAACCTGCCACCGTATAACTGCGGCGGCAGGTCGGCAAGTAGTTAACTAGTGGTCTCTGAGCAAGACTCCTGACCTTGACAGAACTTAAGAGAAGGGGATACTCTCCAAAAGCTTGTCCTGTTATTTTCTGTTAATGAAATAAAAAAAAGGATCATGGACATTAATATGTCATGTTAGAACATATTCTTTTGCAAGTATTAGTATGTTCACCTGTACAGTTTACTACAATGTTAATTTTGAAAATATTGACTTTAAGGCCATTGTGTTAGTCTGTAGTGATTCCTTTAGGAATCAAAACATTCTGGTTTGAATGCATGGTTACTTCTTGGATGAATCTTGCATTGTCTGTTCAAATTGTGACCTGCTACATGATTGCAAAGGGAATAGACCATAGTTCTAGGTAGAATCTAATGTGATACTTATACTGTAAAATTATACATACAATTATATTTTTACAATAATAATTTATATTATTAATAAAAAATGTATACAATACAATTGTATTTATACCATCACGTGATATATTTTACCATCACATACAGTATTACTGACCAGGTGCTCACTGAGAGTTCAATTAAAGTATTATCTGATGATTTGGAGTTATATACAATTGTTAATACATTTTCTTCAAAGGCTCTGACCCTTTTGTTTTAAAGGAATAGAACAAGACAAGTGATACATTTGTTGATAATAAATAGCATTTTAATACAAAGGGAATTTAAACTGAGCCTTTATTCTTCATCATTCGTATTCCTACCATGGCAGACATCAATAAATTCATATTCCTGCATCATCTTATCATACTGTTTCCATTGTCAGACTCTCATTGTTACTCTCCTTTTCCTTTCTCTGTCTTGTTTGTTATTGTTTTTCATTATTGTCTATATTCTCTAGTGCTCTTGATTTTAATTGAACTCTTAAGTACATTATCTGGGCACTCAGACCT
This sequence comes from Rana temporaria, assembly GCF_905171775.1. Classification (NCBI taxonomy): domain Eukaryota; kingdom Metazoa; phylum Chordata; class Amphibia; order Anura; family Ranidae; genus Rana; species Rana temporaria. The sequence goes on along the minus strand of NC_053489.1, from coordinate 150,208,530 downwards.
GCACACCGGCCCCTATTTCAAGCACACTGAGCTAGAATGATATGAGAGCTTGGTTTGGCCATATAAATACTCCTAGTACTCACCTTCTCAGGTTCGCATACTGGCATGGTCCTTTGTTTCATCTGTGGGGTGTAGAACACGTCTTTTAGAAGTAAATTCAAATATTTGCAGTCGCTGGTCTATTTACAAAATCTACAAGAGATAGAGGTACAATGGTCAATATAGCAGTGCAAAGTATACGCTTGATGTGAAATCTCCATTAACAGCTGTAAATAAAATTACAATTAGATATACATTTCATTTAGAAGGAAATATATTTAAAGTATTGAGTGCTGTGCTAGTCATACGGTAATTAGCTACAACTTCAAAGGGTGGTCTTTTGTTTTCCCTGATTACATCTCACATGGGCCATAAACAAAAGCCTTCTGTGACTCATTCAATCAGGCTGTGCCCAATATACATTTACTAGGTACAGTGACCAATTAGGGAGAAATATATTAGCCACGGTACAGAAAGGAGGGGGAATATATACCGTATTTATCGGCGAATATTGCGCACTTTTTTCCCCTTAAAAGCCAGAGGACAACGGTCTGAAGGACCGTTGTCATAGGTTAACCGATGAAGCTGACTGATGGTCCGTCACGCCTACACACCATAGGTTAAATAGCCGATCGTGTCAGAACGTGGTGACGTAAAACACAACGACGTTGTCATGAAATACCCCAGCCACCAGATGGCGCTAGCGGCGCATCGGCGCGCGCGGGGCACGCGCAATCGCGGCAATGGCGCGCTGGCATGCGCGTTCACGGTACTACGGCGCGCACCGGCGCGCGCACCGGCGGCAACGGCGCACGGGCACCCGCAAACGGCAATTCGGCGCCAAAACGGGGTACTTAAGGCGTCCTGAGAGTCTGGCCTCTTGCTGTCCGGTCTAAAGCGTTTCCTGAACCTACCAGTACCTGTTACCCCTGCTTGATCCAGATCCTGATACCCGGCTTGTTCCTGTTGACCCTGTCTTCCTCCTGCCCTGACCTTTTGGCTTGCTCCGACCATCCCTCTGCCTCATCCCTGGTACTCTGCCACCCGCCTGTTACTGACCCGGCTTGACGACCTCTCTACCATCTTGACCTTCCTGTGCCTGATCGGCTGGTCCAGCTTCACTCCGGCTTCTGGGACTTTGCACTGTCTTCTGGGACTTGTTGCTGCCTGATCTACAAAACGCCTTCCCTCCGGTCTGCTACTTGCCAGGCTGCACCTGCCTTCCAGAGACTCCATCAGATCCTGCAGAAGCATCTACCAGCCCCTGCATCAGCGTCACTCTAGGCGCTTGTGCGACTCTGTATTTCCGTTCCCCCTGTCTACTCTACCAGGGGTCCCGGAATCAGAGGAGTAATGGCTGTCACTTCCTGCACGTCGGGCTCACCCTCCGAGGTACGTGACAGACGTGCTGAAAAAAACGAAGTTCAATGCTTCCAAGCATGCATCGACTTGATTCTGAGCATGCACAGGTTTTTAACCGATGCTTTTGCATACTAACGATCGGTTTTGACCTATCGGTTAGGCGTCCATCGGTTCAATTTTAAAGCAAGTTCCTATTTTTTTAACCAAAGGTTAACTAACCTATGGGGCCCACACACGATCGGTTTTGACCGATGAAAACGGTCCTTCAGACCGTTGTCCTTTGGCTAGCCTATTGTGTTTTATACGAGGCCTAACTCTATACTTGTATCTTATATTGTATTGTAAATATGGGTGTTGTGGGTAATTTGTAAATACCATGTAAACCAGGGGACCTGTCAGGTGTGTAATTTGTATATATTATGTAACCCTATCAATAAAGGTGTATTGCGGATAGAACTATCTCTTTTGTACAGGATCCCTCAGATCTAGATATGTATATGTCCCTACTACTACAATGATTGAGGTGTATGCACATAATCACATAACTAGTCAACACGCTGTTGTCAGTGAAACATTGGGTCGGAGGTTTGGGAATTAAAATATATAGTTAATGCTTCTTTTGCTGTATCAATACAAAGGGCACTTACTGGCGCCCATTGTGATGCAAGACACAAGTAAATCGAGGTGCTCTAACTTCAAAACTGGGAAGAACACATTATTGGAGCTGGAATGCATATATGTACTTATAAAATAAATATATAAATATATATATATATATATATATATATATATATATATATATATATATATATATATATATATATATATATATATATATATATATATATATATATATATATATATATATATATATAACTGTATATATATATATATATATATATAAGCTTTAGAAAAACCCTTGTTAGAGGCATTATGTTAATAGGCTTTGTTTTAAAGAGAAAGTTAAAGTAAATTTCTGAAATTCCAGGGGCAAATTTTATAGTACTACTGTTGTTAGGTTTCCTGTTACAGAAGCATTCATTACTACTGTTGCTAAGCTATTGTTATAACAGAGGGAGATAGATTCTGAGAGCTGGTCATGAAAAATGTACTTTCCCATGTTACAGAGATATTACATTTATAAATTCAGGTCAGCTGGAATAGAAGCCATTAACTTTAGTGGAGTTTAGAGAAACATTCTAGCAATAAAGATGTCTAAATGTGCAATATAATTAACCTTTATCTTACTTTTAACAAGCAGGGATTCCCTCAATGTATGCAACCTCTGTTTCTGATATGATACCATCTTTATACCATTGAAGAAGACCCAGGTAGCTAGGCTCCTTTAATGCAACTTTGAGAGCAACATGAGAAAAACACTAATTTTTTGAATGCCATGGTTGGGAGATGCCTTTATGCTGTATATACAGGGAGTGCAGAATTATTAGGCAAGTTGTATTTTTGAGGATTAATTTTATTATTGAACAACAACCATGTTCTCAATGAACCCAAAAAACTCATTAATATCAAAGCTGAATATTTTTGGAAGTAGTTTTTAGTTTGTTTTTAGTTTTAGCTATTTTAGGGGGATATCTGTGTGTGCAGGTGACTATTACTGTGCAGAATTATTAGGCAACTTAACAAAAAACAAATATATACCCATTTCAACTATTTATTTTTACCAGTGAAACCAATATAACATCTCAACATTCACAAATATACATTTCTGACATTCAAAAACAAAACAAAAACAAATCAGTGACCAATATAGCCACCTTTCTTTGCAAGGACACTCAAAAGCCTGCCATCCATGGATTCTGTTAGTGTTTTGATCTGTTCACCATCAACATTGCGTGCAGCAGCAACCACAGCCTCCCAGACACTGTTCAGAGAGGTGTACTGCTTTCCCTCCTTGTAAATCTCACATTTGATGATGGACCACAGGTTCTCAATGGGGCTCAGATCAGGTGAACAAGGAGGCCATGTCATTAGTTTTTCTTCTTTTATACCCTTTCTTGCCAGCCACGCTGTGGAGTACTTGGACGCGTGTGATGGAGCATTGTCCTGCATGAAAATCATGTTTTTCTTGAAGGATGCAGACTTCTTCCTGTACCACTGCTTGAAGAAGGTGTCTTCCGGAAACTGGCAGTAGGACTGGGAGTTGAGCTTGACTCCATCCTCAACCTGAAAAGGCCCCACAAGCTCATCTTTGATGATACCAGCCCAAACCAGTACTCCACCTCCACCTTGCTGGCGTCTGAGTCGGACTGGAGCTCTCTGCCCTTTACCAATCCAGCCACGGGCCCATCCATCTGGCCCATCAAGACTCACTCTCATTTCATCAGTCCATAAAACCTTAGAAAAATCAGTCTTGAGATATTTCTTGGCACAGTCTTGACGTTTCAGCTTGTGTGTCTTGTTCAGTGGTCGTCGTCTTTCAGCCTTTCTTACCTTGGCCATGTCTCTGAGTATTGCACACCTTGTGCTTTTGGGCACTCCAGTGATGTTGCAGCTCTGAAATATGGCCAATCTGGTGGCAAGTGGCATCTTGGCAGCTGCACGCTTGACTTTTCTCAGTTCATGGGCAGTTATTTTGCGCCTTGGTTTTTCCACACGCTTCTTGCGACCCTGTTGACTATTTTGAATGAAACGCTTGATTGTTCGATGATCACGCTTCAGAAGCTTTGCAATTTTAAGAGTGCTGCATCCCTCTGCAAGATATCTCACTATTTTTGACTTTTCTGAGCCTGTCAAGTCCTTCTTTTCACCCATTTTGCCAAAGGAAAGGAAGTTGACTAATAATTCTGCACACCTGATATAGGGTGTTGATGTCATTAGACCACACCCCTTCTCATTACAGAGATGCACATCACCTAATATGCTTAATTGGTAGTAGGCTTTCCAGCCTATACAGCTTGGAGTAAGACAACATGCATAAAGAGGATGATGTGGTCAAAATACTCATTTGCCTAATAATTCTGCACTCCCTGTAGGGTTGTGGAACAATATGATTTTAATGGAGAGAATCAATGATACTATATTTTGGAATTCCAGATTTTGTTTGATTGTTTTATTTTATTTTATTTTTTGTTTGGCTTGAATATATCAATAGCACTCTGATCTGCTTTAAAGAGAACCTGTCATCAGTGGGACCCTACAAAGCACAATGTTTCCCTGGTGCTTTAAAGAGTCCCTGTCATCAGTAGCATCCTTGTCATTGTTAAATTATTTATCTCAACACTCTAACTGTAATTTCTGCTGCACAGCTTAGTTTGTTAAAGTGTAAGTTCACCTTTACAGAAAATCTGTAAGGTGAATTTACACTGGACCCCCTCCCCATCACATCCAGCCCCACTGACCTGGAGTTTAGTGATCACCCGTTCTGATACATCAGATAGCTGTTGTACTGGTCCAGGATTTATAATCCCTGTCCTCTTCTCCAGCGCTGGCATGACGGGCCAAAAGGGTTCTGATTGGTCGGTGTCGCCCATGTGACAGCACCGACCAATTAGAATGACTTCTATACGCACCTTTATGAGGTACGTTTAGGAAATTAAGCCGAGGGGATTTCTAATTCACGGACCGGTAAATCAACAACCCGATGTGTCAGAGCGGGTGATCGCCAGAGCGGGGGGGATGGTCCCCCAGTGTAAGTTCACCTTACACGTTTATGTATAAAGTTGAACTTACCCTTTAAAGGAAGTTGAAAAACAGACTTACTGGATGGATCAACAGGCAAAAAATAAAGGAAAAAATTGCTAAAAAACCTGATACGTGCAGATGAAGTAAACTGCAATACATTAAACTTTTGTGTTTGGGTTTAATACCACTTTAAACCATATCCAAACCGAATAACAACATTTGTAAAAAAATAAATAAAAAAAAGCAGTTTTATTAGTCTTTAGACGTGGCATCTGATAAAAAAAATGTTAAGGCATTTTTTCATGTCCAAGGGTGACAATGCTCACTTATTATACTGTAACAATGTAGAAGCAACATTGAAACCATAGGAAAGGGATACAGAACACCTCCCCCTATTCTCCAGCACATAGAGGGAGCACTCAGAGCTTTTAACTGTCTGCTAGCCCCATAAACTCTTCAATTAATTTGGGTGCACTAAACACTCTTCAACCAAAACCTTTTTTTTTTAGGCTAGGCACATGCAGCGTGACAGTGGAATAATGCCCCAATTATGTCCACTGCTATTTGCCTTTTACTCCCCAGATCTCAGGCTCTTGGTCCTACAAATAATCCACGGTATAAAAATCAAATGTTGGTTAATCACCAATTCTCAGCAATGAGTTGAAAGTGCCCAATTAACTAATTAACTAATGTTACACTTTTTGTTTAACTTTAACTTTTTATAAAGAAAATCAGTTTACTTGTGGTGGGTATTGTATAATATGCTTATACCATGTAAATATTGATTATTTAAGTTTAGTTAGCTAAGGAAGCTCTGTCATATTTCAGGTTATCAGTAAAAATGTGCTCTGTCAGTTTTACAAGTTTTTCAAGTTTTATATGTCTTTAACTAAAAAAGCTGTGGGGCATTTGTAACCCCATTACAAGGTGTCACTTACCCTTAGAAGAAAAAAGTGTCTCTCAGTATTAAAGGTAGTTTTGATGTCACATAAGACCCCTGGTCCGGAGATGCAGGAGGGCCTGAGGATGTAGCCTTCTTCACAGAGGGAGGGGCATGACAATGCCAGTGTGAGCGCCATCCCCGGGAAGAGCCGAGGCAGCCCCGTGGCGTGAGAGGCTGCGGTGTCCGCGGATGAAGCCCTCCGAGTCTACCCAGTTCCCATGCGCCATCAGGTGGTGCAGCCAGTGCCTACGGAAGGAGACATAGGGGCTGCGATCCGCCACCCCCCCACCCCCATCTTCTGCACATCCCAGCTGTCTCTCACAGGCTCCCAGCGATCAGCTGTCAGACACGCAGCGTGCAGGAGTGAGAGAAGCCAGCAAGCAGGCTGGATGAAGGCGGGGAATGGGGAGGGTGGGAGGGGCAGAGCTACCTCACTGAGTTTCCAAGATAGAAAGGCAAAATCCTATAGTAGACAGGGTGAAAGTGAACAGCTCAGAAAAAAAAGTGAGGATGTGATGACAGCAATTAAGTTTATGACCTATAACAGCCCTCAAAATTTCCACTCGCCTACTAGCATTTGGCGAGTGGATTTAAGCTGGGGGCGAGTGATGACAGGGCTACATGACCAATCTCCCTCCAATCTGTGCCTACACTTAGAGTCCCAATGAGATTGGCGGCCGAAGAGGAAAGGTGCATGCTCGGGAAAAGTAGTCTGGTGAGCCACGCACAGGCAGAGCAGTACACAGGTGCTCTCCTTACAATTCTCATTAAGCCATGGGACCTAACAGTATGACCTCTCTGAGCCTGCCCCCCCTCCCCCCACCAATGTAGCTGGAGAGCAGAAAGTAATGAGTGAGGCGGAGGATTGCGAAAATTACCACTCCGGTGCAGCGCTCACGGAAAGTTGCCCTGACATGACAGTGGCAGCCTTCCAGTTTGTGCAGTTTTCTTCTCCTTGTGCTCTATGTAAGTGTCCAGCAGTTCAGCCTGAGCACTGTGAACAGACTGGTCTCAATGTGTGCTGTGCGCTGTCAGTGTGCGCTGTGCTATGGTGTCAATGGCTGTGCAGTTGTGTGGATCTCAGCGCTGGATTGCACTCCCTCCCGCTGTGCTGCAGCTCCTCTCCTCTCTGCCAGCCTGAATAAAAGGGGGAAGTGGGGACATGCAAGTGTGGAGCCGCACACACAGGCTCCTGATGATGAGATGAATGGGAGAGAGAGAGAGAGGATGGATGGGAGTTGCAGAGGAGACAGCAAGAGAATGGGGAAGAGACCCAGTTCTAGTGCCCTGTCCCTCTGGTCTGACCCCAGTGCCCTGTTCCTCTGGTCTGACCCCAGTGCCCTGTCCCATTTTGTTAAAGTTGTTGTTGGTAATATTTAATTTTGTAACTTGATTCTGCATAAAACATTTAACAGTGTCATTCCATGAGATAATCTACAAGGGCATGTTTACGGGTGCAATTAGGTGCAGGGCAGTGTATGAATTAGGTGGGGCAACTGGTGGCGAGTAACTCTTGAGGCCTGGCTAGTAGCTCAGGACTTGAAATTTTGAGCCCTGACCTATAATGTCAGAGGATTAAATACTCCCACCAAGAGGCACAAGATTTTAAAAGAGCTCAAACGGTACAGAGCGGAGGTAGTCTTCTTACAGGAGACTCACCTGACCCTGGAATCAAATCTCAAACTATTTTCCCTTGATTTCCCGATATGGTATTATGGGGATACTATTTCAAAAATAGCAAGGGGAGTGGCAATAGGATTTGCTAAGGGGGTTCGGTTCCCATTAGAGGCAAGGATGACAGATATAGAAGGAAGATTTCTCTTCCTAAAAGGTAAATTAGGTGAGATGGAATGTACTTTGGCAAACATCTATGCCCCTAATGTGAGCCCAATTAAATATTTTAGCGAAATCTTGGGAAAACTGGAGGACTTTGGGGCAGGGTATGCGATCTTGATGGGAGATTTGAACTTCTGTATGGATCTGGAAGTTGACAGTACGTCATGGGTACAGGGGACAAACAGCTAAAAAAGCTAAAACAAAAAATGCATAGTAGCCAGATGGTGGACATACTCCCCTGTACCCGGGACATATTCTGGAATTGATTACATTGTGGTTGACCAAAGACTGTTGGAAAGGATTATAGATTCAGAAATAGAAATTGCTTCACTTTCGGATCACGCTCCAGTAAGCATGAAAATAAATATCCCTGGACACCAAATGCCACCTTTTTCTTGGAGATTAAATGAAGAATTCAGATGAAGAAGGACTAGCAAGGGTGAAAAGAGAGTTGAAACAATACTTTTTGGTAAATGATACTGAAGGAATATCAGGGGAAACCTTATGGGAAGCACACAAAGCCTATATTAGAGGGATTCTGATATCGGAGGAGGCAAGGAAGAAAATAGAGAGAGGAAGGAAATTAAATAATATGACTGAAGAAATATTTAAAATTGAACAAGAACATAAAAAAACAACAGTGGAAACAACAAGAGCTATATCACAAATTAGTTATAAAAAGAGATGAGCTTAAAGAACTTATGGAACAAAAGACCAAATGGAACTTAAATAGTATTGCAAAAGAACGGTACATGTGGGGAAATAAGGATGAGGGTTAAAACAGGGATTTTTCTTAAATGTTCCTATATGGTCATTTATTTGATATTTTTACACTGTGGAATTGCATTGGAGTATTTATGACCAGAATTTTCTGATAATATATAAAAAAAAAAAAAGAAAAAGAAAGAAAGAAAGAAGAACAAAAAAAGGGGAAGAAAAGGAAAAGTAAAAAGGGGAAAAAAACACAAATGATGCGAAACCGTAGCAGAGACGACATAAGCAAATAAACTGTGAGTAAGTCTCTTGTTTTTGGTGGAGTCTGAAGTGGTTAAAAAAAAAAAAAAAAAAAATAAGACCCCTGAGCTTTCAAATGCAGCAGCTTTTCATGGCCCGTGAATGAATGTTTCATATATAATTGTACCCAATCAAAGGTCTGAGGGGTGTGCAGGGATGTTTTTAAGGCAGGGCCCCTGGGCCTCATCATTGTTGTGGGGCCAAAGCAGCTGTCTCATACTTGCCAACTATCCTAGTTTAAATTCCCTTATACCTTATGCCTTGAAGTTTTAGTCCCCTGCTGTGTCCCGATATCTCATTGTTCTGTTTCCGCTGCCCAGCTCTGCCCTATTACCATGTTCAGATGAATGACCTGCAAACCCTGTGTTTATATTTAAATAACCTGCATTGCTATGTAAATAGCGACAGCATTAATATGTAAATAGTCATGGCCCACAGCATTCATATGTATGTAGCGGCCTGCTACTTTTTAGTCGGCGCCGCTTTAAATTTAGAGGGTAGTCTGAGAGTTAGTTGACTCAAACCGTATGATTTTTCCAAATTTTGGGCCTTTATTCCAGCCATGGCTGTACTGTGAGTGACCACTATTGTTGTCTGGGTTGCCGTTACCACCCCAGGCCAAAGGTGGCAGCAGTCAGGTCAAGGTGTTTTGGGTGTTCCCCCTCGGCAGCCAATCAGTGGGGGTTGGTCGTCCCGCTGTGCATACTGGGGAGGAGTACTTAAGGGACAGACACCATTGGACCGGGGTCATCGATCGCTGGTCTGTCGTCCCACCACCCCCCATGAGTGGCCCTCCTGGCCGGGGGTGCATGTTCATGTGTTCCTGGCTCTGGGACCATGTTGGTCCGGGGTTGTGATCTAAGTAGACCCGGTAGTCAGACTGGGTATACGTTTGCAGAGTGGTCCTGTGCTGTGCGTCCTGGAGGGAGGAAGCCACTCAATGAAGAACCTATCTTGGAGAGCACAGAGCACGAGGCTGGTATCTCAGTAGAGGCCTTGAACTTCATCGAAGGACACACCATTACTGAAAGGCTGAATGATGGTCGCCTGTCAGTTCGAAGTTTACAAGAATCAAAAAGGAAGGGGGGGAGGAAGGGAAAGGGAACGTAAAACACAGGGAAAAAAGGGGAGGAAAAAAAAAAGTAGGGGCAGGGGAAGGGGAGGGAAGGACAGGATACACAGGGAAAAGCACTCACATGAGCCACATCCGTATATGGAAGAAAAAAGGAGAAAACAATCACTAGAGTAATTGATGGTCAGACTTTGAGGCAAGACGGAAGTATGTGTAACATTTTTTATTTATTCCAAAGATAGAAAAATTACATCATTGATGAAAATAAATAAAACCATATAAATGAATAAATAAATATGGACAAAATCCTTTGAAGTCGCCTACGCGTTTCACCATTGGGCTTCCTCAGGACGAGACAAAAGGGATTTTTGACAATGTACAGGTATTGTTTCATAGTTTGAAATGATATATATTACATTAGCATGGCATTATAACATATTTAATGGTTTTACAGAGAGAAAAAAGGTTAAAACATATATATACACATATAACATGATTACGTCATCTAGCACATCATGGATAATATATTCATCCAGAGTGTATACAACTTCCAAATGGATACATTTGGAAGTAGTATAAAACAACTTTTTGACATTTCTGCATACCTCTGCGGAATGTTCCGAACACTCTGGATGAATATATTCGCCATGATGTGCTAGGTGACGTAATCATGTTATATGTGTATATATATATATATGTTTTAACCTTTTTTCTCTCTGTAAAACCATTAAAGATGTTATAATGCCATGCTAATGCAATATATATATAGTTTCAGACTATGAAACAATACCTGTACATTGTCAAAAATCCCTTTTGTCTCATCCTGAGGAAGCCCAACGGCGAAACGCGTAGGCCACTTCAAAGGATTTTGTCCATATTTATTTATTCATTTATATGGTTTATTTATTTTCATCAATGCTGTAATTTTTCTATCTTTGTAATAAATAACATTTTTTATACATACTTCCGTCTTGCCTCAAAGTCCGACCATCAATTACTCTAGTGATTGTTTTCCCCTTTTTTCTAAGTTTGCAAGAAGTTAATCAGGAGATATCCGGGTGCTGAATCCTGTGTTGAGAGGATTTTGGACCAAACATACCTCCATCTGTGGAAAGGTCTGTGGCAGAGACTTTACCAAATTTTCTGTGCGCCATCCCGGCTGTTAGGCTAGTGAGAGAGGCCTATCTGGGTGCGCAGTGCCCACTCTGGCAAGAGTGGCGATGAAAGCTATGTTGCTGGAAGCAGGAGTGTTTCCATACAGAAGTTGTGCACCTGAACCCATTACCTGTTACCCTTCCACCTCTTCAACTACTTATTTTATTCTTTTACCAAATTCAGCAAATAAATCAAAGAAAAAGAAGTCTAAAGTGTGAACATTGAACTTTTTCTCAACTCTCATCTGCTACCCTAGACGGCGAGGAAATATAGGTAACATGCCACCCAAAACAAACCAGCAGCTCCCCCGGGGGTAGTGCTACACGTATATCTACCATAATTTCTGCTGAAAGCATGCTTGATAGTCCTGCCTACAACTATAGTCATTAAGCCTAACATCTGCAAAGGTAATCAAATTGGAGGTTGAACCCTTCTTTAAAAGAACATGGTGCCATAGCACAAACATTTTTGGTGCATGTGGATACGCACATCCCAACCGATGAGGGTGTCATTAACAATTAATTCTGTGTATTTGCTAAATGGTAGCATGTTTCTGTGGTGTCAGGAAAGCGATTATGCACGTATTTCTGACACACACAAATGTGAACGCAGGCTAAATGTCTCAGTTACATTGGTGGTCAGTGTCAAGCTTCTCATTACATTGGGGCTTGGTGTACAATTCTTTTATTCACACTAGTGGCCAGTATGAAGGTTCCCCTTACATTGGTGGTCAGTGTAAATCCCTCTTTACATTGGTGGTTACTGCGAATGCTCCTATTACATTAGTGGTCAGGGTTCCCCCCAAAAATCCATACCAGACCCGAGCATGCAACCTGGCAGGCTGCAGGAAAAGAGGGAGGGATGAGAGAGCGCCCCCCTCCTGAACCGTACCAGGCCACATGCCCTCAACATGGGGAGGATGTCCCCATGTTGATGGGGACAAGGGCCTCACCCCCACAATCCTTACCCGGTGGATGTGGGGGTCTGCGGGCGGGAGGCTAATCGGAATCTGAAAGCCCCCTTTAACAAAGGGGGCCCCCAGATGCCGCCCCCCTATGTGAATTGGTAACGGTACATTGTACCCCTACCATTTCACAAAGAAAAAGTGTGAAAATGTTAAAAATGACAAAAGACGGCTTGGGACAAGTCCTTTATTAAAAATAAAAAAACATTCCAGCGATGTAATCCAGTCTGTCCAGCATTGTAATCCATTCTCGATGTCCTGCGGTGATCCATTCTTCAGCGATGCTCTCCAGCGAGGAACGAAACACGATCTTGCCTGCACCGGAGGCACCCACCTAATGACGCGCAAGCTGTTTGACAGTTCTTTTATAACTGAGGGTGGGGCCGTGACATGTGACCCCGCACATTCTAACGTGTCACAGGAAACACCCATGATGCGTTAGAAGGGGCGTGGTCGCCCACCCACATCACGGGTGGCCCCGCCCTTGGTTATAAAAGTACTGTCAAACAACTTGCTCGTCATTAAGCGGGTGTCTCTGGTGCAGGCAAAATCGTGCTTCGTTCCCTGATGGAGAGCATCGCTGGAGAATGGATCACCACGGGACATCGAGAATAGATTAAAACGCTGGACAGACTGGATTACATCGCTGGAATGTTTTTTTTTTTTTTTTTTAATAAAAGACTTCTCCCAAGCCGTCTTCTGTCATTTTAAAAAAATTCACAATTTTTCTTTGTGAAATGGTAGAGGTACCCTTACCAATTCTCATGGGGGGCTGGGATCTGGGGGTCCCCTTTGTTAAAGGAGGCTTCCAGATTCTGATAAGCCCCCCACCGCAGACCCCCACAACCACCGGGCATGGGTTGTGGGGATGAGTGCCTTGTCTCCATCAACATGGGGACGTCCTCCCCATATTGAGGGCATGTGGCCTGGTACGGTTCAGGAGGGGGGGGGGACGCTCTCTCGTCCCCATTATTTTCCTATGGCCTGCCAGGTTGTGTGCTTGGATGAGGGTCTGGTATGGATTTTTGGGGGAACCCCACACCATTTTCTTTTTAACCACTTAAGCCCCAGACCATATTGCTGGTCAATGACTGGGCCACTTTTTGCGATTCGGCACTGCGTCGCTTTAACTGACAATTGCGCAGTCGTGCAACGTGGCTCCCAAACAAAATTGGCGTCCTTTTTTTCCCACAAATAGAGCTTTCTTTTGGTGATATTTGATCACCTCTGCGGTTTTTAGTTTTTGCTCTATAAACAAAAATAGAGCGTCAATTTTGAAAAAAATGAATATTTTTTACTTTTTGCTATAATAAATATCCCCCAAAATATATAAAAAAACAATTTTTTTCCTCAGTTTAGGCCGATACGTATTCTTCTACATATTTTTCGTAAAAAAAAATCGCAATAAGCGTTTATTGATTGGTTTGCGCAAAAGTTATAGCGTTTACAAATGAGGGGATAGTTTTATGGCATTTTTATTAATATTTGTTTTTACTAGTATTGGCGGATTTTCATCGGTACTGCGACATTATGGCAGACACTTCGGACACTTTTGACACATTTTTGGGACCATTGGCATTTTTATAGCGATCAGTGCTATAAAAATGCATTGATTACTATAAAAATGCCACTGGCAGGGAAGGGGTTAACACTAGGGGTGAGGAAGGGGTTAATTATGTTCCCTAGGTGTGTTCTAACTGAAGGGGGGGCTGACTTGGGGAAATGACTGATCGCTGTTCATACATTGTATGAACAGACGATCAGGCATTTCTCCCCCTGACAGGACCGGGAGCTGTGTGTTTACACACACAGCTCCCGGTTCTCGCTCTGTAACGAGCGATCGTTGGTGCCCGGTGGTGATCGCGCCCCTATTGGCTGAACGGCGAGATGATGTATACCTATGTGATCTCGCCCAGCAGAGCCGACCTGCCGTCGTATAACTGCGGCGGCTGGTCGGCAAGCAGTTAAAATGGCGCAGGGTTCCCCTTAATATCCATACCAGACCTGAAGGTCCTGATGTGAAATTTGGGGGGACCCCCACCCTTTTTATTTTTTTACATATTGGTTAGGGGTTCCCCTTAATATTCATACCAGAACCAAAAGGCCTGGTAATGGACTAAGGGGGGAACCCATTCTGTTTTTTTTAATGACTTTTATCTGTATTGCCGGGACCCGACAATTCATTAGAGCCATGATCAGTTTTAAATTACTTTTTTTCCTTTAGAAATGTCATTTTGTGCAGGGATTTTTCTAAGCACAGGGAACATGCGCTACTTTACAGGCATACTATAGACACCCCCCAGGTACGAAATTTAAAGGAATATTTCACTTTTATTGTTTCGCTTTAAGCATTATTAACCACTTAAGGACCGCTGCACGACGATATACGTCGGCAGAATGGCACGGCTGGACACATCAACGTATATGTACGTTGCCCTTTAAGCCCAGCCGTGGGGACCCGGTCCGAAGACCCGATCACTGCTGGAGTCCCGCGATCGGTCCCCGGAGCTGAAGAACGGGGAGAGCTGTATGTAAACACAGCTTCCCCGTTCTTCACTGTGGCGGCGTCATCGATCATGTGATCCCTTTTATAGGGGGACACAATCGATGACGTCACACCTACAGCCACACCCCCCTACAGTTGTAAACACACTTCAGGTCACACATAACCCCATCAGCGCCCCCTGTGGTTAACTCCCAAACTGCAACTGGCATTTCCACAGTAAACAATGCATTTTAAATGCATTTTTTGCTGTGAAAATGACAATGGTCCCAAAAATGTGTCAACATTTTCCGAAGTGTCCGCCATAATGTCACAGTCACAAAAAAAATCGCTGATCGCCGCCATTAGTAGTAAAAAAATTAAAATTAATAAAAATGCAATAAAACTATCCCCTATTTTGTAAACGATATACATTTTGCGCAAACCAACCGATAAACGCTTATTGCGATTTTTTTACCAAAAATTGGTAGAAGAATACGTATCGCCCTAAACTAAGGAAAAATAATGTTTTTTTATTTATTTTTGGGGGATATTTATTATAGCAAAAAGTAAAAAATATTGCATTTTTTTCAAAATTGTCACTCTATGTTTGTTTATAGCGCAAAAAGTAAAAACCGCAGAGGTGATCAAATACCACCAAAAGAAAGCTCTATTTGTGGTAAAAAAAGGAGGCCAATTTTGTTTCGTGCAATTGTCAGTTAAAGCGACGCAATGCCAAGTTGCAAAAAGGGGCCTGGTCCTTTAGCTGCATTTTGGTCCGGGGCTTAGGTGGTTAAAATCACTGCTCCCGAAAAAAATGCAGTTTTTAAAACTTTTTTTTGCATTGATAACTTTCCCCTGGGGCAGGACCCAAGTCCCCAAACACTTTTTATGACACTATCTTGCATATTAACCTTTAAAATTAGTACTTTTGATTTCTCCCATACACTGTAACCTCTGGCAACCAATCTTGAGTCTAGCTGCTATTTTTTGTATGTCTCAAAGCATGTGAAGAGCGAAATTACATGGAAGAGGGGGCCCAAGAAAATGTTTGACCAGGGTCCATTTAATGTCAATAAATGTGGCACATTTTTTGAGTCAGGCAAGGTATAACTTCTGCCGCTACTTTGGGATGATGGAGCGACAGATAGAACGGGAGGAAAAGCCAAATATGGTGGATTTGGTGGAACACATGGTAAGTCTTCACAAGCACGCTCTTTACTTGCAAACTCTGCATAAAACATCCAACCACATCCAGGTGTGCAGAGACTTACAGTTAATTTTATTTAGAAAGCAGCCACAGCCTGAGTAGATAAATGTGTCCCCTGCCAGTATGCTGTAGAAAGGACCCTTATCTTTGATCTTTCTGCAGAGGTCCAACACAACTCCTGTTAAGTCAGGACTCGAGCTCTCCATGCAGCAGGGAGCATGAGGTTTGCTATTTGCAGAGCTATGGGTCTAATGTTCAAAACAGATATTGGTTGTGCTTTATATTCACAACCAATCAACTATTAGCACAATAAGATGATATACAGTCCAGTCATAATATTATTTTAAATTATACAGTTCCATTATAGATCCCCAGTGAGGTTTGAATACAAAATAGAAGAACAACGTGACTTTCACTGTAGTGCTGTACAAATCACTCACTAGATTCACTGACCATGGAAGGAGGTGAGTATACACTATGTAACATGTATATCCAGGGTGAGGGAATAAAGGACGCTCTGGATAACAGAATCTGGCCAAAGAGGATGTCCACAGTAAACGTAGGTGTGGGTCAGGCAAACAGATATCTCACATAGCACTTGGACAGCACTCCAGGAGAGAAGCAATACTCTGAGAAATGAAACAAACAGAAAGGCGCCTCTAAGTGCAGAAACACAAATACCCCATACACACGATCGGAAATTCCGCCAGCAAATATCCGATGTGAGCTTTAGAACGGAAAATCCGACCGTGTGTATGCCCCATTTAACTTTTGCTGGCGGAATTTCAGCCAGCAAAAGATTGAGAGCTGGTTCCATCGGAAAATCCGATCGTCTGTAGAAATTACGATGCGCAAAATTCTGACGCATGCTCGGAAACAAGTTGACAATGCTCGGAAGCATTGAACTTAATTTTCTCGGCTCGTCGTAGGGTTGTATGTCACCACGTTCTTGACGGACAAAAGTTCAGAGAATTTTTGTGTGACCATGTGTATGCAGACCAGAACTTGACATATATTTGGTAATAAAATTAGCGGTGATGTTACAAATAAAAGAATGTCATCTGAAAACAAACCTTAATATTTGGATTCTGATGAATAGCTATTGCCAAAGTTTCAATAGCAATCTTGAAAATAAGTGGAGAAAGTGAGCATCCTTGTCTGGTACCCCTTAGTATGTTTATTGTTTTAGAGTAATGTCCTTGAAGACGAATTTGTGCCTTAGGATGTGAATATAGGGAGTGAAGTATACCCATGAAGCGTTCCCCAAAGCCCCAATGTTCCCCAATGTTCTATGTTCTAGGGTGAATATATATGACCAAGACAAGACACTCAAAGGCTTTCTGGAGGTTCAAAGATAAGAGCAGCCCCTTTTGTCTCGTTCCGCCCCCCCCATTAGATTGGAGTATTGAAACTACATATATCACTCTCCATATTTGATCTGGGCCCTGCCTACCTGGTGTAAAGCCTACTTGGTCTTTGTGTATGTATGTATTGATAAAGGAAGCTAAACAATTGGCCATTATTTTAGTCATAATCTTTACATCATTATTTATGAGGGAGATTGGGTGGTAATTACTAATTTCTTCAGGATTTTTGTCTGGTTTTGGAATGATTGTAATGTAAGCAGTATTGAGATGGGTATCCAAGGGTTCACCTCGTGTTTTGGCATTAAAAAAAAATGGTTAAATGTGGGGCTAAGGTTTCTGTGAATGCCTTATAATAAGGAATAGATATCCCATCAGGGCCCGGTGCCATCCCCGTTTTGAGAACTCCATCTACTGTAAAGTAGTTTTCTAGTAGATTTTTATGAGCGGTATTGAGAGTTGGTATGGGAAGGCTGTCTAAATATCTATTGATACAATTTTTATCTGACTGGGTGGGAGAACAGTAAAGATTAGAATAGAAGTCCTGAAAGGCATCAAGAATTTTAACAGGATTGGCCGTAGGAGGTTGACCCACTATTCGGATTTTAGGTATAGTGTTAACCCTGACTCGGGGGGGAAAGTTTTGCAGCAAGAAGGGATCCTATTTTGTCCGCATGTGAATAAAATGTATTTCCTCTCCAACAGATTGCCTTCTCTGCTTGTGTGGTCAGGATTAAGTTATGGTATAATTTGGCTTTGTCTATTAGGGCAATAGGTACCTTGGAGGGGTCTTGTTTGTGACTGGTTCGTAAAGTTATATATTCCTTTTCTAAACGCTCTATGTTGTCTCTATGTTCTCATTTGATTTGAGGAGATCTGGATTATTTTACCTCGAATGTAGGCTTTGTGAGCGGCCCATAACGTTTCAGAAGAGCTTTCTCCGTTGTCGATTAGGGAAAAGTAATCGTGGAGTGCTTTTTTGATTTCTTCCACCTTAGTCGGATTAGATAAGATGGATTCATTAAGTTTTCAATTACCTATTTTTCGGCTCAGAGCACTAATGCAAATAGATATGGATACTGCTGAATGGTCTGACCGGGTAGTGTCTTTGATTTGAGCATTAAATATGAATAGGAGCAGGGGTATAGGGGTTAGAATGTGATCTATTCTGGCATATGTATTATGTGGGTGTCAAAAGTGTGTAAAATCCCATTTAGAGGAATTCAGTTCCCTTCAGGTGTTGGCAAAACTATGGGTCGCTAGTAAGTTGGCAATTTTAATGCTTTCATTGGTTGGACGAGTCAATTGGGACCTGGAAGGTTTGGATTTGTGTAAAGATTGGTCAAATGCTGCATTTGAGTCTCCCCTGAAAATGATTGTGCCTGCTAGCATAGGATTATAGGTGTCCATGTTTTTGAAAAAAGCAGATTGACCCCTATTGGGGTATAGTAGGATACCAGTGAACATAGATGTCCCTCTATGGTGCCTTTTATCAGAAGGATTCTTCCCTCCGGGTCAATGTATTCAAAGGTTTTTTAAATTTACAATGTTTTGAGAAGAGGATGGCTACCCTTTTGGTTTTATTTTCTGCACAGGCCAGATGAGATGGGGGAAATGGTGGTGAATATATTTGGGACTATATCGCATAGAAAAGTGTGTTTCTTGGACTAAAATGATATCAATTTTGAGAGATTTGTAATAATCCAAGATTTTCCTACTTTTAATTGGAGAGTTTAAACCCTGAACATTGTGGGAGGCTATTTTAAGGTAAGTTTTTGTGGAATCAGCCATGGAGATTTAAAGAGATGCACTCACCGATAATATCTTCACTCACCCTATGTAGTCGTCTGTCTGAAGTCATATCAGGGCCTTTCTTCAGCTGGGAAAAGGGTATAATGCCGCGTACACATGGCCGTTTTTCATGCCATGGAAAAAAACAAGTTTTTCATGTCCATGTTTTTGAAAAAAGCAGATTGACCCCTATTGGGGTATAGTAGGATACCAGTGAACATAGATGTCCCTCTATGGTGCCTTTTATCAGAAGGATTCTTCCCTCCGGGTCAATGTATTCAAAGGTTTTTTAAATTTACAATGTTTTGAGAAGAGGATGGCTACCCTTTTGGTTTTATTTTCTGCACAGGCCAGATGAGATGGGGGAAATGGTGGTGAATATATTTGGGACTATATCGCATAGAAAAGTGTGTTTCTTGGACTAAAATGATATCAATTTTGAGAGATTTGTAATAATCCAAGATTTTCCTACTTTTAATTGGAGAGTTTAAACCCTGAACATTGTGGGAGGCTATTTTAAGGTAAGTTTTTGTGGAATCAGCCATGGAGATTTAAAGAGATGCACTCACCGATAATATCTTCACTCACCCTATGTAGTCGTCTGTCTGAAGTCATATCAGGGCCTTTCTTCAGCTGGGAAAAGGGTATAATGCCGCGTACACATGGCCGTTTTTCATGCCATGGAAAAAAACAAGTTTTTCTCGCCGTGAATTCTTTCAAGCTTGCCTTGCATACGCACGATCATGATAAAAAATGATCGAGCAAAGCACGGTGATGTACAACACGTACAACGGCACTATAAAGGGGACGTTCCAACCGAATGACGCCACCCTTTGGGCTGATTATGCAAATTTTCTCTTCTCATAACTTGCTTCTGAGCATGTACGTTTTTTTCCCAGTCGTTAAAGCCTACACACGACCGTTTTTTCAAAAAGAGAAAAACAATGACGTGAAAAACGATGATAAAAAATAGAGCAGGTTTTAAATTTTTAATGGCCATTTTTCTCGTCAAGAAGAATGCTCTGGAGCCTACACACGGTCGTTTTTAATGACCAATTTAAAAAATGAAATTTTTCTCGTCATGAAAAACGGTTGTGTGTCCAATAAGATGTCCATCATTAATCTGGAAATTTGAAGTTCTGCAAAATATAGGGATGTTAGGCACATAGTTGAAAGGAAAAGAACATAAACAAAGAAATGAAGAAGGAAAGAAAAGAAGAATTACTGTATTAGAAAGTCTCCTAACATGTATTACCGGGGTTCGGAGGTGGAGACAACTCCCAAAACCTTACAATAAATAGATTAAATGTCTAACCCTAGGGTTTAGACAACCTAGCCCTCAGAGTCCTACTGTTTCCCAGGGATAGGTGGAGGCACATGTGGTCCACCCCTGTACAGGGTGCCCTTAACAAATATGAACTTTTATGAACATTTTTGAACAACACAGCAATATATGTGATGCTTAGTTCTCCCAAAAATATAGCAAAATATACTTTGGCAATCCCTTCACAAAAATAATAGTAAAAAAATAATAATTATATATAAAAAAATAAGAGGAGAGAAGGAACTAGGTTTTAAAATTATATATATATATATAGTTAATATAAGTTATTTTTATATATATATACATATAAAAAATAAGAGGGGAGAAAGAACTAGGTTTAAAAAAAAGGGGAGAGGAACTCCTCCATCCATCAATGGTTACAGATAGGTTTGTGTTTGGATTCTAGATCCGAAATAGATCCGATATAGGAATAAAAAAAAAGTTAGTCCTTATTCAGGTGGGACCATTGTCCTTGATTTTCTTTGCCTTTCCTTTTTTTCCACATTGGGGATTGTGGGCTTGTCGGAGTGAGTGTTTTATTTGATCCAGTATTGGCTGGGGCGGTGTCCATGTCCACTTTGTGGGAAATGAGTTTTAGTTGTAGCAGTAGGTGTTCCCCTTATGAAAGGCTGGAGAAGGAGTAGGTTATTCCTTTATCAGAAAAAAAGGAAAGGCCCATCTGTATTTAATACATTTTTGTGTTAAGACCAAAAGTAATGGTTTCAGTGCCCTCCTGCACTGGATAGTAGAAGGGGAGAGATCTGCAAATAGTTGTATTGAGTGACCTTGAAATAACACTTGGGAGGGAGGATCTGACCTGTTTCATTACCTCTTCCTTTATGGAATAATAGTGGGGCTTGACAATGATGTCTCTGAGTTTACCATCTTTCCTTGGGGGTCCCAGAGCCCTATGGGCCATCGAGTTCCAGGTGGTGATGAGGTACAGTAGGTAGCAAGTTTCTGAATAATTGCACGGGGCGTGGCCTGGACGGGCATGTGAACAGTCGCAGTTCACGGAGCTCCCACTAACGATCCTACAGTGATCCTGTTCCCGGCTATCACCGACGTAGACGACCGGTTTACCTGATCCAGTACGCTCCACAGGCTGCAGCGGTAAGCGAACCGACGGTCGGCGGGGATCCGAATGACCCGTAAACCGGAGAAAGGGGCCGCGGCCTCAGCTGCCATGGACATCCAAGATGGCGCCGGGGTCTCTCAGCAGCAGAAGGCAGCGCGCGGACCGGAGAAAACTTCGGAGGCTGGCGGTAAGGTGGCTAAGGCGGCTAAACAACAGGGGAAAGAACCCCCCAAAGACATGCTATATTACACCCAGAGGCTGCACGGCCCCACCAGCTCCCCGGCTCCTTCGCAGTTAACATGGGCGCAGAGGGTGCAGGGCCAAAATGGCGATTCTGCCATGGACGACACGCTGCCGCTGGAGAGCTCCTCGGACACTATACATGACATATTTGGGGAATTGCAGGAGGATGCCCCACAGCCCACACTTAGTGAAATCCTACGGGCGGTGCAGAAGTGCACGACTTCGGTCACTGCCTCAGTAGATGGCCTGAAGGTGCAGTTTGGGGAGCTCACGGAGACGGTGTCCCTCATGCACCATGATCTCCAGAAGATCAGGGAAAGGACCACGGCCGTGGAGGGCCGCATCAGTGAGATAGAGGATGCGCTGCCACCCCTTACCAGAGATGCCAGGACTGCACTACAGCAATCCGCACAGGCTAACGCGAAAACAGACGATATTGAGAACCGCTTGAGACGGAATAATGTCCGCGTGGTGGGCCTCCCGGAGAAGGTGGAAGGTAGGGACCCCACTGCATTTATTGAGACCTGGCTCCAGGAGGTGTTTGGCAGGGAAGCATTCTCCACGCTGTTTGCTGTGGAGCGGGCGCACCGCACGCCTCCCAGACCCCTTCCCCCTGGCAGCCCCCCCAGATCCATGCTTGCCAGACTTCTGAACTACCGGGACAGGGAAACCATCCTGAGGCTGGCCAGGGAGAGGGAAACGGTGCATTACAATGGAGCCAGGGTATCGTTTTACCCAGACTTTTCAGCAGAGGTGCAGCGAAAGAGAGCCAAGTTTATGGAAGTTAAAAAACGTCTACAAAGGATCCAAGTTAACTATGCTATGCTGTTTCCGGCCAAGCTGCGAGTCACGGTGAGGGGCCAGGCTACATTCTTTGAATCGGCGGCGGAGGCCGCACAGTGGCTGGATCACAACAAACAAGACCTGAGGAGGCGCCGAGAGGAGGACCGGGGCGACTGAGGTATTGCCTGTACTTGTACTTGAATATTGTGCTTGGCGCAGACCAGTTGAAGAGTTACCTGCAAGCCGGGACTGTTCCTGTTTTTTTTTGCTATGTTAGCACTACTATGGAGCTTCAGAAGTTGAACTGCACCCCCTCTGGAATCTATGCTACAGGGGGGGGGCCCGCACGCGAGTGCGATTCAATGCAACTACCGACCCCCGGCTGGGGGAGTCCACCTTTGTTTCGGGGTGCCCTGTTGGCACACGACGATTGCTGTGCCCGCGTAGCGGGAGAGCGTGGAGGAGATCGACCTCTGCCCCGGACGGGGCTGAGGGGTGGACACGTATGTTAAGTTACTTTTTGTTAACAGTTTTTGATATTTTGCTCACAAGACTACACTACCTGATGCACAGCAACTTAATGGAACTGAACTGGCCCCGGCTGGGGCCCAACTCACTGGACCTGACTCTGAGGCCCCCGGCCTCAGTCGGTAACTATTGTTTACCCCAACCATGGCCACCACCCCGATAGTGTCTTGGAATGTGCGAGGCGTCCATGACCCCCTGAAACGAACCATGATACGGGCTGGCTTGAAAAAATTTCTCCCTGCTATTGTGGGTTTGCAGGAAACCCACCTCACTAAAGACACAGTGGGGTGCCTAGGATTTCCCTGGGTGGGCAAGGCCTATCATTCTACCCACACCTCCTATTCAAGGGGGGTGAGTGTGCTGATCCATAGTGCCTTGGCCTACCAGGAAATTGATACACTGGTTGACACGCTGGGGAGATATGTGTTTTTATATTGCAAATTGTATACGGTGTCTATGGTTCTAGCGTTTGTATATATTCCTCCCCCTTTTTCGAGGGAGGTGCTGCAGCTACTTTTGACATATTTGGGGAATAAGCCGGATGTCCCTGTAATGGTTATGGGGGACTTCAATGCCTGTATGGATCCGAGAGAGGATAGACATCCGCCAGCTAGGATACCCCTGGGGTGCAGGGGAACGGCCTTAAGCAGATTGCTGGGGGAGGTGGGGTGGCTTGATGTCTGGAGGGCTAGATTTCCTACAACTAAACAGTTCTCATGCTTCTCTAAAACGCACGGCTCATTGTCTCGTATAGATTTGTGTATTGGGTCCCCACAGATTCTCCACATGGTTCCCAAGATAGAATACTTTCCAAGGGGGGTCTCTGACCACTCTCCGCTGGTGGCACACCTGACCACCCGCCCGGTGTCCTCTTTACCCAGAGCCCCCTGGAAACTAAACGCTTTCTGGCTAAAATTGTTCAGCTCCCATGACCAGGTTACCCGCCGGATAGAGCAGTACTTTGTGGAAAATTGGGAGGGGGCGGAACGGACTCAGGGCTGGGATGCCCTCAAGGCCTGTTTAAGGGGAACATTTATTGAGGAGATTGCGTCAATTAAGCACAACTCGTCAGCCCTGTTGGAGCGGGTGGAGGACCAGGTGAAGCAGTTAGAACTGGCCTATGTGCTCGACCCCTCAGAGTCCGCGAGGGAGGTATGGATGTCGGCCCAGGATTCCCTGGACCGGCTGAGATCCTCCACCGCGGAGAAAAAGCGATTTTTCACCCAACAGGCCTTCTATGAGGAGGGGGAGAAGACGGGTTGTTTATTAGCCAGGATTGCCCGGTCTCAGCAGGCGTCCCCTGCCATAGGAGCGATCCGGGATGTGCGGGGGCGGCTGGTGAATGACCCTGAGCTGATCCTGGGGGAACTGGCTGCTTTTTATTCTGAGGTGTACAAATCTAGAGATGACTTCACGGACGGGGAGCTGCAGCACTACATGGATGCGGTGGCTCTCCCGACCTTGAATGACAAGGCGAGATGGAGAAACCGCTGACCCTGGAAAAACTGGGAGAGGCGGTTGCATCCTTCCCCACGTGTAAGGCCCTGGGAGACGACGGATTGCCCATAGAGGTGTATGCTCAGTACGGAGGGGTGCTTTTGCCCAAGTTACTCGAGGTATTTAATGCCTCGTTGGAATCGGGGGTTCTACCCCCGTCCATGACAAGGGCGAATATCATCCTGCTGCTGAAGGCGGGCAAGGACCCTCTAGACCCTGGGTCATACAGACCTATATCTCTCCTGCAGAGTGACGTAAAAATACTTGCGAAAGTATTGGCCCTGCGAGTGAATAAAATTATCTTGTCCATTGTACACTCAGACCAAGCGGGATTCATGCCGTGTAAATCTACAGCGACGAACCTCCGGCGGCTATATTTGAATATGCAGACCCCATCGGACTCCGCCGGCAGTAGGGCTCTGTTGTCGCTTGATGCCAACAAGGCCTTCGACAGTGTCGGCTGGCGGTACCTATGGGCGGTACTGACCAAATTCGTTTTCGGCCCTAGGTTCCTGGGGTGGGTCCGGCTCTTGTATGACACACCAAAGGCGGCCATACGTATGGCGGATAGGATGTCTCAAACTTTTGCTCTGGGTAGGGGGACCAGGCAGGGATGTCCCCTGTCCCCCCTGCTCTTTGCTCTGGCTGGTGCTGGTAAGGAACTGCGAGGCGGTTCGGGGGTTTAGATATGGCGAAGTCCGCGAGAAAATCATGCTGTATGCGGATGATATGCTCCTCTTTTTGGAGGATGCAGAGGGATCCCTAGAGCAGGTCATGGCCATCATCACAGAGTTTGGCCGCTTTTCGGGGCTCACGATTAACTGGTCTAAGTCCGCCCTGATGTTTCTGGATGGGGAACCCGAGGGCGGGAGTGGTCCTGTGTGCCCCGTACCTGTAGTGACATCGTTTAAATACCTGGGGGTTTGGATATCTCCCACAATAACTGACTACTGTAAACTGAATGTCCACCCCCTCCTGTCCAAATTCAGAGACAAAATACTAATTTGGAATAAACTGAGAATGTCACTAGCGGGTAGAACCAACCTCATCAAGATGATACTAATGCCCCAATTGCTGTATTTCCTGCACAATGCGCCCATGGTGATTACCCTTAAAATGTTCCGAGTGGTCAATTCTCTTTTCAGACAGTTGTTGTGGCATGGCAGAACCCCCAGGATTAAACTAGAACAGTTGCAGCGCCCAAAGGAGGGGGGAGGGCTGGCTCTACCCAATCCCTGGATATACTACCTGGCTGCCCAGCTCCAACACTTGATAGGGGCCACAGGGTCGCAACCTGGGACTTCGGCGGCCAGGCTGATGTTGAAGGGAGCGGGGGTAGCCACGATACCTGAGGGGCTGGAGGCTCGTAAGTTCCACAAACCCAATAAACGCATGCCCACTTATGCTCTTGTTCAAAAGGTGTGGAATAAGGCCAGACAGCTACAGGATGTTGGGGGCTTCACTGAATTTAGCCCAATTTGGGGGAACGATTCCTATGAGGAGTTGGCCAAAATTGAACAGGGTCACAGGTGGAGTGCTTTTGGGATCACGCATCTTAAACATCTCTTTAGGGGGGGGACCCTGTTACCTTTCAGTGAATTACAAATCAGATTTAACCTACCCCGAACCATGCAGTTTTATTACATACAGTTGCAACATGCAGTAAGGGCTCAGGGGGCAGCAGTTGACTGGGTTCAGTCCCCCACACCGATTTTCCGGGCACTGTGTCAGGCGCAGGACACCAAGGGCATGATCTCACACTGCTACAACATGCTCCTATCTTCATTCCTGGAAGGACATCCTATGAGGGTGGCGGACCGGTGGGAGGCAGATTTGGGGCCTATTGAGGGGGAAATGTGGGAGGAGGCTCTACAGGCGGTGAATACCTGCTCACTAAACGTATCACAGAAGGTATCCCAGCTCTACATTCTACTTCGGGTGCACTACACTCCAGAGAGACTCTTCAGGATGGGCCGGGCTCCGGACCCACTTTGTGGGCGGTGCAGGGCGGCACAGGGGGATTTGGTCCACCTGCTTTGGCGTTGTCCCAAGCTGCATAGATACTGGGCGGGGGTTCTGGCGACCCTAAACTCTGTGTTTCAGACCAATGTCCCATTGGACCCCCTTTGCTGCCTGCTGGGCATTCTGGAGGGAGTGATAGAGGAAGAAGCCACTAGGGCAGCGTTCGCCAGGGCACTGTTCCAGGCGAGGAAACTCATTCTCATACACTGGAAATCAAGGGTGCCCCCTTCGGTTCAGACCTGGATACAACATGTGGGTAGGACAATGCTTATGGAGAAGTACATTTACCAGCACAGGGGGAACGCAGGGAAATTCCTGAAACTCTGGGAGCCATGGCTCGCAACGCCCGGTTTAAGCCCCTTGGAGCTAGTTCAAGCAAGGTTACTTGGGGGGATGGAGAGGTAGGAAAAAAAAAGAAGTACCAGCAAGGCTCGTGGCCTAGTAGCTTTGGAGACCGAGAGGGGGGAGAAGAAATGGATGGGGGGGGAGATGGGAGCTCGGGGCTGGGGGTCAGGTTTCCTGTGTGAGTACAATAACGGAATAATATGGTGGGAAGAAGTGCATCTGTTCAAATGGCTTGAACTGTAAATCTGTTGTTATGCATCTTTATTTACAAAGTGTAAAATGTCATCCTTTACATGTCAATGTGTTGTGTGAGCAATAAAAACCTTTTTGATTAAAAAAAAAAGTTTCTGAATAATTCCTGGACTGCTGATGATACATCTATAACTTTTTCTGGGAGCCCCCTGATTCTGATATTGTATCTGCGAGATCTGTTCTCGAGGTCATCAATTCTAGAAATCCAGTTGTTCATATTTTGATTTGATGAGGCCACCGTTCCTTCTAGTTTGTGTTCAATTGAATTAATTCTTGATCCCAAATTCTGAAAGTCAGCTTTCAGGTCTCCAGTGATTTTGGCTGCTGCAGAAGCTGTTCCTTATCAGACACACTGCCTATAATTAATAGATAGAAAGAGAGAGGGAGGGATGAGGTGAAGTCACTAATTAAGTTTTTAGGTTGTGGTGCAAATTTTACTTTGCTCTGTAAACAACAGATTTTTTTTTTACAACAGGAGATTCAGTGGAAGCTTAAAAAAAAGGGAACATAAGGAGCCAAGAGCACCTGCTAGTTTTTTTATGTGATTTTTTTTAGATCTGGCTATCACAAAGAAAGAGAGTAAGTATACAAAGCCACTATACTGTACAGTCTTTTAAAAATACATTGCTAATGACATTTTCAGCATAATAGGAGATGATCATAATGATCTATTTCAAATGCAAGAGATTAATATATTGTCACTCCACATTTTACGTTGAAATACTCAGGAATAAATAGAACACAAGGTATATGATATTAAAAAATGTGACAGCTATTGTAGCAAATAAATATTGAAATGGCAGTAATAAGCAACCAGTGTTCAGAAAGTGACCCTGCTGCTTTGAAAGATACCAAAATACAATATTGTAATCATAGTCAATTTAAGCAAGATGACAAAGGGCTAGATTTAAATTACAGCATTCAAGTATTTTTCCTGTGTATCTCTATTAAATATAATCATTTATCTTTGTATTTTTAATAAAAGGATATGGATATTCTAGGAGCAGTACTTATACAGCTGGATCTTTTCTAATTAAAAGGGGGAGCAGACAAGGTTACAATGTATATTAAGAAGATGGTGACATGGGCGTGCCCATGAATATGCCCAAATTAACAATTAGAAACTGTCAATGCCTATTCCCTCCCATTCCACACTTTGCAATTTTGGAGAGTGGAATAATATAGAATTAACTATTTGTCTGCCAAAGACATACACTATATTGTTCATATATTGGGATGCCTGCCTTTACACGCACATGAACTTTAATGGCGTTTAAAGGCAGGCATCCCATGGCATCCCAGGCTTAGTCCATAGGGTTCAATATTGAGTTGGCCCACCCTTTGTAGCTATAACATACATGCCCCTTATTGTGAAATTAAGGGAATACTTGTTAGGACAATTAAAAGTTATTGTCTTCTGTTTAAGGACCTCATATTGGAGATGGTGTCACCCCCCAAAACCCAAAGTGGTCTTTACCCTTGCCTCTACATTGAGAGACTTCCCGATGAGAGGCGTCATTCGAGACAAAAAGCCCACTT
Source organism: Rana temporaria (assembly GCF_905171775.1). Taxonomy (NCBI): domain Eukaryota; kingdom Metazoa; phylum Chordata; class Amphibia; order Anura; family Ranidae; genus Rana; species Rana temporaria. The sequence continues at coordinate 150,180,045 of NC_053489.1, read as the reverse complement.
TAAGAACGTTTCTAATAGGGGAATAGGGCTTTAGACATTGCAGAAGGTACTATGTAAACATACTAGAAAATTGCAGGAGGATGGAGGAGTGGAGTGTGGGTTGGCGACATTGAATCCTCTTCCACGCTTTTTTGACTTACCTAATACCAGATCTGAAATGTAACATTACCATGAGTAGCAAAAGATCATATTGACAGTGATCTATTTACAAAACCAACAGATCATAAACAGCTTTTACATTTTAAAACTTTTCATCTTCCCGGAGTCTATAAGTCAATCTTGAGGAATCAGATGTCCCATGTTGTCAGGGTAATTACTAACACAGAGGATCAGGAGATGAAACTTAAAGACATGGAGAGTAAACATCTCCAGAGAGGTTATCCCACACATTTGATTGGGTAAGAATCATTAAAAAACACAAATCTACAGTATATGGTAGAACCATACATGATAGATTAGTCAGATCCAAGCAATATCACCCATCTATGCCAGAATACTGAGCCTTATCCTTGTTTAAATTTCATCCAATGTGAATGCATGATTAAAGGCAAGAATTTCTCTCGCCCACATAGAGGCACCAATGCTAACATCAGAGGGTACTGTACATGTTAATATTCATTTGTGATCTATATTACAAAATACCCAAGTGGTCTCCTCTATGTTCTTGAAACTACCCGGAAGGTTTCACAGCTGAAATTTATGGTAATTGACGGAATATCACAGAACAGATGAGAGAGGGGTGATAAAGAACTGGTTGTTAAAAAAGTGAGAAGTGCAGTGGATTCATCAACTAGACACACTGCATCCTAGGGGACTGATTTCTGACTTTGATTTACATTTATTTTTATAAATGTGTATCTAATTTTATATATTTGTTTTTTCTGTTATGTTCATTTTTTTAATCATATGTGTGTATCTTTAATTTGTTTTAATTGCTTAACTGGTTTATGACTTGTAAGCTTTATATATATATATGGTACTGTATATGGAGGCTGAAGTTATTTCACATACAGTATGTTCCTGCCTAAGAAAAGACATTAAAAACTTTAGCCCTCAATGGTTGCAAAAGTAACATATTTTATATTTGGGGTGTCTCCCATGGGATGGACTCCTCTCTAATTAAAGCGGGGGTTCACCCATTAAGGTTCACTTAAGGTGAACTGCTACAGGTATATAAGCCCGCCCTTCACTGCGGTTCAGTGCTTCAGTATTTTCCTGTCAGCCTTGTTCCTGCCTGTCCAGATACTTGTAGCCAGTTTGTTCCTGATATGCTCTCCGCCCTGTCCTGGACTCTGTTTCCCCCCTGTCTCACATCCCTGCCTGACTTGCTATATATGCTCTTATTTCTTGTATATATTTGTTTATTAGTTTAGGTGGCGTTGACGGTTGCTGTGTTTATAGTATGCTTGATTGTCTTGTGGGTTTTCTGTTTTACACGTGTGCCTTAATCTTAAATAAATACATATTTTTTCACTTATCTCTGTGCCTATTTTCCTTAGTGCAGCCCACTGATCTGTTAACCAGTATTGGATGCCTGTGTAGACATCCTGACACAATGGTTTTGGGACACCTGTCTTTGCGTGCACATGAGATTAACTTTAATGGCATTCCAGTCTTCATCTGCAGGGTTCAATATTTAGTTGACCCACTCTTTGCGGCTATATCTGCTTCAGCTACTCTGGGAAGGCTGTCCACAAAATTTAGGAGTATGTCTATAGGAATGTTTGACCATTCTTCCAGAAGCACATTTGTGAGGTCAGGCACTAATGTGGAAGAGAAGGCCTGGCTCGCAGTCTCTGCTCTAATTCATCCAAAAAGTCTTCTGTCAGGTTGAGGTCAGGACTCTGTGCAGGCCAGTCAAATTCCTCCACCCCAAATGCACCTATCCATGTCTTTATGGACGTTGCTTTGTGCACTGGTGTGCAGTCATGTGGGAACAGGAAGGGGACATCCCCAAACTGTTCCCACAAAGTTGGGAGCATGAATTGTCCAATATGTCTTTGTATGCTGATGCCTTAAGAGTTCCCTTCACTGGAACTAAGGAACCAAGCCCATCCCCTGAAAAAATAATCCCACACCATAATCCTCCCTCCACCAAATGATTTGGACCAGTGCACAAAGCAAGGTCCATAAAAGACATGGATGAGCGAGTTTGCGGTGGAGGAACTTGACTGTCCTGTACAAAGTCCTGACCTCAACCCTATAGAACACCTTTGTGATGAACTGGAGTGAAGACTGTGAGCCTGGCCTTGTCATTCACATCAGTGCCTGACCTCACACATGTGACCAAGACTGGGAGGCCATTAAAGTTCATATGCATGTAAAGGCTGGTGTCCCAATACTTTTGGTAATATAGTGAGTGTATGTATATATATATATATATATATATATATATATATATATATATATATATATATATATATATGTATATATATATATATATACATAGGTACTCACACCATGCTTAATTTTAGAGGCACTGTTGAGAAATGTTGTTCTTACTTCAGTGACATCAGCACTGTGTGGCCTGTCATTTCTCTGTATACCTACTGGATAGCGTGAAGATGTACTTGTGGGTAAGCACCTGTGATTTCCTTTAGGCTGCGTGAAGGATGTGGGCACTTTGTAGCCATGGTAACTTACCCTTTACACTATTCAAGGTTACATTTAGAAACAACACTGCCTAAAAAGGGAAAAATAATGATGTGCTGTCTCTTTGGGAAGCCGCCTATTTTTACTATAGCCTTTTGGTGGAAACAGCAAAGAGGCAGCCTGCAGAGCATGTGTTTGAGAATAACTCTCCCACTTCAATAGCATAATATTCTCAGATCACCCAATAACTATCAAAATCAAGTAGGATGGGCTGATGCACGACAGCAGTGACTGAAAACTGAACTGCTAAATATGTAGGCTTTGCGCTTTGCATGCATCTCAAAGTTTAATTTACAACATGAATTGGAGGAAACCTTTAATAATCTATAAAAGTGCACAGATCGAATCATTAAATAAATGTGGTCATGGGTATATTGTTACATTTTCAACTGTTTCTATAAAGCTGCATTGAACTTTTGCTCACATAAAGATGATTTAATCTCTACAATATTGTCATCCTCCATTTACATCCAGCAAATTAACATTTGTAGGTTCATTTGTTAGATTACTTCTAGGGGATCCTTCAAGCAAGATATAACGACATAGGGAACTCTTTAATGACTTCTTTCAAAAACCTTCCATGAATAGGGGACTTTTTTCTTTTCTTATGCTGAAGCATTGTGGCATTTAATTATATGTCTAAATGTAATAGGTTTGTAAAACTTTTAAATAGGGTCACATTGCTTGCAACATAATAAATTGTTTTAAAAAAAAGTTGGTCATAAATGGGCACAGATATTTTTTATGTTTCATATGTTCAACATTTTTCTTGGAGGTGGGATGATGAACAAATGTTCCTTTAAAAGTCAGCAAAAGTATTTCTACAAAACACATACTGATCCTATTAACCCTCTTTCATGAAGATTTAAGGTCAAATCATAATAGCTGCAGTCTCCTTTGTTAAGGGACCAAACATTTTAAATGTTCTCTGAGCTAAGCTATCAGTCACTTTTCTTCTTCTTATTAAATGTTTAAAGTGAAAATGTCTACTATACTAGGCATGGTGTATATGATGTATATTATTTGATTAAAGGGGACCTGAACCAGTTCAGCTCTTTAGACGCACTACGTACATCCAAATAGTGAATCTTTAATCACAACTGATGGCTCCTACTCTTGCCAGAGCCCGGGAACACAACTGCCAGCTAGTGGAGGGAGATTGCTGTGAGACTGAGGCAAAACCATAAAACAATTGTTTTCCGGTTTCAAATCTACCATTTTCTGGGCAGTACAGTCAGTGGGCAGATCTGTGCTTGGTTAGATGGTGTGAAGGACAAGAAAGATATCGATGTCTATTAGACCCCTAATGTCTCCATAAAAAGCACCTGACACCTGCCCAATACTTATTTATTGGATGGATTGATGGATTTATTAACCCCTTGTGATAACAATCAAGTACAAATAAAAAAATAAAAAATAAAAGGAAAAAGTACAAAACAATATATATATAATTTTTTTTTGCAGTAACCCAGGTTGCTCAGCACACCTGTGTAAACACAAATGCAAGTCCAGGGCGTGCACTCATGCATAAACTGCGGTCACACCAAACATGTGACATATCAGCACGAACGTCAGAGTGAGAACAGTAATTCTAGCACCAGAGCTCCTAGTAAGCTTTAGAATGATGAGCTGTAAAGGTTTTAAATCACCACAACAGTGATTTTTGGGCACCATAGCATTTGGCGATATCGTGGGTGCATGCTATTTTAAGATATGCAATATTTGTTCTCTATTTACTCAATGCAACCTCATATTTTATATTTTAGCCAAAAATTGGTATTATATTGTTTGTTTTTGTACTAAAATTAATTGTTTTATATTTTATCCTTAAACTGTATGTTTTTCACCAATATCATAACATTTGTAACTATCACCTTTTTATTCTTATGCCTAGTACACACGAGAGGATTTATCCGCGGAAACGGTCCTCCGGACCGTTTCCGCGGATAAATCCTCTGGCGGATTTTGATCTCCTGGTTGTTCTAACCAGGAGATCAAAATCCCCGCGGAATTCCATCCGCGGTGACGCGTCACGCCGTCACCGCGATGATGACGCGGCGACGTACGTGACGCTGTGATATAAGGACTTCCACGCCTGCGTCGAATCATTACGATGCATGCGGGGGATGGATTCGGACGGATTGATCCGGTGAGTCTGTACAGACCAGCGGATCAATCCGTTGGAATGGATTCCAGCGGATAGATTTCTTAGCATGTTAGGACATTTTTATCCGCTGGAAATCCATCCCTGGGGACAAAAATCTGCGGAAACAGATCCGCTGGATTGTACACACCAGGGGATCTATCTGCTGAAACCGGTCAGCGGATCAATTTCAGCGGATCGATCCTCTCATGTGTACGGGGCCTAAAGGTCTTCTGCTTTCAGAAAATATATAATGTTCTGGGGGTTTAAATAATTTTTTGGCAAAAATTCAAATTTTTACATGTACTGTATGCGCAAAATAAAAAAAAAGTGCTCTGGAGCCGAGCTAGTTAAGAAAAATAAAAATTTTAGTAATACACATAAAAAATCCAAATCAACCCCCCAGTGCTGTCCCACGCAGACAAATTACTTTATAATCCAGCATTTGCGAGGCCATAATTACCACATCCCTTGGGGGTTCACAGCAGTATGGAAGAGAGAAACTGCCACACTTTATTTGAGCATCACTCTTTTCAGGAGTAAGGACCCACCACCAACAAAATAATACATGAATTAAAATATGTATATTGTGCTATTTTAAAAAATAAATGTGAAGCAGTGGCTTTTGATGGAATACATAGAGCTGAGACATGGATATTGACATTGTTGATTTTTTACTGACAATGTTAGTTAAAGTAGGGATGGGCCAAACACCCCCCGGTTCGGTTCGCACAAGAACCATTGCAAACAGACAAAAAGTTCTAGCGAACATGCGAATCCTATTAAAGTCTTCGGGACATGAGCATGAAAAAATCAAAACTGCTTATTTTAAAGGCTTATATGAGTTATGAGGAGCAATGTAAAATAGCTGGTGTTGTGATATAGCACTCCTCTATGTGATCTGGATAACAGGTGTATGTGCACAGTGTTCAAGTGTGGTATTTATGGGAGGCAATTGAATTTCTGGGAAAAGCCCCCTCCCAAATTCTGTATGCATCTGACTACAGATGTGTCGTGATGGCTTTCAGTCTGCTGACCCGGTGAACTGGCCAATTCCATGACGTTCAGCATTGCTACAGACCATCATTCTGGAAGCAGGTGATGTTCTGACCCTCTGGGCTGGAGCTGCAGGCTGTGTGCCCATTGGTAGGCCGCAGGCCCCTTACGCAGCAACAGGATGGTGCTCTCATGATGAGATCCAGGAAACAAGAGGCCTTGGGCCTTGTCTGCAGATCATGGTATAATCTCTCCCATCATCCTCTCCTTTCTATGCAATTGTAGTTCTTTGCCTTTAAAAGTCAGTAAGCAGCTTTTTCCAGACTCCTTTTCAGCTGCTGCTTGTTAAAGCCTCATTGATTGGTTCCTGTAACTGCTCCTTTAATAGGCTTTCTTCATCCTGCCAGTAGGGACACAGGGGAGGCTGCAAAATGAACAGCTCTGTGTGAGTCAGCTCGCATTACATTAGATACAGTCAGTGAAACAGGAAGAAGGAGGGGGGAAGAAATTCCCTGCAGACATGACAGGCATCTCTCTCCCTCTTTTAGGCTGGAAAGCCTGTATAGATCGCAGTGGGGTTATGGGTGACAGAATGAGGCACCCGCTACAAAAAAAATCTAATGTTCCTTTAAATATCGTGCCTAGGGGTCCTCTTAGTCTGCATGTAAAGTAGTGTATCTATGTGATGTGTAGAACATGCAACAGCAATAATGACATTTTTAAAGAAAAAAATATCATTCAAACTTACTTGCGGCTGTAATGCATTGCCGGCAATATAGATGAAAAACCAAGGAAAAAATGGTGTGGGGTCCCCTCCCCAGTCCATACCAGGCCTTTCGGGTCTGGTATGGATATTAAGGGGAATTTCATGCCAAAATCTAAAAAAAAATTGTGCGGGGTCCCCTCAAAATCAATACCAGACAGCCTAGAGGTCATGATATGGGGGTGCGAACAAACGGCCCCTCCTCCTGAACTATACTAGACCACATGCCCTCAACATGGAGGAGTGGGTGCTTTGGGGCAGGGGGGGCTCTGCTCCCCCCACACCAAAGCACCTTGTCCCCATGTTGCTTATAATTTGCAATATGTTAAACAGTATTAGTGACAATTAATTCACCAAAGACCAGTACCTCAGTGTCTACACATTTTTTTGGGTAGTGAGAAGAGGAAAATGTAATTTACCCTGAAGCTTTTCCTAGTGAGTATGTACTCCACATAATCAGTTTAAAAAAAAAATAATATAACATATACAACATATACATAATAATTCAGCCAACAGTTTTTTTTTTAATAATTTCTACAGTATGTATACCTTTATGTTCCCAGTGCAAAAGGGCAAACATGAATAGGTTATGTGCTAGAGATAATTTGGGAATGCAAATGTAATGTTAAAATCATGTTAAGTTGTTTAATTTAAGGTTTAAATACAGTTGTGGTTAAGTATATGGTGGGGTTAAAGGGTTAATATTAGGGATTCAATTAAAGCCTGACCCCTGGCAAAAAAAAAAAAAATGCAGTCGGCCCTGCAACATTGCAAGGGTTAAATGCTTGTTAGGTATAGGGCTGGCAAAAGAGGCTGTATTACTTACATAACACCCCGCTCTAGCAGGGAGGTCAGCTAACAATTGAAGCCTCTTCTGCAACCAACCAGACTTAGACTGAGCATTTAATCCTTGCAGTGTAGAAGGGCTCCAAGGGGAGGATCAAGTGTCAGGGTTAGCAGTTAGGAATAGGTTAGGGGTCTGGGAGTGCTCAAAGTCTCATGCAGTGTGGCAAACATACTCAAAATTGTCTCTTGTTTGCCATACCTTATCTGTGGGTAAATAAGAACTTTTTGTACTGCCCTAATTTAAAGGATAATTTTTTCCTGATATACTGATTCGAAATTGTAATCATGGCACAGCAAAACAGATAAAACAATGTTTGGCATTTGTTTATTTTAATAACCATATGGATACAAACCTGAAATGGAAATGGTGCATGGGGAACAAGCTTTTAAATCTCATTGGTGGTTGAAGGAAAAAACCCTTATTTTAACACATATTATTAAACAAAGCCTTAGTAATCTAACCAATGTGTATATACATCTGCAAAGCAATAAAAATTGAAAGAGGATCCCTCTCGAATTATGGATTGTTCCACGTAAAACAGAAGATGTTCTTGGTCTCTTAGTTATTTTAAGCTAATGTTGGCAGTTTTAGCTTCAGGAAATAAAATAATTCACTACTAATGGTACATGGATGAAGGAATACCAATAATAAAACCAACGAATAAGGAATTTAATTATATGAGGCTTTTTGCTAATATATAATCATGGATTCATTCAAAGCTGTCATAGCAAATGAATAACGTAGGTTGCAATAATCAGAATCACTTAAATATTGCATTGATTTCTAATTCAAAATGTGAAGATTTAAAAGAATGACATGCACAGCTTCCAAAAAATAATAATAAGATAACAGGTTATTGACCTGCATAGGAATATTTAATAATTGCAAACTTCCCACAGATAGTGGTTCGCTATTGGGACCGTGTTTACATTTGATAATGTGCTGCACACTTGACCATCCTAGTCTTACTTTAACCATCTCTGATATTACACGCCATCTGTTTCTCATTCGGAATAACAGTGCTTTAAAATGATCCATTACATGTTTTCTAACAACCCTTCTTTGTTTAATTAATCCATTTATGTATTGCTTTTGTCCTCAATACTATACATTTCTATCCAAAAACTTTCTTTCTAAATTTCTACAATATGTTCTAAACCCCAGACTGCTTGCTATGTGCTCTGTAGTGCAATAACACAAAAGAAGAACATTACATCCCAAGCCTTCCCCTCACTTACTTAACAGAGAACTCTGTCTGTTTGCTCTGTACATCTATTCAATATAGAACACGATCCTCGCTCTGCATCTATATGAACACATATTAAACTTTAAATAAAAAGGGGGTTCTGCACAAAATATCACGCAGACATGGTAAGTGATAATAAAGAACACTAAATATGCAAATAATAATCAAAAGGGCGGAAAGCTCCAGATGATATAATGAAAAAACTCAGAGCCAAAACTCAGATGATGTGAGATGCAATATTGAAATATATAAAATGCTACAGAGCATCAAAATAGCTAAAATCGTGCAGTGATACAGATAAACGAGTGGCGTCCTCTGCGCCTGCTTACGTCACTCCAGGTGTACATCCGTCCAATTCCTACACGTTACGACACAGGGTCACGTGTCTTCGTCTGGGGCGTAGACACGTGACCCCGTGTCATAACGCGTAGGGATTGGACGGACGTACACCTGGAGTGATGCAAGCAGGCGCCGAGGACGTCGCTCGTTTATCTGTATCACTGCACGATTTTAGCTATTTGATGTAAGCGCAGGTTTTTTCTATTAAACTTCCCCCTGATTTTTACTCTACTACACTATTGGAGGTCTTTTGTTCTCTCTCTCTCCCCCCACTCTGAGTACCATTGGGATTGGCCGAGGAGACGCTCCAGTAGGTAAAAGGGAAGATTGGTTGTGGTTGCTAGCAGAGGACTGACATTAAGGATCTCTTTGATGCCCTTTATCACTGGCCTGGAGGTAAGAGTTCTGTAAACGCCTGATGAGGGATATGATCATCCATCTGTCAACCATTTTATATCTGATCTAGTGGAAGTTCAGCTACATTATTATTCCTATCTGGCAGCTTGTCACAAGTTTATCACTGGGACTTTTTTGCACTTTGGATTTTATATTTTAACTTTTATATATTTCAATATTGCATCTCACATCATCTGAGTTTTGGCTCTCCTAATTATTATTGATTTGCACAGAGTTTTTTCATTACCGGTATATCATCTGGAGCTTTCTGCCCTTTTGATTATTATTTGCATATTTAGTGTTCTTTATTGTCACTTACCATGTCTGCATGATATTTTGCGCAGAACACCCTTTTTATTTGATCTCTGTATTTGTGTGTTGTAAACACGATTAGGTTTTGCTGCACTTTATTTATTTTGTTTTGGTTATTAACATTGAGGGATTCATAATAGCGCAAAGGCACTTGTCACTTTATTCACATATTAAACTTTACTGTAATTGACAATCATTTTGTTTGCTAAAGCAATGTATATTATAAGAAAATTAAATGCTTTAGGAACAAAATGCTTGGTGTCACTTTTGTCATTCTTTGTTGTATCGGTGCTGCTGATTTATCACAGTTTCCTTGCAACTACTTCATATTTACATGCATTCACTCCAGAGATGTCTGTGGATATTTTATAGATATTTCCTGAGAAGGGTAACAGAAGAATATACTGTATGTTATCAATGTGTAGTCCCCAACAGAAGCCCATGTTACTGGGTATCATTACAGGAGAAGAACTGAGAGACAAAAACAGAATATTGTCAACCTACAACAGAAAATGCCTAACCATAGCAGAATCAACATTATTAAGCATTAATATTATTATTATTTTAAATAAAGCTGTAATTAAAAACATTTAAATGTATTTTTGCCCCCTAGTAATTTGCTCCCAGTTATAACTTTACAATATATGTATCATAGTTTGGAAATCTATGAGTTAGGGACAACACTTTTACAGAGGTGCCTTGACACAGCAGTGTGGCTTATGATGCATTTGAAAATGTATGACACAAAAACATTAGTTTTTAACCACTTCCTGACCAGCCACCGTCATTATACTGTGTCAAGTTGGCTCATTCCCGCGAATCACTGTAGCTATACATCGGCTCTTTTAAGAGCTATAACAGGCATGTGCGTCGCTGCACAGCTGGGGAGAGCCAATGCGCTCCACAGAGAGCAAGAACGGGGATCTGTCAATGTAAACAAACAGATTTCTGATCTGACAGGGGGTAGAGAGTGATCGTCTGTTCCTAGTGATCAGGAATAGAGTCCTCTATCCTCCTCCTGTCAGTCCCCTCCCCGCACAGTTAGAAACACCTTTAACTGTTTCAGGGAACACATTTAACCCGTGATCACTACTAAGGTTAACCCCCTTCCCTTCCAGTGTCATTTATACAGTAATCAGTGCATTTTTATAGCACAGTCATAGTTAAAGCATAAAGTCCATAACACATTGTGTAGTTGTTAATGTGATGATCCAAACGTGTTGATGTGTTCACACACTGGTGCTCACCCCTAGGTAATTAACGCTCACCTCAGAGCGTGTGACCTCACACTTAAGTTCAGTCGAAACATGCCTTTGAACCACCTCTGGGTTCTGTGACTGCTGTGGGATCCTGAGCTGCCCAACAACGTTGTCTCCATATACATATAACATAACAAAAAAGGCTGGATAGTGTGATACCATTTTAGCATATAAAAATGTATTAAACACAAGCCCCAGTCTGGGGTACTCATATGGAACTGGTGCTTCAGTGCACCACTCTTTTAGAAGGCAAGAATGCTGGGGTGGAGTGAGACTGTATGTCTCTCCTCCTTGAGCTAGACCAGCTGTTTCCAGCACTGTCCTGTCCCCTCCCCAGCTGTCTCCAGGGGAACTGAAGCACCAGTTCCATATGAGCACCACAGACTGGGGTTTTGACTGAACTTAAGTGTGAGGTCATACACTCTGAGGTGAGCATAGAGGGCCAGATTCACATAGAACTGCGGCGGCGTAATGTATTGTAGATACGTTACACCGCCGCAAGTTTTCATCGCAAGTGCCTGATTCACGAAGCACTTGCATGAAAACTTACGCCGGCGGCCTCCGGCGTAAGCCCGCGTAATTCAAAGGGGCGTGTGCCATTTAAAATAGGCGCGCTCCCGCGCCGGACCTACTGCGCATGTTCCGTTTTAAAATTCCCGCCGTGCTTTGCGCGAAGTGACGTAATTTTTTCGAACGGCGACATGCGTAGCGTACTTTCGGATTCCCGGACGTCTTACGCAAGAAAAAAAAATTAAAAATTTTGACGCGGGAACGATGGCCATACTTTATACAGCACATACGTGGGCTGTGTAAAGTTAGGGCAGGTAAAACGACGACTAAAATTGCGACGGGAAACTAGACTAGCGACGACGTACCGAACGCGAAAAACTGTCGTGGATCGCCATAAAAGATAATTTGCATACCCGACGCTGGAATACGACGCGAACTCCACCCAGTGGCGGCGGCGGTATTGCATCCTAAGATCCGACAGTGTAAAACAATTACACCTGTCGGATCTAAGGGCTATCTATGCGTAACTGATTCTATGAATCAGTCGCATAGATACTCTGAGAGATACGACGGAGTATCTGAGATACTCCGTCGTATCTCTGCTGTGAATCTGGCCCTAATTACCTAGCACCAGTGTGTGAACACATCAATACTTGGATGATGGTGGAAAGCTTACTGAGGAGAAACAGGAAGTGAGAAATTCAAACAAAAAAAAAACATTTAGAAGGGAAATCGAAGGAAAAAGTAAGTGAACCAACAATGCACTAGCTTAAAGGAACCAATTTATAAAATAAAAGACGAACCTTTACAACCCATTTAACTATGTTGCACTGACTTATGGAATTTACTGTCAGTGCTTCACATTCAAACACCATATCACTTTATTTGTCACTTTACTTATGTTATGGTAACATCTTTGTATGGAATTTGAGATTTAATCATGTCAGTTTGATTCACATGAATAGCACTTTATTGCACTACTGTCACTTTATCTAGATATCATTTATGGTTATTATCATTGTATGGAACTTGTGATTTAATCATGTCAGTCTGATTCACGTGATTAGGACTTTATTGCACTATTATCACTTTATCCAGTTATTACCATACACATTTTGGGCTAGATTCATAGAGGAGATACGCCGGCGTATCTCTGAGTCCAGCCGGTCGTATCTATGCGCCTGATTCATAGAATCAGTTACGCATAGATTTCCCTAAGATACGACCGGCGTAAGTGTTTTACACCGTCGTATCTTAGGCTGCATATTTATGCTGGCCGCTAGGTGGCGCTTCCGTATAGTTATAGGGAGGAATATGCAAATGAGCTAGATACGCCGATTCAGAAACGTTCGTCCGGCCGGCGCATTTTTTACGTAGTTTACGTTAGGCTTTTTTCGGCGTATAGTTACCCCTGCTATATGAGGCGTATCCTATGTTAAGTATGGCCGTCGTTCCCGCGTCAAGTTTTTAAAATTTTACGTTGTTTGCGTAAGTCGTTTGCGAATAGGGATGTACGTAATTTACATTCACGTCGAAAGCAATGACGTTTTGCGGCGGATTTTCAAGCATGCGCACTGGGATTTTTTCACAAACGGCGCATGCGCCTTTCGTAAAAAAACGTCAAATACGCAGGGGTCACAGTTAATATACATAAAACACGCCCACATCATCCACATTTGAATTAAGCGGGCTTACGCTGACACAGATACATTACGCCGCCGTAACTAAGGGCGCAAGTTCTTTCTGAATACAGAACTTGCGCCCTAAATGACGGCGGCGTAACGTATCTGAGATACGTTACGCCGGGCATAAAGATAGACACTTCTATCTGAATCTAGCCCATTGTTTACAGTTTAAGATAACATTTATTATTTTATAACATTTATAATAGCTTTGCACAAATTTATGGGACGTGATCAATGTCAGCTGTCCATATAATATCACTTTTCTGAGTGATAGCTCGCAATGTTTTTTTCACTAAGAACTATAGTTCTGATCAGGCCCGGACTGGCCATAGGGCAGACCGAGCGTTTGCCCGGTGGGCCGGGGTCTGCCGGGCTGCTGGGCTGCATGTCTGGGTGTCTGGGATATGAAGAGCCGGCCGCGAGTTCTTTTTTTTTTTTAATTCTCTATTTCTTTTATTTTTAAACATGGGAGGTATACAGAGATAAAGACAAAAGGACCGTACAGAGTCCAAATGACAATACAAACAATATATATATATATATATATATATATATATATATATATATATATATATATATATATATATACTTTACATTATCCTCTTCAACTCTATTGCCCTTCATATGTTAAGTCAGAGGGAAATATAAATGTATCTTTAACAACTTAAGCTCTAATATATACATATATATATATATATATATATATATATACATACATACACATATATATACATATCTCTCTTTCCCTCCCTTTTCTCTTTCTTACGCTAATTCCCTCTCGATCTCCGCAATTCCTCCTTCCCCATTTCTTTCCCCTATTTCCCTCACCCCTTCCCCTCCTCAAGACCCCTATCTTCCCCTCTCCGCGCCGTGTGCACCAACGGCGCAGAGAGAGAGAGAAAAAAAACACGAAAACAGAAAACCAACAAAAACGGAAACAGAAAAAAAAAAAGGGGACAAACAGAACACCCCTCTCCCCCCCCCCCCCCCCCTGCCTTCTCCTCCTCTTTATGATTTTCAATCAAACCTCCTTTTCTCTCTCTTTTTTTTTTTCTCTCTATCCCCTTATCTTCCTTGTTCTTATTCCTGCTCCCCTAATAGGTTTTTACCTTCCTCAGATTGTATAAATGACTCCCATGGTGCCCATATCCTTTTTATTCGTTCTTTCTTTTCTATCGTCATTGGCAAAAGTTTCTCCATTATTCCTATTTTCCTTACTTTTTTCAGCCACATTGAGATTGAAGGTACTTTAGGATCTTTCCAATTTATTGCAATACAGCTTTTGGCTGCATTCATCAAATGACATATTACTGACTTCATATATCTTTTTGGTGGAATTTGTGTATGATGTAGCAGACAGAAAGCCGGGTCATCTGGGATCTCATATTCCGTAAATATTCAGGTAATTCTCTGAACTGTTTGCCAGAATTGTCTTATTAATGGGCAGCCCCAAAATATGTGCATCATTGTCCCTTTCTCCCCACACCCTCTCCAGCATCTATCCGGGACTTCTGAGAAAAAATGTATTTAGACGTGCTGGTGTATAAAACCACCGCGTTAATATTTTATAATTTAATTCTTGTATTTTCGTACACCTTGATGATTTTAACGCCAGGTCTATAATATTCTGGCATTGTACTGGGGAAAATGTTTGTCCCAAGTCTCTTTCCCATTTGGTCAGGCATGTCATCTTGAAGTCATCTGGGGGTGCAGTCAACAATATATACATTTTAGAGACCATATGGTGGAGTGGTTCATCCCCTCCACAATATTCCTCGAACTTTGTTAATGCCCGATTAAAGTCTTCTGCATCCCCTAGAGTTTCCAAGAAATGTCGAACCTGCCATGCTTGCCATATCGGTATTTCCCAGCGTCCCCCATTTTGTATTAATTCCCCTATTGTTAGCCACCCCCTTTCTCCCATAAAGTGCGAGGCTTGAAATATACCTTTCTCTCCTAATCTTTTAAATATCTGGGATTCCATGCCTGGTTTAAACTCTATATTTCCTACAATCGGATAGAGGGGGGAACTTTTAGTAGATAACTTTGGGTTCTGACATACTTTATTGCCTGTCCATAGAGTTGGACCTATTATAGGTTGGGTTTTAACTGTATGAGGTAGTGCATCATAGCACCATATTGCCTATTTAAAGGTATGGGGCACATTTGTTGCTCCATCTCGATCCACAATTTATGATCCCCATGTCTACTCAAATCTACTATCCTCCCCAATTAGGTGGCCTGGTAATATTTTAAGACGTCGGGTGCTGATATTCCCCCCGCCCCCTTGGGTAGGGTCAATAATTTCCTGCCAATCCTTGGCCGTTTACATGCCCATATAAATTTTGTGAATATCATCCGGACTTGGTTGAAGTATGACATGGGGATCTGAACTGGAAGAGCTTGAAAAAGATATAAAAATTTTGGAACTACACTCATTTTTAAAATATTACATCTCCCAAACCATGAATGCATCCCTTTACTCCAGCCTTCTAGCAATGTTCTAATTGTGCCCAATAATGATTTAAAATTTAAATCGAAAATCTCCTTTAAGTCTGGGGGCATTTGTGTTCCCAAATAGTTCAATGCTCTAGTCGTCCATATAAACTTAAAACCATCTACCAAGCCGCTTTTAATGAACTCCGGGAGTGCTATCCCCATCGCCTCCGATTTGCTATAATTAATTTTTAAATTCGACATCTTCCCGTAAAGTTCTACTTCTTTTATTAAATTTGGTAACAAACTTTGTGGTGTTGCTAAAGAGAAAAGCATGTCATCTGCATATGCCAATACTTTATATTCTCTTCCCCCAAGTTCAATACCAGCGATATCTTTATTTTGTCGAATCTTATTTAACAATGGTACCAATGTCAATGCAAATAACAGAGGCGACAGGGGGCAGCCCTGCCTGGTACCATTTGTGATTGTCAGGGGCATAGAATATACCCCATTTACTTTAACCAAGGCCTTGGGCCCGCATACACCCCGACTATCCACTGTACCATCCGCTCTCCTAGTCCCATCTGTTTTAAAGTCTCCAACATAAATTTCCAATTTACTCTATCGAATGCTTTCTCTGCGTCCGTATTCAGGAAAACACTCGATATCTTTTTTTTATTTACTTGATATATCAAATTTAGGACTTTAATAGTGCTATCTCTCACTTCTCTAGTTGGTATAAACCCCACTTGATCTAGGTGGACAAGTTTGGAGAGCATGGGCTGTATGTGGGATGCCAGAATCTGTGTCATTATTTTTAGGTCTACATTCAGTAATGATATTGGTCTATAACTGCTACATACCCCTGGGTCCTTCCCTTCTTTCGGGATGACCGTAATATGTGCCATCAGGGCCTCTGATAGTAGTATCCCCGTTTGACCTACTGTATTAAATACCTTAGTCATATATGTTCCCAGTTGTGTGCTGAAACTTTTATAGTATTGTATAGTGAACCCATCTGGGCCTGGCGCCTTACCATGTTTTATTGTTTTCATTATTGTTTGCACTTCTTCCAAGGTAATTAGTTTTTCAAATTTTCTACATTCTGGAGATGTTAGTCTAGTTAAGCATGAGGAAGATATATATTTTATCTCGACAGTCCTAGGTGGGTTCACTATTTCTTGAAGATTATATAAAGAAGCATAGTATTTCCTAAATTCTTGCACTATTTCTTTAGAAAGATAAAGTTTCTGATCCGCTTTTGTTTTAATAAATGGGACATATGACCGTGTCTGTAGTTTTTTTAATTTTCTTGCCAGTAACTCCCCACATTTATCTCCTGAATTATACGACATCCTTTCTGAGTATTGTAGAACTGCTTCAGCCTTGTATCGTAGGAGGTCTGCTACTTGTCTTCTTAAATGTGTTAATTCCGTTCCCCAACCTACTTCTGTTTTTTTTTTTATGCTGTATCTCTAATCTCTGTATTTTTTCTAAGAGTTCTTTTATTTGTTCTTCTCTTGCTTTTTTAACCCTAGAGCCATGTTTAATTAAGACCCCTCGAATTACTGATTTATGGGCTTCCCATATTATTCCTGGGTCACATTCTCTGTTGTCATTTGTCTGAAAGTACCATATTATTATTTTTTTACATCCTCCATTATTTGGGGGTTCTGCAATAGGCTCTCATTTAACCTCCATCTCCACTCTGGAGTTCTAACATGCAGGGCCGGCGTTCTAACGTCGGCCGCTGACGTCCACATATGCTGGGTGGTGGTGGGAGGAGCCGATCCATGGCAACCCAGGCCGCCGCTAAACAGGAAGTCGGTGTTCGCACTTGCAACCAGGACGCCAGGAACGGAGGAGGGACGGGGAAGCAGAGGAAGAGGCTTTGTGCATCACCACCTACCAAAACCTGCCTCCCGCACATGAAAGCCAGCAAGGTGCTGCGGCCGACTATAGTGGAACCGAATGATCAGCTGAACGTTGGAGGAGCTGGAGGAGGTCTTCTGTACGTGACTGGTGACACTAACTGCTGACAACTGCCTGGCATGTGGAGGGAGCTGAAAGAAGTGCCCCAAGGTAAGAACTTGTCAGGTGTTGGGGGGAAGCGCTGGGATGTGGGCTTCCAGTCAGACCTTATCACTGGTGTGTGACCCCCTCCACTTAACTGCACCCCCCCTCCTTTCCACCTGGCTCCATCCCTCCACCTAGGTGCACCACCCTCTCCTATCCACTTTGCTATATCCTGTCCACCTGGCTACACCTCCCCTCTACTGTCCACCTGTCTGCACTTCCCCTCTCCTGTCCACCTGGCTGCACCACTCCTCTCCTGTCTGCACCTCCCCTTTCCTGTCCACCTGGCTGCACCTCCCCTCTCCTGTCTGCACCTCCCCTCTACCATTCACCTGGCTGCACCGTCCCTCTCCTGTCCACCTGGCTGCACCTCTCCTCTCATGTCTGCACCTCCCCTCTCCTGTCCACCTGGCTGCACCTCCCCTCTCCTGTCCACCTGGCTGCACCTCCCCTCTCCTGTCCATCTGGCTCCATCCTCCCCCTACCTGGCTGCACCTCCCCTCTCCTGTCCACCTGGCTGCACCCCTATCTCATGTCCACCTGGCTGCACCTCCCCTCTCCTGTCCACCTGACTGCACTACTATCTCATGTCCACCTCTCCTGTACACCTGGTGACACCTCCCCTCTCCTGTCCACCTGGCTGCATCCCTCCACCTAGGTGCACCCTCCTCTCCTGTCCACCTGGCTGCACCCCTATGTCCTCTCCACCTGGCTCCATCCTTCCCCCACCTGGCTGCACCCCTATCTCATGTCCACCTGGCTGAGAGCGCTGGCGGGGGGTGTCCCCCTGTCAGAACACAATAAATCAGCAGGGAGATCGCTGTGCTAACATTGGATTGTTAGTACAGGTGCTCCGACCTGAGCTGTCAGTATAGTGGTGTGTACAAGGCTTAATTCTTTATAACGGCTTTTCAGTATTCACAAAGCCAGTTACTAAGCATTATTTGCAGAGCCAGTTATAAAGGAGTTTTGCTTAATGACTGGCTTTGTGAGTACTCCATTATATCTGGCTTTGTAACCACTACTTTAAACGTTTTAGAGGGGAACTGCACTTTATAACAGGGTTTGGTAACTTGTTTTCTAAAGTAGTAGCTCCCAACCCTGTTATAAGGCTACATTTGCACACATGTTTAGGCACAATGCAAATGGCAGGGGCTGGTATTTGCTGGTATTTGCTAATTCCTACTGCTGTTTATGACACCTGTGAGTGGCTAGCTGCAAAGTGAAAAAATCAGGGCTGATCTGACGTGTGAAGGTGCAAAGCTTGTTTGATTTCTTACTATTATTTAAGTGGTTTACAGCATTTACTTTATAAAAATTCCTTGTCTGTTTTTTTATGTATCTGGCACTCAATGTCTTTTCGGCACACTATGCCCTAAAGGATGCCCCTGAATTAGAGTAACCCCCATCTTGTGCTGCTTTATACTTTTTTCAGGACTCCGCCATCAAAACCGGAGTTAAAGTAATTAAATCCACACACCCTGGAACCCCATATCCCATCATCAACCGCCCCTGCAAAGAAATAACGACACCCCCCCCGGCTGCTCAGTCTAAAATGCCCGGGCCTATTTTTTGTCCCAGTCCGGGCCTGGTTCTGATTCATATCTTCACGTTAAGCCCGTTCTTCTTATTACTTTACTTGGAATATGGGACTCATCTCCCACTATTAACTGATTGATGGACTGTGAATTGGATTGATGTATGGTTTTCTATTAGAACTGTCATGTGTTGGTTTACACACAATTGCATAGAATTGCATATACTTTATATGGCTCTGTTTCTCAGAGTTCCTTGAAATAAACACACAATACAAAAAAGCACCACACTGTACTGAAGGCACTGCCATGAGTTTTATTTTTATCATGTGCTGGTGAAATGTAAAACTGTGAAAAGGCCCCTAATGTACAGTTTCCATACTCACATTTTATTAATATTGATTGCATATTTTGAAGCACCCCACAGGGTCAAGTGTAAACTATGACGTACAATTCTTTGGGTAACATGCAAAATAAATAAGGCTTTTAATGTATAAAAGGCCCACCTTAAAATAAAAGTGACTCACTGTGTGCATGTTATACATTGTAATAAGCAGGTCTTATTACTTTTTATGGATGCACAGTGTTATCTCTTTGATTGCAATTCGTCTGCTTTAAACTTTATTATAATATATATACTGTATATATATATATATATATATATATATATATATATATATATATATATATATATATATACATACACACACAGTATCTCACAAAAGTGAGTACACCCCTCACCTTTTTGTAAATATTTTATTATATCTTTTAATGTAACGGCACTGAAGAAATGACACTTTGCTACAATGTAAAGTAGTGAGTGTACAGCTTGTGTAACAGGGCCAAAGTGTCCATATTTTGTGTGGTCAGCATTATTTTACAGCACTGCTGCCTTAACCCTCTTGGGCAAATAGTTCACCAGAGCTTTGCAGGTTGCCACTGGAGTCCTCTTCCACTCCTCCATGATGACATCACAGAGCTGGTGGATGTTCCTCCTCCACCTTCCAATTGAGGATGCCCCACAGATGCTCAATAGGGTTTATGTCTGGAGACATGCTTGGCCAGTCCATCACCTTTATCCTCAGCTTCTTTAGCAAAGCAGTGGTTGTCTAAGAGGTGTGTTTGGGGTCATTATCATGTTGGAATACTGCCCTGTGGCAGAGTCTCCGAAGAGAGGGGATCATGTTCTGCTTCAGTATGTCACAGTACATGTTGGCATTCATGGTTCCCTCAATGAACTGTAGCTCCCCAGTGTTGGCAGCACTCATGCAGCCCCAGACCATGTCGCTTCCACCACTGTGCTTGACTGTAGGCAAGACACACTTGTCTTTGTACTCCTCACCTGGTTGCTGCCACACATGCTTGACATCATCTGAACCAAATACACTTATCTTGGTCTCATCAGATCACAGGACGTGGTTCCAGTAATCCATGTCTTCAGTCTGCTTGTCTTCAGCAAACTGTTTGCGGGCTTTCTTGTGCATCATCTTTAGAAGAGGCTTCCTTCTGGGATGACAGCCATGCAGACAAATTTGATGCAGTATTGTCTTTACCACCGTGCTGCAGCTCAGTTTCAGGGTCTTGGCACTCTTCTTAAAGCCTAGGCCATCTTTATGTTGAGCAACAATTCTTTTTTTTCAGATCCTCAGAGAGTTCTTTGCCATGAGGTGCCATGTTGAACTTCCAGTGACCAGTATGAGAGAGTGAGAGCGATAACACCAAATTTAACACACCAGCTCCCCATTCACACCTGTAACACTAACAAGTCACATGACACCGGGGACACAATGGCTAATTGGGCCCAATTTGGACATTTTCTCCTTAGGGGTGTAGTCACTTTTGTTGCCAGCGGTTTAGACATTAATGGCTGTATGTTGAGTTATTTTGAGGGAACAGTAAATTTACACTGTTATTCAAGCTGTACACCCACTAATTTACATTGTAGCAAAGTGTAATTTCTTAAGTGTTGTCACATGAAAATATATAATTAAATATTTACAAAATTGTAAGGGGTGTACTCAGTTTTGTGATATACTGTATATATACACAGTCTCTTTACATAGATCACTTCCTGCGACCTATTGTTACTTCTTTACCTTTGTATATCTGTGGTCATATGCATCTGTAAAATAACTTGCACCCTTATTCATGGGCAACATCACATCTTTGGTTACCATTGGATGCATGTTCCTTGTATACATCTATACCTAATGAGATAGGTCTCTAGGCAGTAAACTATTTTCTTTCTACCAATTGTGAAACAAATAATTGACAGGCTAGTTTTATCCTCAAGCCTACACAATTCTGCCTGAAACAATTATTTTGAGCTTGATGGAGGCTACCATCTACAAAAAACTGGTACGAGTATGAGAGCACATTTTGCTCCTAGTTATGCCAATTTAACTATGGGCCATTTTGAGTTTCAATGGCAGAGTTGTCATTTGAGATAACCAATTTTCCCAAATCTGTAATCAAAATACTTTAAGGGGCAGATTCACGTAGAGCCGCGTAAAATTGTGCGGGCGTAACGTATCTGATTTACGTTACGCCTCCGCAACTTACACGGGCAAGTGCTGTATTCTCAAAGCACTTGCTTCGTAAGTTGCGGCGGCGTAGCGTAAATCGGCCGGCGTAAGCCCGCCTAATTCAAATTTGGATCAGGGGGGTGTGTTTTATGCAAAACTACTGTGACCCGACGTGATTGATGTTTTTTCGGAACGGCGCATGCGCCGTCCGTGGAATTTCCCAGTGTGCATTGCTCCAAAGTATGCCGCAAGGACGTCATTGGTTTCAACGTGAACATAAATGACGTCCAGCCCCATTCACGAACGACATACGCAAACAACGTAACTTTTTCAAATTTTGACGCGGGAACGACGGCCGTACTTAACATTGGCTGCGCCTCATATAGCAGGGGCAACTTTACACCGGGAAAAGCCTACCGTAAACGTCGTAACTTTACTGCGTCGGCCGCGCGTACATTCAGGAATTCGCGTATCTAGCTAATTTGCATACTCGACGCGGAATTCAACGGAAGCGTCACCTAGCGGTAAAAAAAAATGCTGTTTAGATCTGACGGCGTAAGAGACTTACGCCTGTCGGATCTAATGGATATCTATGCGTAACTGATTCTAAGAATCAGGCGCATAGATACGACGGGTCAGATTAGGACTTACGATGGCGTACATGGCGCTGCGCCGTCGTAAGTCCTTTGAGAATCTGGGCCCTAGTTTCTCCTTCACATTTATGTGACAGTTTCTTTTTAGCATTTTTGGGTCTTGAATTGGATCATTGTGGATCAGAGATCACTACCAAAAAACACTTTAAACCTACAGCATGTAATTCATATTGACATTGTGCCAGCTGTCACCAACCAAGGTGGATCCAAAATATTTTTAAAGAGTTAGTTCTAGAGACTCCCCTATAACTGCACACTGAAAAAAGACTATGTATGGCCAAGTTCCATCTTGAAAAATAGACTTGCTGATTAGGGTTACCCAAAATCCCAAGGTGTGGGAGCAGGTCTTTCCATGCATTTATTTGTTGGATGAATGCCTTGGATTTCGTTGGCTTTGACATGAGTTTTAGTCACGGACTCCTGATTGGTTGGCATGCTACTGTGTGTGCCGAATAGTAAACTCTGCTGGGAGTCCTGTATTGTATGCATGGATTACCATCTTATTCATTACAATTGAGGATGCATTCTATATATATTTTATGCTACTCTTATTCTTGTGACTTACTTGTACGATTGTATTGTTCCATTTTGTTATGTGGAAATTGAAAATACCTTAATAAAAAGTATTGAAATAGAAATAATTTCTGGTATATATTTTATATTTGCCAGTCTCCATCTCTTTATGTTCTGTTTTGTATACCCATGGAGGTTAAAGTATTAATTTGACATTACTTTTAATACTGTAGTTGTTTGCCAGTTCCACTGCACCTTGTAGCCCTATAGGTTACATTTACTTTTCGGCTCCCCCGCTGCTATGAGTATAAATGGCATAGTGTTTCACAGGTAGGCAGGCTTAATAAAGAGGCGATACCACCTTGAAACATGTAGCCACACCCCTTCACGCCTCCTGGAATCCGATGTCACAAGGTCTGTTCCCACTGTTCCCACCCTGTCAGATTGTCTGCCCTAGTTAAAAGTGTATTTGAGCCAGCAGATGTTTCAATTTCTCTTTAACCTTTTCTCCTTTTCTCCATTTCTGGTGTTAGATTGTTGAGGTTTAAACCTGATATGAATGAAAACACCAATTAATGTATTTAAAATGGATCCAGTATCTCAATGTCATGTAATTCTCATTATATCAGCACTGAAAGCTGAGAGAGGAAGGGATAACACTGGAGCCCAATCAGGTCCTCCGCATGCATATGTGCAGACTAGGAAACTGCTGCTATTAGAAAAGAGCAAAGGGAAGACCTCATCAGTCTGTTTCTGCTCCTGGCCAAATTCAGGCAAGGGTTGGGGGGAGGCGGGGTTCTAGCTCCTAAACTTGTAAATGTACTACGTCAATACTTTTCTTTAATGCTGCTGCAAGTTTACTTCACCTATTTACCCTCTGATGTTTTCCAAGTAATATAAGAAGGGGTTGGCTGTGATTATTAAGGGGTTCGGTCAAGTTATGGCTAAGCATGAATAGAAAGTGGGCTGTGTGTGGGTGCAGGTCAAGTGCAGATTTATAGGAACAGACCTACATGTTTTTCACAGCAATTATTATTTGTGGTAAGATTTTATATTTCTTATTTTTTTTAACATGTTTACATAAATGTTAAATACAAAGAAGCAAAAAAACAACATTTCATTTAGTTTGAAAATAACACATTTTATTAAAAATTAAAAATTTTGTTTTATTCAAAAATAATATTAAAATTACACATGTATGAAATGATATTTCGATACATATTCTAGTTATACAATATTTTTTCATCCTTATTTTTAGGCTACTAAGTAATATACCATACTTCATAATTTTCCATTAATTGTTAGGCTTCAAGAAAATCTATTTAAGTATATTGTAGTGATGGGAAACATATAATCAAAAAACAGATTATATCGAGCGATGTTAAGCATATTCAACTTTCAATGCTTAAGTATCATGTAAATCATTATGAAATTTTGTAAACTTGCAATATAGGAGTTTTAAATTTACAAACCATTATATCTTCTGTGCAGTGCATAAAGATTATATCACACTTTTTGTACTTTGGAGAATAAATAGGAAGTTTCATCGTTGGATCAAAATTGGCTCAGTTAACATTTCTGATTATGTTTGACTTTAAAACATAACCTAAAAATTAACATAACTAGTACAAGACTATATTTGTTTAAAAATAAAGCAAATTTTCATGAAAAAGTCACGTAGAGGCCTCTACATAGATTTTGACTGTAACTTCTTTTTTTTTAATCAATATGCCTTTTTGTTTTCTTTTCTTTTACAGGCATCAGACAGCCATACATGTATTTTTCGATTATCCACCATGTTCTTAATATCAAAATAAAATTTTGCTGCATCTTTACAGTGAAAAATATTTTTCTTTTCTTTTTATTTGTACAGGTATGCAAGTAGAAATATACTATATAATGTTCCAGTATATATATTTTTTTTACAATATGGTACATAGTATTTATATTAAAGCTTTTAGCCTGAAGGTTGCAGTGGCCCAACATATCAACGTTCTTTTTTTAAGCCTTTCTATTAATATTCCAAAAATAAAATAAAAGCTGTTCCTATATTTATAACATAAGATATAACATAAAACAATAGGCTATATAGATTATATAAGTGTAAAAAAAGTGTGACCAAAAAAACTATATTTTGTAAATATTCCTTGTGTAACCAAACAAAAACATTAATGGAACAAGATCTTGGGTTCTCAATGAAGACAAATCTACAATTAGCTGGTATTTTTGT
Source organism: Rana temporaria (assembly GCF_905171775.1). Classification (NCBI taxonomy): domain Eukaryota; kingdom Metazoa; phylum Chordata; class Amphibia; order Anura; family Ranidae; genus Rana; species Rana temporaria. The sequence continues at coordinate 150,154,926 of NC_053489.1, read as the reverse complement.
GATCAAGTATTTTTTTTAATTCTTGGCATGTATATATAATGGGAGTTAAATTGTAAAGAACAATATCAATTAAAGTGGAAATTTCACACTGCCTCAAAAAAACAGAAGCATTTAGCCTGGTTGGTTTTGCTGAGGCAGCACAAACATAATTTTCATAGTAAATCATCTTCTACTATGGATTTACAGATTTTATATAAAAACTAAATTAATCTTTGGGGTTGGGCAGGTGAGGCGTCCATGTAAGGAAAACTTTACCCATTTCGTCTTGCAAGCCCCTGAAGAATGCACTGTGATTTTTTTTAATCTTCTGTCCATCTGTGCAAATTATGGCATATATCATTACCCTGAATGGAAGTGACAGTGCAGATATTTGACATGCATTGACTTCAATTCACAACTGTTGCAATACAGCTGTTCATTTACTCTGAGAAAGATTTAAAACATTTTCTCAATGTCATCTTCTTTGTCATCTATGGCTTAAATTAGAGATATTTCCTCAACTAGAATGAAAAGCATTCAGACATATTTAAAACCTATCAATAATATTGTCTGTGGCTTTCAGTAAACAATGGGGCTCAGTGATGCTAGATATTTTCAAGATTGTTAGATTGTGTTGTCTTTCTATATTGACATAATTTGGTGGGAAATTGTGCAGCTGCTGATTTACTTAGCTTTACATTGCTTTCCAAATGGAAAACCTTGGCCGCAAACGATGCTGTAGGCTGTGAGTTATTCAAGGCCAAGTTCTTATAAACAAACACATTTTTGAGACAATCTTCACTCATTGTGCTGTGCTTCAGTAACCCACGAAACCCTTCTCTTTTATTCCTTCTTGATCCAATGGTTCACCATATGGAGTAGCATTAAGGCATGTAAATCTAAGAAACCTGCAAGTAGCTGCCGACTGTAGATGGTCTTGCCCGCCTCAGGGATCTACAAATGAGAAAAAATATGCACATTAATACAAGCCATACAAAAATAAATGTTCTAAATTTGATAGGAATACACAGTACCCAGAATTGTTTGATGTTTCTGTAACAAGTCTCTATTGTCATTATTTCTATGTTTGTTTTTTTTGGGCTTAGTTATCATAAATACAGATCAGATTATGGCAGCAAGGCTGCTGAATATGTTTCCTATTGGATTATCTACAAAAATTGCACAGTATAATCAGTTTTATGGACTGCCATCCTTTCCAAAAGTACTAGTACTAGGCTGGGGCATGTGCATTTTGTTGCCTTATGGGGTTATGTGAAATCTCCATTAATAGCTGTAAAATATTGCAATTATGAATATATTTCATTAACCACTTAAGCCTCGGACCAATATGCTGGCTAAAGACCCAAGGGGTTTTTACAGTTCGGGACTGCGTCGCTTTAACAGACAATTGCGCGGTCGTGCGACGTGGCTCCCAAACAAAATTGGCGTCCTTTTTTACCCGCTTTCTTTTGGTGGTCTTTGATCACCTCTGCGGTTTTTATTTTTTGCGCTATAAACAAAAATAGAGCGACAATTTTGAAGAAAATGCAATATTTTTTACTTTTTGCTGTAATAAATATCCCCCAAAAACATATATACATTTTTTTTCCTCAGTTTAGGCCGATACGTATTCTTCTACCTATTTTTGGTAAAAAAAATCGCAATAATCGTTTATCGGTTGGTTTGCGCGAAATTTATAGCGTTTACAAAATAGGGGATAGTTTTTTTGCATTTTTATTTTTTTTATTTTTTTTACTAGTAATGGCGGCGATCAGCGATTTTTTTCATGACTGCGACATTATGGCGGACACTTCGGACAATTTTGACACATTTTTGGGACCATTGTCATTTTCACAGCAAAAAATGCATTTAAATTGCATTCTTTATTGTGAAAATGACAGAAAACTAGAAACCGCAGATGTGATCAAATACCACCAAAAGAAAGCTCTATTTGTGGGGAAAAAAGGACGCCAATTTTGTTTGGGAGCCACGTCGCACGACCGCGCAATTGTCTGTTAAAGCGACGCAGTCCCGAACTGTAAAAACACCTTGGGTCTTTAGGCAGCATATTGGTACGGTCCTTAAGTGGTTAAATCTTAACTATTATTCACGTGTGTTAACATTCTTGACCTATTGTACGTTAAGTCCACTGCTGTAAGTGTAACAGATAAGCATATCAATGATAATGTTGCCACAGTCTTGCAAGCATGGCAGTGCCCTGGGTCTTCTACAGAGTGCCCTGTAATTGCTACCATTACCCAAGAAGTATCCTGTAGTCAAACATGCTTCAGTCTTTGATAAACTGTGTACATCATTTTTATTTTGTAACTTCTCACGCCTCCAATAGTAACAGATTTTTCCATCACTGTTCATTATAATTATGTTTAGTAGTTTATTTAATCAATTTGAAAATGTATAATTTAAAAAGAATTAGAGTTTATCTATTTTTACTTGTATTTTACAATGCATATTTATAGATTAATGCCCACTAATTAGCAACAAGTTGTTGCATTTTGTGCACAGATTGCCTAAGGGTAACCATGCAATTTGCTTTTGAATTTAATTGTATTCATTTATGTTTTAATCAATGGTAATAAATAAGATTTTGTAATGTCCCCATATTTAAAACATATGAACATTTTTACTGCCTAAGACCATTTTGTAGTGCAAATTATGTTGGTTTTAGACTGAGCTCTCACCAAAATCGATGTCTTAGTTATATTTAAATATATTCCTATATATTCCAGATATGCAATATGAGGTATCGTGGAATCAAGGGAGTTGCAGAGTACTTTTAACTATTCTTTGACTACCACGTTTCTGTGTCCTGTGACTGCTGTCAGTAAAAGGCCAGAACAGTAATGGCTCATATTTTAAGGCAGTGAAGCAAGAATTTATAGAGACCCAAGAGAGGGAAGATGGCAAGCAGGAAAGAAAATGGAGAGAAAAAAATGAAAAAGAAAATAAGAAGAAACCTTAGCCACTGTTTGTGGCTATATTTTGGGTCCCATAATAATTAAGAAGCTCTGGATTGCCCTAAGGCCCCTTTCATACTGGGGCGGGGGTGCCATCAGCGGTGAAGCGCTGCTATTTTTAGTGGTGCTTTACCACCAATTTTGCAGCGCTATTCAGCCGCTAGCGGGGAACTTTTAACCCCCCCGCTAGTGGCCGAGAAAGAGTTAAAACCACTGAGGCGTTTTGCTGGCGGTATAGCCGTGGTGCTCATTGATTTTAATGGGCAGGAGCGGTGGAGGAGCAGTATGCACACCACTCCTTCACTGCTCCAAAGATGCTGCTAGCAGGACTTTTTTTACCATCCTGCTAGCGCACTGCTCCAGTGTGAAAGCCTTTGGGGCTTTCACACTGGAGAGATAGCAGCGGCTGTTTCAGGTCGCTTTGCAGGCGCTATTTTTAGCATTATAGGACCTGCAAAGTGACCCAGTGTGAAAGGGGTCTAAGTATATTAGTACCCAAGCAAGTCTCTTATTTCTAAGCACAGTTTCTGTAGAGACTGGAGCAAATGCGTTAGTAGTAGAAACAGTATGATAAGAAATATCTTTGGATTTTTACATTTTTATTACCTGCCATGTGCAGCTGTCAAAGCTGTAAAAGTCAAAATAAAAATGTACATTTGCAATCTTTTTGTCACAGTGCACACCATTATTGTATAACTAACATTATGCTTGAAGAGAAATTAGATCTCCAGGGACAAATAAGAAACATTTTATCCCTTGGTTCACACTGACTCCAATTTATACATTAATTCTTTCTTATAGAATCTATTTGTATTCAACAAACGGGTCATTTGACACAGCCAGATGTGTGTGAGTCATTTACAAGAGCAGAACAGAACCTCCAGGACCTTTGTATGCAGAAATATACCATATAATATATTTACAAACTTTTTCAATAGATCATTTGTGCTTTGTAATAGTTTGAAAATCAATGTATTTAGAGCTGTTATTTTGTATGTAACTTGCAAAATGCATTGTTTTTTTTTAATGCACAGATGCAGACAATTATGTTTGTTTAATCATAATCTTATTGTAATATGCAGTATGACACAAAATAAAACATAAAGTAGGACAACTCAATGCTGGTTGTTTTGTTTGTCGTTGAGGTGAAGGACAATTTTCCTATATGTTGATTTCTTAAATGGGAACTTAACAAACTTGTGTTTGCATAAAACATCCAATCGAGTGATAAAGAAATAAAAAAAAAAGGAACCTTCCTAACTTGGTTGGATGTTTGAAGCATGCACACTTTAAAGGGCCTGTATAGGTAAATGCCTGAGAGTTAGGCACTCAATGGTATCTTATATTGCAAGGATTGAATTATGAGACCAAGTATCTGGCATTACAGTTATATATCTATCTCCTTGCTAAATTTTTATATGATGGTAATGCTTTGGTTGGTATAATGGCTTAGAACACCACAAATTCCATGTGGGTGGGTAAGATCAGAAACCAAAACTATGACACTGTGAGCTAACTGTTTAAAAAGTATCTCTGACGAGGATGTGGATGACATTGCTGTCCTGGAACCAGAAGCCACTAAAGAAAAATATGCATTTCAAGAACCAAATGTAACAAAGGAGGCTTTCAATTTCTGATGCAGGAGGGTATGTGGAAAAGGTCAAAAGCTGGGAATTGTAACTTAAAGTCACAAAAATAGCAATATTTGTAAATAATTAAACAAAAAAAAGCAAGATGGCAGGATGTACCTTTAAAACAGGACCATATAAAAATGTACCTATAACAACTTCCAGGTGTACAGACTGTTTTAATAGGTTGGTATGAACAATATTTTTTTTTATAATGGCTTTTTTTTTTTTTAAATGGGACTTATACTTTCTTACTCTTTAGCTTCTTGCAATAACAAAGAGCCCTAAAGAGAACGTGATCAATAAATGTCATCCTTAAATGTTCTGCCTCTAATATAGTTTTTAACTGAGGTATAAAACGACATGCTTTGCCAAATACTTACTACAAGCTATTTTATTGTTCACAGCTCCACATAACTGCTGAGTGGGTGTGGTAAGCCCTTCTGGATAACATGACAATCTCTGAGCAGTATTACAGTCAAATTTGTTTATACAACAAATGTATTATAATTTATCCACACTGGATGAATTTTATGTTGTATTTTCAAATGCAACTGAAAAATGCATTGTTTTCAATAGGGCATTCTCACACCATTGTGTTGCATTGCAGTACATCATGAAAAAGTCTTGTATGCTGCACTTTGGGTGTGTAGACCTGCATTTTACATAAATTTAGTCAAACCTGTAACATTACAGTATGTTTGTCAACTTGTATTTAGGTGTGATTCCAGCCTTAATGTAATAAACATAATCCTACAAATAGCGACAGGAAAAATTGACAACATACTCTTATTAACGTCCAATTGAACCTTCAGTTTAAACCAGCTAAATAAATGCATTACATATCTTAGAGTTTGTTATCTTTTGAAATCAGCCACAGTCATCCCCTGCCAGCATCTATGGAGTGGGACTCTAGCTCTCTACAGAGTAGCAGTGGTCTGACTTGCTCCATTTGAGCTATTTTAAACTGAAGGTTCAATTGGGCCTTTGTTTTTAGTTTATATTTGTTATGCTTGATTCCCTTTCACAAAAAAAAAGAAAGAAGCTCCCTGATGTGTGTTTTTATACCTGCTACATGCTCCCCTAATGACAGCGTCCAAGTGAACATAGGGCTGAATTGATGATTACACATTACTGCTGTGCTTAGCAGAGAGCTTGCTGTGGAGCATGCTGCTTCCTGAGAATAGCGCCTGTGGCATCTGCTAGCTTTGGTATTATTTTATTTTTCAAAGAGCACTGAGAAGGAATGTTAAAGGAATGAGGACCGCTTTATATTAGAAATGGTTCTCATTATATACAAAAGGGATGGAGCTTAATGTATGAGACATGATATAGAACGATGGGTAAGGCCTACATTAGTTGTTGATAAAGGACATGGGGCTTAAAATTCCCTTTCTTAAACACAAAATAGTAAACAACAGCAATGCCTATAATTTCTACCATCCCTCTCAGCAACATCCCACTTGGACATGAAGTGGTGGACTTCTTTAGCCTCCAAGAAGCCATTGTAACTGGGGGATACTCTGCTTCCTGATACATATGGTTATATAATATATGATAGAGCTACAGTCAAGCTTTACCTTTTTGCCTCTGTGACTAGACTGTTTATCTTTTGAAGTCCAACCCTTATTCTTGCTCGTGTCTTACTTTTCCCAGTTGTATGGCATCTCCCTGCCATGTAGTCACTGTGCTAAATATTGCTATTTGAAGACTTGAAATAGAAGTTAAGTGAAATTTTAGCAGCAACTGGCCGACACAAAGAAAGAGGCAATGTTGTATATTAGGTTATAGCTGTTAAAACTTTTGCTTGAGGTTAATATACTGCTTTTATTAGCAGTCTAGCCTAGGCTATCCAAATATATTAAAATGATTTCTTTCTTCATTTTCTGTGTAGAGAAGCAGTACAAATAGGTGCGTAATATGCTTTTCCAATTTTTTACATAGTCAAGGGAGAAAAAGAAATATCATTTTTATAATGATATGCATCCTTTTCTTAACCATTACTTCTGCTCTTTTCACCTTTTCATTCTTTTTATTACAAACAATTAATAATTATTTAGAGAGATTTGCATCTACAAGAGAAATCTAGAATGCACATTAAATAAGGATTATCTTTAATCTCCAGAAATTGAGGGTTTAGAAAAAGCACTTTTACTTATCCATAAAATTGAAATTGTGTTAGCAGCATTCCAATATGTTGGCCCTGTTTGTTGGCAGAGATAAGAGAAGGACAACAATTTATAATTCAAAGGAACATTTGTAATGGTAGGTAATTGTGTAAAATCTGGTATATCTGCAACTCCTTATGCCAGATGTAGTTGTGAGCAAAATGATTAGCAAATCAGGCAATTGGCAAGTGCTTTGATTCTTATGAAATCAAGGAGGCATGTCCAAACATAATTTATTGTTTGTGGCTAGCTTAAAGCTAAACACCAGACACAGGGGCAGATCCACAAAGATCTGCCCCGGCGCACCGTATCTGAGATACGCTACGCCGCCGTACCTTACTTCTCTTTGGTTTGAATCCTTAAAGATTTTATGCAGAAAGTTACGGCGGCGTAGTCTATCTCTCGCGGCGTAAGGCAGCAGAATTCAAGTTGGACGTGTAGGGGGCGTGTTTCATTTTAATAAAGCGCGTCCCCGCGCCGAACGAACTGCGCAAGCGCCGTCCCTAAATTTCCCGCCGTGCATTGCGCGAAATGACGTCGCAAGGACGTCATTGTTTTGACTTGGACGTAAATTACGTCCATCCCGCGATTTACGGACGACTTACGCAAACGAAAAAAAAAATTCTAATTAAACGCGGGAACAACGGCCATACTTAACATAGCAGGTTTAACTATACGCCACAAAACAGCAGCTTTAACTATACGCCAGAAAAAGCCGACTAGAGACAATGTAAAAGAATGCGACGGCCGCTCGTACGTTCGTGGATCGTCGGAAATAGCTAATTTGCATACTCGACGCAGATTACGACGGGAACACCACCCAGCGGACGCAGAAGAATTGCATCTTAGATCCGAAAGCGTACGAAGCCGTACGCCTGTCAGATCTAACCCAGATGCTGTTGTATCTTGTTTTGAGGATTCAAAACAAAGATACGATGCAGGAAATTTGAAAGTACGCCGGCGTATCAGTAGATACGCTGGCGTACTCGCTTGTGGATCTGCCCTATAGTAAACTATTTACACTAGCTGCATTGCAGCTTTAAGGCTGCATTCACACCTCCGCGACAAGATACGCCGCGTACACGGCGTATTTTGCCGCGAGTGTGTAACTTATCTCCGGCGTCGGGCGTTTTGTCGCGGAGGTGTGAATGGGGTCTAACTGGCAGATTTAACATGAGATGGGCTCAAAGAGAATTAAACTGCCTTTGCTATTCTGTTTCTTTAGCTAACATATAGAAATCTGCTAATCCAATATTATAAATTTCTGAAAAGAAACAGACATAAAATATTAGATGAAAAACTTAAAAAAATAAAGTTGATCCAAACCCAGTATAGTCTATTTTAAAGATTTTTTAAATATATAGTACCGTATTTTCTGGCATATAAGACGACTTTGTAACCCCTGAAATTCTTCTTCAAAGTCGGGGGTTGTCTTATATGCCGGTAACCTAATGCTTATCTTACCCGGGACCGGCGTGACATGCAGATCGCGGCTGTCCTTTTCTGAAAAGCCGCGCCCCTCTTTCTGCTGTTCCGTGATAGGCCGAACACTCCGCTTCCCAGGAGACACTGGCCCAGATTCAAGAAGCTATTGCGCCCGCGCAACCATAGGTTGTGCGGCGCAATAGCTGTTTTGCTCCCGCGTAGCGAATGCCCCTGATTCAGGAACATCGCTACGCGGACTGCAGCCTAGGATATGACAGACATAAGCCTCCTTATGCCTTCATATCTCAGGCTGCATTCTTGCGTTGGCCGCTAGGGGGCGCGGCCATTGTGATCGGCGTATAGTATGCAAATTGCATACTACCACCGATTCACAAAAGTTGCGCGGGCCCTGCGCACGCAAGGTACGGAGTTTCCGTACGGCGACTTTAGCGTAAGGCTGCTCCTACTCATAGTAGGCGCAGCCAATGCTAAAGTATAGCCACCCTTCCCGCTCGTGAAATTTGAATTTCACGTCGTTTACGTAAGTGATTCGTGAATGGCGCTGGACGCCATTCACGTTCACTTAGAAGCAAATGACGTCCTTGCGACGTCATTTGCCGCAATGCACGTCGGGAAAGTTTCCCGACGGAGCATGCGATGTTCGCTCGGCGCGGGAGCACGCCTAATTTAAATGATTCCCGCCCCCGGCGGGATCATTTACATTAGGCGCCCTTACGCAGGGCAAATTAGCATAGCGCCCGCGCAATTTACGGAGCTACTGCTCCGTGAATCGCGGGCAAATCAAAATATTTGCGTGGGCGCAGAGCAAAAATCGTTGCCCTTTGCCCACGCAAATATTGCGCGGTTCTACCTGAATCTGGGCCACTGTGTTTAGTGTTCTGCCTAGCACGGCTGCCCTCTCGTCCGAGACCGAGGACGAGAGGGCATCCGTGATAGGCGGAACCCTAAACACAGTGTCTCCTGGGAAGCGAAGTGTTCGGCCTATCACGGAACAGCAGAAAGAGGGGCACAGCTTTTGAAAAATGGACGGACGTGGTCTGCATGTCACGGATAAGGTAAGCAGTGACACACTGAGGCATGTTATTGGGTACAGTGAGGCATGTTGTGGCGCACAGTGAGGCATGTAGTGGGGCACAGTTAAGCATGTAATTGGGCACAGTGAGGCATGTAGTGGCGCACAGTGAGGCATGTAATTGGGCACAGTGATGCATGCAATTGGGCACAGTGATGCATGTAATGGTGCACAGTCTGGCATGTAATGGCACAGTGAGGTGAGGCGAGGCATGACTAGTAGGAAGGGGGTCGTCTTATACAGTGAGTATATCCCAAAACCAACATTTTAGCTGGAAAATTAGGGGGTCGTTGTCAGGGCACAGACCTTTCACGGTCACATTCCCCAGTTGGTTCTGGGTAGAATCGAACCTGTGACCTCTCCATTTTCAGGTCCGGCTCTTTGTCTCTGAGCCACTGCTCAGTTCTAGTCTGTGTGCTGTCCGTTGGAGCCTGGTTCTGAACCTGTACTTCTGTGGACCAATCAGTGACCAGTGCGGCCTATTTAATCCAGCCCCTTCCCCTTTGCTAATTGCTGGTTCGTTGTCAGCTTTACCCTGTGAGAGAACCTTGAAACCTGAATACCCTGACCTGCTTGACCCGGATTGGACCTTGACGATTCTCTGCCGTCTCCTACACTTGACCCCTGCCTGCTTATCGGATTTGCTGTTGTCTCCTGCCCCTTGACCTTGGCTTGCTCTCACGGACTTCCTCTGATCTCTCCAACTCCTGACCCACGGCCTGTGACCCGGATTTGCCTTTGTTTCCTGTTGGTCCCTTCTGGACTTGCCTGCCTGTTCCTGCCTGATCAACGACTGTCTCCAGTCCTCTGCACCTGCCCTGTTTTCGTCAGCTGCACCAAGTCTGCCTACCAGTTCCCGGCACCGGTGCCTCCTTGTGCCGTCCCTCCTCTGTTCTAACTCCAGGGAGTGGTCTGCACAGGGTCGCAAAGGTGAGCCGCCCTCAGCATCTCGGCCTCGGTGAGTACTTACCTTAATGGTCCTGACAGTCGTCTTATACACCCAGTCGTCTTATACACCGGCAAATACGGTATATGCAATCATTCTTCAAGACACAATCAAGGTAATTCAAGAAATCCATGCTGACACTTTCCTGGCAGAATGGCCTTTTAAAATGGCCTGCACTAGATTCAATAATCACACAAAAAAACACTATTGTGTGCATGATCTTCACATCTTAACTGATAAAGTCTTTCCATGTATGCCTAAAAGTTCATTAAAAACTTGGCCACTGCAGCTCTCAGTTTCCTCTGGGGGGCAGGAATACAATATATCTAAACCAAACACAAAAACAAAACAGAGAGTGCACAATCCCCCTAGTGTAGTATAATTTAGTAGATAATAAAAAAAACATCATCTAATGCACTCCCATGAACCAAGATCAGACAGACGTATTACACTATTCCTCGCTGCCTCCCTGGGTGGTGATCATTGTGGTCAATGAAGGACATGCACAAATATGATGCAAGAGATCCAAATATTCCTGGTGAAGCCCGGCGAGCAGGGTCCAAATGGAAAGCGGACATTCCCCTTTAATGGGATATTGCAGGCACTTAAAGTGGAAGTCCACCAATTTTTTTTTTCAAAGCCAGCAACTACAAATACTGCAGCCGCTGACTTTTAAAAAATTAACACTTACCAGTAGAGCGCACCCGCGATGTCAGCAGCCGAGGCCGAGCAAACGCTTGTCTCTCGGTTGCCCCCGCCGCCATCCTCGGTGAGGGAATCCGGAAGTGAAGCATTGCGGCTTCACTGCCCAGTTCCCTACTGCGTGTGCGCGGAAGGTGCGGCCAGTCATCACTGGTCCCCGCTGTCTCCTGGGACCAGTGTGTTTCCCAGAAGACAACAGGGGGGGACAGGAGGGGGCGTGACTCCCGCTGGAGTCTATTCTCAGAAGTGGGTGCAAATACCTGTATTATACAGGTATCTGCACCCCTTCCCTCCTGAAAGGTGCCAAATGTGACACCGGAGGTGGGAGGGTTCCGAAAAGTGGACGTTCACTTTTTGTGTGGACCTCCGCTTTAACTTGTATCATAAATAAGTCGATGAAAAAATATTTTTTATTTATATCTCATTAATGAAAAAACAATAACATAGAATTTACATGGCCTGATCAAATATGAGTACACCAACTGATGCAGTGGGCAGGGCCTTATGGGGAAGTTTTGGCACTAGTTCACCACCATTCTCTCCCTGTAATTGACAGCAGGCAGTGGGCATATTCTATATCCAATAGAAGTCTGTCTATTGGTTAAGGGTCCACCTACTGCCTACTGTCAATCACAAGGGGAACAAACCTGATGAGGGACTAGTGTCTGTGAATCCCCATCAGGCTCAGACTCCCAGATACAAAACCCCTCACAGATGTGCTGTCTGTGTGACAGCTGCAGTGATGGGGAGAAAGCAGAGTTTCACTGAGGCCAGAGTGTCCCTGTACAGGTACAGGTACGTGAATCTGCGTCCCTCAGGTTCATGTACCTGTTTAGAACAGGTACATTGATCTGTCACCTGTTCCTACATTAGTCCTGTGGAAGCACATCAACATTCTAAAGCATGGCTTAGACACTTTAAATGCATTTCCTTGAATACGCTGTTTTTTTGTGTCGGTAGATATTTGCCTTATACAGTACATAAGTACATAAAAAAGACAAAGTTGAGATACAAATATGTAACCAAAGCACTGTTGGAGGAGGAATCCTGCACCAACATCATTGCTATGTATATCCTATACACCAGTGGTCATCGACCCTGTCTTCAGGGCCCACTAACAGTCAAGGTTTTATGTATTACCTTGGGGCGATGCAGACCAGAATACTGCAATCACTGAGAAGCAAATGATATCACCTGTGATGTATTTCAGTTATCTTGCAAACTTGGCTTGTTAGTGGGCCCTAAAGAATAGGGTTGGTGACCACGGCTATACACCATTAAAGAATGAAAGAAGATACCATGAATACTATGTTACTGGTACAATCTGACGCCATAATAGAGTCCACAGTTCCATTCAGTTACATAGCAAGAAAACATATCTCTAAAGTAAGGGAAATCCTCACCAAATATTGCAGCAATAAAATTCCTAATGGAAAATTCTCCCTGTTCAGATGAGAACTCCAAATTGGATTTTCCCTCACTTTTAGTAAAGGTGACACTGCTCACAACGAGAAATAGAGAGGGCGAAGCTCCCCTGTGGGGACACAAAGTAATTAAAAAAAAATCCAAGCAACCTTTCCTGTTCTATCAAAAAATAAAAAAAAAACTACAAAAATATATTTTGAAGAATCGGGAGATGTTATACAACTCTCAAATATTTCTGATGACTTGTTTCTCCATTAGAAGTTTATACATTGTATATTCAAATATTAAATACCAAGTAGAAAAAATAGAAAAAATCCAAGGTAGAACAAAACTGTATTATTCATCAGATCAATCTGCATTCACCAAGATTGCAAGGTCTTTCAAAGTTTGTGAAAACAATGCTTTGCTTTTTCTATGGAACACAATAAGCAAAACACATCTTTTCATCTGTCAAGCTAATGAAAACTGACCTTAAATACAAACTTTCCACTAGAGTGTTAGCAAGACTGCTGTCAGAAAGCAGTGACTCAGAAAACATGATAGGGAAATTATAGAAAGAGTAGCAGTCACAATGTGCAACACAAGGTCCTAATCTAAACATTAGTTAAGGTTTCTTAATTTGTTGGAAATGATGAAGATGTGGTGTGATGGTGTCCCAATGACTAATGATTACAGGACAAAATGATTTATGGTGTGACTGCCCTTTATGATCACATCAATTGGGACAATCATTTTTTTTTTTTTGTGGCTCAAGAACAATTTACTGTTAAATTATAAAATACATTACTGTTTGTGTCATTTGTACTAGTGTCATGAAAGGAGATTCCGCAGTCCTGTCAATGTCAGGGGAATTCAGCCCCAGCGCGTGCGCATTGGCGCGCGTTTGCGCGCGCATGCGCGCGTCAGTGTGCGCGGCGCGCGGCGCGGGAGTGCGCACGGCGCGGGAGTGCGCGCGGCGCGGGAGTGCGCGCGCCCGCTGACGGCGTTTGGCGCCAAGGAAACGCTATTTAAACTGGTCAGTCCCTCACCATCTTGCTGACCAGTCTACAGCGTTTACCTGAGAACCTGCATCTGCTACCTATTGATTCACCTGTTTACCTGACCCGGCTTTTCCTGACCACGGCTCTGCTCAATCCCTGGCTTGTCGCTGCCCGCCTGTATTACTGACCCGGCTTGGACTACCACGATTCTCTGGACTTTCCTTGTTACCTGAACCACTCACCGGTGACCCGACCGGCTTACTTACCTGCCTGATCTCTGTACCTACAAGTGCCATACTACCGTCTTGTCTGCTGTTTAAGTGACCTGCCTGAACCAGCACACCTACCAGCTACAATTCCTGGACCACTACTCAGATTTACCACCAGGCACTTGTGTCCCTCCGGACCCTTGACCCTCTGTCCATTCTACCAGTAGGTCTTGGGTCGGAGGCTTACGAGAGGCCGCTCCCTGCACGTTGGGCTCTACAACCAGGTACGTGACAGTACTGGTCAGCCATGACCGAGCCCACGCAGGGAGCGTCTCCTATGGAGGACTTATGCCGCCATCTGGATGGTCTTACTACGGCTGTAAGGAACCTACAAGAGGGTTATACCCGTTTGGAGGAGCGCGTCCAAACTTTGGCTACAACCGCTCCTGCGGCATCCGGAACTTCAGCCACCCCTTCTGTAGTGATGTTGCCACCGGAACCCCGTGTGCCCACACCTGAAAGATTTTCTGGTGACCGCAGCAAATACAGAGCCTTTCGCAACACCTGCGAACTTTTCTTTGCGCTACAACCTAGAACTTTTTCGCTCGAAGCTACAAAAGTGGGCTTCGTCATCTCGCTGTTATCCGGCGAACCCCAAACCTGGGCACATCGCCTGTTGGAACGCAAGGAAGAATGCCTTAACCATCTTGCTGCCTTTTTTCAAGCCATGGACCTTATTTATGAGGATACTCAGTTAGCGGCAACTGCTGAAGCAGCGTTATGTGTACTCCAACAAGGGCCCAGGGCAGTAGAGGACTATGTAGCTGAATTCAGACAGTGGAGTTCCGACACCAACTGGAACGATGTTGCCCTGCGTCACCAGTTCCGTGCGGGCCTCTCGGACTCATTAAAGGACGAACTGGCTCGAGTGGGCATTCCCGCAACGCTTGACGCCCTCATCCTCCTCTCTGTACAGATCGACAGACGTTTAAGGGAACGGCGTGCTGAACGTACATCCGGTTCCGCACGACCCACATGGATGATGCCACGGGTACCAAGCTCTCCGCATATACCTCTTCCAAGTGCTGTATCGACCTTTGCCGATGCCCCAGAACCAATGCAACTAGGCCTACTGCGGCCCTCTCTAACACCGGAAGAGCGCCAGCGGCGCCGACGCAATAATCTCTGTCTGTATTGCGGAGGATCCGGGCACTATGTAAACACCTGCCCAGTCAAGTTCCGTAAGTGTTCAGTCTTGCCTTCTACCCTTTCATCTACTTTATGTAATAATGATACTCACCTGGTAATTTCAATCTCTCTGCAGCTCCCAGGAGGGGACGTCCAAGTACCCGTGATTATTGATTCCGGCGCTTGCAGCGGCTTCATGGATGCTTCCTTTGCCGCCCGACATGGAGTTCCTCTTCGACCTAGACGCTTGGAACTCACCGTTCATTTAGCCGACGGATCAGCCATCAGATCCGGCCCTGTCACTCAGGAAACTGCCCCCTTACACATGCTCATTGCTAACAACCATCGAGAAGTTCTTTGTTTTGATATCATTGTGTCACCTATCTTTCCCGTTATCTTGGGAATGCCCTGGTTAAAGACTCATAATCCCCAGATTGACTGGGAGTCCGGGGAGATCAACTTCCTTTCTTCTTACTGCCGCCAACGTTGCCTCCAGGAGTCTGCAGCTTCCTCATCTCCCTTAATGTGTCTAGACTCTGAAGTTGGAAACCGTCAACTGGTTCCG
This sequence comes from Rana temporaria, assembly GCF_905171775.1. Classification (NCBI taxonomy): domain Eukaryota; kingdom Metazoa; phylum Chordata; class Amphibia; order Anura; family Ranidae; genus Rana; species Rana temporaria. The sequence goes on along the minus strand of NC_053489.1, from coordinate 150,139,643 downwards.
GAGGCATATCATGGTTTCCTGGATGTTTTTAGTAAAAAAGGGGCAGAAACCTTACCCCCACACAGGTCCTACGACTGCCCAATTGAACTTTTACCTGGTGCAGAAATCCCGTTTGGTAGGATATTCCCCTTGACAGAACTGGAATTGGGCACGTTAAGATCCTATATTGACGAAAACCTTGAAAAAGGCTTCATACGTCCTTCCACATCCCCCGCGGGAGCCGGCATATTCTTTGTGGAGAAGAAGGACCACTCTCTACGCCCCTGCGTAGACTATCGGGATTTGAACAAGATCACAATTAAAAACAGATATCCTCTTCCTCTTGTCCCCGAATTATTCCAGAGACTAGGAGCAGCCGTCATCTTTACCAAACTCGATCTCCGCGGGGCCTACAACCTTGTCCGTATTAGAGACGGAGACGAGTGGAAGACAGCATTCCGCACCAGATTCGGGCACTTTGAATATTTAGTTATGCCCTTCGGTTTGTGCAACGCCCCAGCCACCTTCCAACATTTCGTAAATGATATATTTAGAGACTACCTTGATCTATTCGTTATTATCTATCTGGACGACATCCTGGTCTTCTCTTCCTCCCTGCCAGATCATCGGAAGCATGTCCAAAGAGTTCTAGCCCGGCTCCGTCAACATAGCCTATACGCTAAAGCCGAGAAATGCGAGTTTGAACAAGAAAGTATTCAGTTTCTGGGTCTTATAATCTCAATCGAAGGTGTCAGGATGGATCCTCAGAAGGTCACTGCTATCACAGAGTGGCCTGCTCCCACCGATAAAAAAGCGGTCCAACGCTTCGTGGGATTTGCAAATTTTTATCGTAAGTTCATCAAGGGCTTCTCTTCAATAATCGCCCCTATCACAAGTCTAACCAAACAGGGCACCCGTTTTCAGTGGTCTCCCGAGGCACAAGCTGCTTTTGTCACCTTGAAGGATCTGTTTATTTCAGCCTCTATCCTGAAGCATCCTGATCCGGTCCTACCCTATACATTGGAGGTGGATGCCTCTGAAGTGGCGGTCGGGGCAGTGCTCTCTCAGAGACAGGGGTCCAAATCTCTCCTACATCCAGTCGCTTTTTTTTCCCGCAAACTTTCAGAAGCCGAGAGGAATTATGATGTTGGGGACAGGGAGCTTTTGGCAATCAAAGCAGCCCTCGAAGAATGGCGCTATCTTCTGGAGGGTGCTGCACACCCTATTCTGATCTTCACGGATCATAAAAACTTAGAGTACTTAAAGGTTGCCAAAAGACTGAAGCCACGCCAGGCCAGGTGGGCATTGTTCTTCACCCGTTTTTCGTTCCATATAACCTACAGACCTGGGTCGAAAAACACCAAGCCCGACGCCCTCTCCCGGATGTTCAGTGGTCTTGAAGTCCCTTCATCTTCAGACACCATCCTTACTCCTGGAAATTTTCTCATGTTACAAGGAGACCTTCTCTCTCAAATCAAGCAGGCTTCTTCAGGAAGTTCCTTAGCCCCAGATCCTACTCTACAGTTAAGGGACGGCTTACTCTGGAACAAGGACAAGATTTTCGTCCCTCAACAGCTACGGGTAGCAGCTCTTAAGTCCTGCCATGACCATGAGCTAGCTGGTCATTTTGGGATACATAAGACGGCTGAGCTCCTCCAGCGCACCTTCTGGTGGCCCCAACTACTTCAGGACTGTAAAAATTACGTGGAATCCTGTATCACCTGTATTCAGCATAAGGGTAGCAGAACCAAAGCTTGGGGTTTACTCAAACCACTGCCTGTTCCAGAGAAACCGTGGAGAAGGATTTCAATGGACTTCATTGTTGAGCTACCCCCTTCGGAAGAATATACCACTATCTTTGTGGTGGTGGACAGGCTTTCAAAGATGGCGCACTTCTTACCAATGCTGGGGACACCTTCTGCGGCTGAAACAGCAAAGATTTTCATAAGAGAGATTGTGAGACTTCATGGCATACCTGCTAATATTGTATCGGACCGCGGGGTGCAATTCACCTCAAGGTTTTGGAAGGCTCTGTGCGGGGCATTGAAGATTGACCTTTCCTTTTCTTCTGCGTACCACCCGCAGACCAATGGCCAAACGGAGCGCACCAATCAGACGCTCGAGCAATATCTGCGATGCTTCTCCAGTTTTTCACAGGACGATTGGGCCTCTCTATTGCCTCTGGCAGAGTTCGCCTACAACAACTCGGTCCATTCGGCCACCAACCAATCTCCATTTTTTGCTAATTATGGCTTCCACCCTCTCTTCCTATCCAACACTATCCCGGAATGCTCAGTACCAGCTGCCCAAGAAACCTTGGATTTTTTCGCCACTAATAATAAATTACTCCAAGAGACAATGGCAAAGGCCCAAGAACATAATAAAGAGGTATTCGACAGGAGGAGAAGGGGGGAACTTGATCTGGCTCCAGGAGACCAAGTTTGGCTGTCCACTTTGAATCTAAAACTAGCCTGCCCGTCCAAGAAACTTGGTCCCAAGTTTGTGGGGCCTTTCCAGATTCTCAGGAGGATTAACGAAGTGGCCTACGAGTTAAAACTACCTGCTTCTTTCCGGATCCATCCAGTTTTCCATGTGGCACTTCTCAAGCCTGCGATCCCGGATCCCTTCACCGACCGGAATGTCGGTCCCCCCGAGCCGGTACTTATCGACGGCGAGGAGGAATTCGAGGTGGAATCCATCCTAGATTGTCGGAAGAGACGTAACCTAGTACAATACCTAGTGAAATGGAAGGGTTATGGTCCGGAAGAAAATTCCTGGGAACCAGAAGCCAACATTCATGCCCAGAGACTGATCCAAGCTTATAAGAGGGCACACCCAAGAAGATTGGCCCAGTTGGGCATCCGGAGGCTGCCCGTAGAGGGGGGGCAATGTCATGAAAGGAGATTCCGCAGTCCTGTCAATGTCAGGGGAATTCAGCCCCAGCGCGTGCGCATTGGCGCGCGTTTGCGCGCGCATGCGCGCGTCAGTGCGCGCGGCGCGCGGCGCGGGAGTGCGCGCGCCCGCTGACGGCGTTTGGCGCCAAGGAAACGCTATTTAAACTGGTCAGTCCCTCACCATCTTGCTGACCAGTCTACAGCGTTTACCTGAGAACCTGCATCTGCTACCTATTGATTCACCTGTTTACCTGACCCGGCTTTCCTTGACCTTCCTTGTCTGCAACCCGCCTTTGACCCCGGCTTTTCCTGACCACGGCTCTGCTCAATCCCTGGCTTGTCGCTGCCCGCCTGTATTACTGACCCGGCTTGGACTACCACGATTCTCTGGACTTTCCTTGTTACCTGAACCACTCACCGGTGACCCGACCGGCTTACTTACCTGCCTGATCTCTGTACCTACAAGTGCCATACTACCGTCTTGTCTGCTGTTTAAGTGACCTGCCTGAACCAGCACACCTACCAGCTACAATTCCTGGACCACTACTCAGCTTTACCACCAGGCACTTGTGTCCCTCCGGACCCTTGACCCTCTGTCCATTCTACCAGTAGGTCTTGGCTCGGAGGCTTACGAGAGGCCGCTCCCTGCACGTTGGGCTCTACAACCAGGTACGTGACAACTAGTTTTATTTCCAACTACTTTTTTTTTTAAAGTGTAAATTTTATTGTACATGTCCATAGCATAACAAAACAGCATAATACAGTACATATTTTCACGTCTCATGGGTCAGAAGGTATTTCAGACAAACTCAAAGTCATAATAGTACAACACGTACACAGTATCCGGCAAGCATAGCAATCTTACTCTTTTTCCATTTTCTAACAACATAACCCCATCAACTCAACAGAGAAAGTCATCAAAAGGAAGAAGAAAAGAAAGAAAAGAAAAAAAAAAAAAAAAGGAAAGGAAAAAAAAAAAAGGTTAATTTCCCCTGTATCTCCTAGTACCTAATTATGTCCAATCCGGCCTCTTACAGACCAGCAAGCTCTCACCTCCTGCATCTTGTCCTACAGCACACCCATCATACCCATTATACCTCTACATCTCCCGAGACCTTCTCAATCCATCCCGCCCACACCTTCTCAAACTTTTTTGGGCACCCTCTAGCCGCGTATGTCAGTTTGTACATTGGCAGTGCATTATTCACCAGTTTCAGCCATCCCTGCAGAGATGGGGGGGATGGTTTTCACCAGTTAATGGCCAGGGCCTTTTTAGCATAGCAGAACAATATTCTCAATAGTATTTTCTTTGATACAGACAATTCCTCCTCCTCCAGGTCACCTAACAGGCATTTAGCTGGGGAATATATATTAGGTAGTTCCAAGTTAGCCTCCAGAAATGACAATATCTCCTTCCAGAACCCCTCCACTCGAGGGCATTGCCATACCATATGGAAAAAGTCACCCTCCGCTGCATGGCAGCGGGGGGCAATTAGATGACTCCCCTCTACCCATTGTGTAACCGTTTGGGAGTGTAGTACACTCTATGCAAATAATTAAATTGCGTTAGTTTGTCTTTAGCCGAGATCATCGAGGGTACCAGTGATTCAAGGGCTTCAGACCATGATTCGTCAGTGAGGGATGGTATATTCGCTTGCCACTGCGCCCTAACTCTCTCCATTCTAGGAGAGGAGGACATCAGCAGCATAAAGTAGTACCTAGAGATTAGTTGGGAGTGATCCCCGTCAGTGAGCACTTTCTCCATTTTGGAGGGGGAGAGCGCCACCACCCCCCCACCGTATTGTGCCGTTACGGCATGACGCAGCTGAAGGTATCGAAAGAAGAATGTGTTAGGGATCCCATACTCTGTCTTCAGGTCTATAAAACTTCTAAATTCCCCATTCCTGAACAGCTGATGGGCATACTTGACCCCATACGCCGCCCAGCACGACCCATCCGGTACCTTGACTATCTCTTTAAGTCGGGGATTATGCCATAGAGGGACATTGGGAGAGGCCTCTAGAATAGTACCCCCCACCCTGACGTTGCAGATATGGAATATTTTATATGACATTTTCAGTATGTCCCCCCCTTTCGCTGGGTACGGACCATTTCTATAGAGAACGTTAATCAGTCCCTCAAACGAGTGTACCACGGCCGCCTGAGTGGTCACCGATGCAATACGTAAGTTCGGGAACCCCCACCAGTGCATATGTGTTAACTGGGCTGCAAGGTAATAACAATACAGATTCGGCAGGGCCAATCCTCCCTTCTTTATTGGCAAATAGAGCGTTTCCAGGGACACCCGTGCGGGCTTAAGGCCCCAGAGAAAGGATGTTAACATCGTATTAATTTCTATGAACCACCTTTTAGGGATATAGATTGGGGCATGCCAGAACAAATAAAGAAACCTAGGCAAATAGATCATCTTAAAGATGTTAATTCTCCCTAGGAGGCCCAATGGTAATTTAGCCCATGCTAGCAGGCTTTCCTTCAGGCGTATCTTCATAGGGGTCAGGTTATTGCTCATATAAGCTCCAATCGGCAGCTGGACATCCACTCCCAGATAACGAAATTTGGACACTAATCTAAGTGGGACGTCTGGGGGCAACCGCAGGGGGTCATCAGAGCTAAAGGGAAACACAATAGATTTATTCCAATTCACCTTAAAACCTGAAAAATTTCCAAAGTCTGAAATTAAGTTCAGAGCGGTGGTCAGCGATCCCTCTGCCTCTGCTAGATACAGGAGCATATCGTCAGCGTATAGGGATGTCTTTTCCTCCAACTCATTAATCATACAGCCCCTAACATTCACATCCTCTCTTAGCTGTGCAGCCAACGGCTCTATTGCCAGAGCAAACAACAAGGGTGATAACGGGCACCCCTGCCGCGTGCCCCTAGCAATTGGAAACAAGTCCGTGATGACATTATTAACCCTAAGCCTGGCCCGTGGTGCAGCGTATAATATTTGGACCCACTTCGTGAATCTGGGGCCGAACCCCAACCGCCCAAGGACTGCTAGGAGATAAGACCATTCAATGAAATCAAACGCTTTATGCGTATCCAGGGATACCACCACCCTAGTATCCGGCGTGGAGCCCTCAGACTGCAAAATAGTGAAAAGACGGCGCAGGTTAATTGCTGTCGACCTCTCAGGTATGAAACCTGTCTGGTCTTGATGAATTATGGACGCAATCTTTGGATTCAAGCGTTTAGCCAGTATTTTAGCAAGGATCTTTGCATCCACATTAATTAGCGATATTGGTCTGTAGGATTCGCAAAGATCATGGTCCTTGTGCGGTTTGGGAATCAACACTATAAGTGCCTCCTGCAGAGACTCAGGAAGCACCCTCCCCCCCGATAGGCGTCCATATACATCTTGAGCAGTTGTGGTGCCAGGCTGTCAGCATACCACTCAGCCGGAAATCCATCCATTCCCGGAGTCTTATTCGAGTTCAAGGAATGTATGGCCGACACCACCTCCTCCACCGTAATGGGGAGGTCAAGCTCCGACGCCGCCTCCCCGGAGAGCTCCAGGAGGGGTATCGGAGCCAGGAATGCCTGCACCTCTTCCTCACCATAGTCTACCTTCGAGGTGTATAACTCAGAATAAAAATCAATAAATGCGTTAGCGATATCCTCTTGTGAGGTGCAGAGCTGCATCCGTGCATTATATATACGTGGGATAGATGTTGGTGCCTGTTGTGAGTGGGCCAGGTAGGCTAGCAACCTGCTATTTTTATCTCCAAATTCAAAAATACGTTGCGCTTGGTAAAGCAATTTTTTCTGTGTCTTCTCCACCAGTACCAAGTCTAACTGACGTATACTCTCTCTCCACTTCATATGTGTGTCAGGGGTAGGATTGTCAATGTATGCCACATCGGCCTCCGTGGCTACCTGCTCCGAGTCTCTAACCCTCCACTCCCTGTCAGATTGAAACCGTTTAATCTCCCCCTTAATCACTCCTCGAAGTGTGGCTTTAAATGCATCCCAGGTAACCCCCACCGGGACCTCTCCCCTATTTTCCAGCCAAAACTATTGATGGACGTGGCAGTGGACCGCTCAAAACATTCTTCCTTAAGCCACAAGGGGCTCAACCTCCATATTGTGTACCCACGGGGCTTTTCCTTATCTAGGGTGACCATTTTACGGGGAATGATCTGAGATAGCCCTTGGTAAATACTGAACATCCACCACTTTCGGGAGAAGCGCCCTAGACACAAAACACATATCTATTCTAGATAGGGTATTAAATGTGGCGGAGAAGCAAGAGTAGGTTCGGGCATCCGGGTGCTTCCACCGCCAGGCCTCCTCTAAGTCATATTGTGCCACACATGCCGCCAGAGGGGAGCCCCGTACCGCCGCCATCCCAAATCTATCCTTATCTGGGGACAAAACTGCGTTCAGGTCCCCCGCTAGAATAATAGGACCCTCTGCTACCTGCAACACCTCCTTCAGCACAGCATCCCAAACCTCCCCTGTAAACGGGGGCGGAATGTACACTGCCACAAACGTATATGGTTGGTTAATAATAGTCAGCACCAGGGTCACATATCTCCCAAAGGGGTCCAGTTTAACCGTCTTAGTTGTACATAGGAGGGACTTAGCAACAAGGACCTAGACCCCCCTGGCGTAAGTGGAATATGTGGAGTGAAACGCCTTACTAATAAAGGCTCTATGTAGAGACAATGTCTTGGAACCCACCAGATGTGATTCCTGCAAAAATATGACATGCGGTTTATGTCTCATAATATATAAAATACCAGGGATCGTTTAATTTTTGAGTTAAGTCCCCGTACATTCCAGGATAGCAACTTAAGATTCTGCATCATGGCTAACATGGATAAATCGGTGCGGAGGATTGTACACCTTGGAGTGAAGGAACCCCATTCCCCCCCCACATATAAGCAAACAGTACCCTGCAGCATCACCATCAAGCATAATACACCATGACAAGAAGTGTGTTTAAGGCATGCAAATACAGTCAACATAGTGAATTGAGAGCCCGCCAAGAGCCATGTGGAGCCAGGGCCCGCAGTCAATGGAGGCATGGGGAAAAAAAACACAAAAACAAAAACAAAAAATAGCGGATTAAAAAAAGAGAAAAAATCAGAACTGTCCCAGATCCAAAACAGAGGATCCCCAGACACCCTCCCCCCACCCTGCCTGCAGCCCCGAACATCCCACAGGCTTTTCCCCCAAACAGCATTTCACAAAAGTGGTGCTTCCCGCACCAGCCGGTTAGGAAAGTTTAGGGACAAGTATGTGGGTTCAAACAGAGCATAAATCGGGGCCGTGGTTTGCATGAGACTTCCAGGAGTCTTCCAACAGTACTTGAAACATGGAGGATCCATCAGACCAGAGAAGGTCAGTCAATAAATGACAGCAATGGGAATGTCAAAAACTTGGACTAGTAAATTATCACAGTCATTATTTCCTGGGGGTCCCCCCCAGGTTCTCCAAAGAGGGCGTCAAATAAACAAAGAGGTACATATCTACCTCAACTGTGTCCCAAGGATTCCAGCCAACGATTTGCTTCCCTAGGTGACAGGAAGAATTGTGTCTGCCCCTTGTGCACCACTCGCAGTTTGGCTGGATAAAGCATACTGTACGGCAGACTGCGTTCTCTTAGGACACTTTGAAATGCTGCTCGCTGTTTCTGCGTGGCCGCTGAAAAATCCGGGAAAATAGATATACGGTTGCCGTTAAACATTAACTCAGGCATGTTGCGGGCCTTGCGCAGGATAGTTTCCTTATCCCTAAAATAAAGGAATCGGGCCATCATAGGCCTAGGAAACCTGCCCGGTGGGGGTGCTCTCAGAGGGACCATATGTGCTCTCTCAATGGCAAACAAGTGAGAAAAGTCTGCTTCTCCAAAGGTCTGCTTGAGCCAGGATAACAGGAATTCCTCCGGGTTCTTCCCCTCAGACCCCTCCGGGAAGCCAAGGAACCTGAGGTTATTCCTTCTCAGTCTGTCTTCAATGTCCCCCAACTTGGCCTCCTGGGACTTGTGGTCCGCCGCTATATCTCTCACCTGCACCACGAGGGGGTCAATCACATCCTCCACCGATCCTATGCGCTGCTCAGCCTGTGTAACCCTTTGCCTGACCTTCTGCACATCGTCCTTTAGGATAGCAAAGTCCACTCTGATAGCATCTACCTGCGAGGACAAGGCGGCATGGCAGCTTTTAATGGTGTTCATTATTTGCATCAGCGTCGGTTGTCCGGGCTGTGAGCCAGATCCACCCTCCTCCCCATCAGGATGAGGAGATGACCCGGGAGACGCAGGAGGATCGGATAGATTCGGCCACTCATTTTACTCCTCGATTCCTCTATAGGCCGGGGGGACAGATGAGGCCCTGCGATCTGAGCGGACGCCATTTTGGGACGCCTCGTGAACAAATTTTGCGAGCTTCACCGCCGGAGTGGGGTCCGCGCTGGGACCGTATTTCACCATCCTCGGGATCCTGGCTCTCTCCCCTACTAGTCTGGTCAATTTGGCAAGTGAATGTTCAAGTCTGGGGCCCGTCAGGATGATTCAGGATATTTCCACGGCCGGAGCTCTGAGGAGAAGCGTCCTCACATCCCGGAAGTTGGTCACGCCCCATTTCCAACTACTTTATACTTTTGTGCCACGTTCATTAGTCCTTTCACTGCTGGAGCCATTTTTTTTTTCATTTTTGTACATGCCTGAAGATTACATAAAACCCAACACCAAACATTTTATCTTTTCTAAAAGCAAAAGCCTGTGGAATAAAATGGTGGTTGTTGTATTTTTTTTATATTAAATGATATTAACCACTTAAGACCCGGACCATTATGCAGGTTAAGGACCTTGCCCCTTTTTGCATTTCGGCACTGCGTCGCTTTAACTGACAATTGCGCGGTCGTGCGAAATATATATTATATATACGTGGGATAGATGTTGGTGCCTGTTGTGAGTGGGCCAGGTAGGCTAGCAACCTGCTATTTTTATCTCCAAATTCAAAAATACGTTGCGCTTGGTAAAGCAATTTTTTCTGTGTCTTCTCCACCAGTACCAAGTCTAACTGACGTATACTCTCTCTCCACTTCATATGTGTGTCAGGGGTAGGATTGTCAATGTATGCCACATCGGCCTCCGTGGCTACCTGCTCCGAGTCTCTAACCCTCCACTCCCTGTCAGATTGAAACCGTTTAATCTCCCCCTTAATCACTCCTCGAAGTGTGGCTTTAAATGCATCCCAGGTAACCCCCACCGGGACCTCTCCCCTATTTTCCAGCCAAAACTATTGATGGACGTGGCAGTGGACCGCTCAAAACATTCTTCCTTAAGCCACAAGGGGCTCAACCTCCATATTGTGTACCCACGGGGCTTTTCCTTATCTAGGGTGACCATTTTACGGGGAATGATCTGAGATAGCCCTTGGTAAATACTGAACATCCACCACTTTCGGGAGAAGCGCCCTAGACACAAAACACATATCTATTCTAGATAGGGTATTAAATGTGGCGGAGAAGCAAGAGTAGGTTCGGGCATCCGGGTGCTTCCACCGCCAGGCCTCCTCTAAGTCATATTGTGCCACACATGCCGCCAGAGGGGAGCCCCGTACCGCCGCCATCCCAAATCTATCCTTATCTGGGGACAAAACTGCGTTCAGGTCCCCCGCTAGAATAATAGGACCCTCTGCTACCTGCAACACCTCCTTCAGCACAGCATCCCAAACCTCCCCTGTAAACGGGGGCGGAATGTACACTGCCACAAACGTATATGGTTGGTTATTAATAGTCAGCACCAGGGTCACATATCTCCCAAAGGGGTCCAGTTTAACCGTCTTAGTTGTACATAGGAGGGACTTAGCAACAAGGACCTAGACCCCCCTGGCGTAAGTGGAATATGTGGAGTGAAACGCCTTACTAATAAAGGCTCTATGTAGAGACAATGTCTTGGAACCCACCAGATGTGATTCCTGCAAAAATATGACATGCGGTTTATGTCTCATAATATATAAAATACCAGGGATCGTTTAATTTTTGAGTTAAGTCCCCGTACATTCCAGGATAGCAACTTAAGATTCTGCATCATGGCTAACATGGATAAATCGGTGCGGAGGATTGTACACCTTGGAGTGAAGGAACCCCATTCCCCCCCCACATATAAGCAAACAGTACCCTGCAGCATCACCATCAAGCATAATACACCATGACAAGAAGTGTGTTTAAGGCATGCAAATACAGTCAACATAGTGAATTGAGAGCCCGCCAAGAGCCATGTGGAGCCAGGGCCCGCAGTCAATGGAGGCATGGGGAAAAAAAACACAAAAACAAAAACAAAAAATAGCGGATTAAAAAAAGAGAAAAAATCAGAACTGTCCCAGATCCAAAACAGAGGATCCCCAGACACCCTCCCCCCACCCTGCCTGCAGCCCCGAACATCCCACAGGCTTTTCCCCCAAACAGCATTTCACAAAAGTGGTGCTTCCCGCACCAGCCGGTTAGGAAAGTTTAGGGACAAGTATGTGGGTTCAAACAGAGCATAAATCGGGGCCGTGGTTTGCATGAGACTTCCAGGAGTCTTCCAACAGTACTTGAAACATGGAGGATCCATCAGACCAGAGAAGGTCAGTCAATAAATGACAGCAATGGGAATGTCAAAAACTTGGACTAGTAAATTATCACAGTCATTATTTCCTGGGGGTCCCCCCCAGGTTCTCCAGAGAGGGCGTCAAATAAACAAAGAGGTACATATCTACCTCAACTGTGTCCCAAGGATTCCAGCCAACGATTTGCTTCCCTAGGTGACAGGAAGAATTGTGTCTGCCCCTTGTGCACCACTCGCAGTTTGGCTGGATAAAGCATACTGTACGGCAGACTGCGTTCTCTTAGGACACTTTGAAATGCTGCTCGCTGTTTCTGCGTGGCCGCTGAAAAATCCGGGAAAATAGATATACGGTTGCCGTTAAACATTAACTCAGGCATGTTGCGGGCCTTGCGCAGGATAGTTTCCTTATCCCTAAAATAAAGGAATCGGGCCATCATAGGCCTAGGAAACCTGCCCGGTGGGGGTGCTCTCAGAGGGACCATATGTGCTCTCTCAATGGCAAACAAGTGAGAAAAGTCTGCTTCTCCAAAGGTCTGCTTGAGCCAGGATAACAGGAATTCCTCCGGGTTCTTCCCCTCAGACCCCTCCGGGAAGCCAAGGAACCTGAGGTTATTCCTTCTCAGTCTGTCTTCAATGTCCCCCAACTTGGCCTCCTGGGACTTGTGGTCCGCCGCTATATCTCTCACCTGCACCACGAGGGGGTCAATCACATCCTCCACCGATCCTATGCGCTGCTCAGCCTGTGTAACCCTTTGCCTGACCTTCTGCACATCGTCCTTTAGGATAGCAAAGTCCACTCTGATAGCATCTACCTGCGAGGACAAGGCGGCATGGCAGCTTTTAATGGTGTTCATTATTTGCATCAGCGTCGGTTGTCCGGGCTGTGAGCCAGATCCACCCTCCTCCCCATCAGGATGAGGAGATGACCCGGGAGACGCAGGAGGATCGGATAGATTCGGCCACTCATTTTACTCCTCGATTCCTCTATAGGCCGGGGGGACAGATGAGGCCCTGCGATCTGAGCGGACGCCATTTTGGGACGCCTCGTGAACAAATTTTGCGAGCTTCACCGCCGGAGTGGGGTCCGCGCTGGGACCGTATTTCACCATCCTCGGGATCCTGGCTCTCTCCCCTACTAGTCTGGTCAATTTGGCAAGTGAATGTTCAAGTCTGGGGCCCGTCAGGATGATTCAGGATATTTCCACGGCCGGAGCTCTGAGGAGAAGCGTCCTCACATCCCGGAAGTTGGTCACGCCCCATTTCCAACTACTTTATCCTATTGTGCCACGTTCATTAGTCCTTTCACTGCTGGAGCCATTTTTTTTTTTCATTTTTGTACATGCCTGAAGATTACATAAAACCCAACACCAAACATTTTATCTTTTCTAAAAGCAAAAGCCTGTGGAATAAAATGGTGGTTGTTGTATTTTTTTTATATTAAATTATATTAACCACTTAAGACCCGGACCATTATGCAGGTTAAGGACCTTGCCCCTTTTTGCATTTCGGCACTGCGTCGCTTTAACTGACAATTGCGCGGTCGTGCGAAATGGCTCCCAAACAAAGTTGGCGTCCTTTTTTTTCCATAAATAGAGCTTTCTTTTGGTGGTATTTGATCACCTCTGCGGATTTTTTTTTTTGCGCTATAAACAAAAATAGAGTGACAATTTTGAAAAAAATTCAATATTTTTTTACTATTTGTTATAATAAATATCCCCAAAAAAAGATATAAAAAAAAAAATTCCCTCAGTTTAGGCCGATACATATTCTTCTAAGCATTTATCGGTTGGTTTGCGCAAAATTTATAGCGATAGGTTTTTATTTTTTTGCGCTATAAACAAAAATAGAGCGATTAGAGATTAGAGATTTATAAAAAAAAAAAAATCCCTCAGTTTAGGCCGATACGTATTCTTCTAAGCTATTCAATATTATTTTACTATTTGTTATAATAAATATCCCCAAAAAAAGATATAAAAAAAACACACCTCTCTCCGTTCTTCAGCTCCTGAGACCGATCGCGAGACACCAGCGGCAATCGGGTCCACGGGTCCCACGGGCGCGGTTACGGAGCTTCAGACCGCGTCACGAGCGTGCCGCAGGCGGCGCGCTCGTGACCCCACGGCTGGGCTCTTAAAGAGGATGTACAGGTACGTGCTTGTGCCCAGCTGTGCCCTTCTTCCGACGTATATCGGTGTGAAGGGGTCCTTAAGTGGTCAAAGCATAATTTTATCAAATCTATTAAAAAATAAAAATAAATGTTAGTGCATGCAAATACACTCCGTGTGAATATGTCAAGGCTCAAAACTGCATGCACCCTTGACATGACAACACACTACAATAACCAAAAGTGTTCATAGTCAATGTTTTAAAAGCCTTCACAGATCCACAACATAGAGTTAACCATAAATGATGACCATAAAATTATGCTTTTCATTACTCAACATTGGTTACTCAATTGTTGTTTATGCGCACTTGTATATGTTCGTGTGCAAGATGCAAGATTAATTAAATTGCCCCCTATGTAATGGCAAATAATACTGAGACACTATTAGTTGGCACTTAGACAAAAGCTACAAATACTGTGTAAAAATCCCATTATCCTCTTACCGCCGACCGTACGCACATATGCGGCATCGGTTTTAAGGGGTTATACTGGGATGTTGCATTCAACACCACCCTGTTTGGTTCACAGCAGAACTCCTGAACAGGGGAAAAGTTTGGTCCCGTACTGCAAACTCCATTAAAGTCTATGAGAGACAAATATAATGCCACGTACACACGATCGTTTTTTCGGCATGAAAAAAAACGACGTTTTTAAAAACGTCATTTAAAATGATCGTGTGTGGGCTTCACATCGTTTTTCGGCTTCTGAAAAACGTAAAAAAAAAAAATCGAACATGCTGCATTTTTTCACGTCGTTTTTTAAAATGTCATTTTTTGGTTTGTTAAAAATGATCGTGTGTGGGCAAAAACGATGTGTTAAACTCGCGCATGCCCAGAAGCAAGTTATGAGACGGGAGCGCTTGTTCAGGTAAAACTACCATTCATACCATAAAAAGCGCGAATCGTCTTTTACTAACAAGGAATCAGCTAAAAGCAGCCCAACGGCGAATATAACTTTCCCTTTAGAGTACAGTCGTATGTAGTGTACGTCACTGCGCTTTGTTCATCATTTTTCAAAAACGATGGTGTGTGGGCAACATCGTTTTTAATGATGAAGTTGGAAAAGCGTCGTTTTTTGGACATGCTGAAAAACGTCGTTTTTTGGACATGCTGAAAAACGTAGTTTTTTCATGCCAAAAAACTATTGTGTGTACGCGGCATAAGAGATCAAAAGTCCCCATTTTGAAGGCTTATATGCAAGTAATTGGCCATAAAAAGGGTATGGGGGCACGAATACTGCCCTGGGGGACATTTATAAATGCAATTTTTTTTTTTTTGTCTTTTGTTTGTCTTTAAAGCAATACTAAAGTCTCATTTTTTTTCTTCAAAAATAACAAACATGTTATACTTACCCGCTCTGTGCAGTGGTTTTGCACAGAGAAGCCCAGATACTCCTCTTCTCAGGTACCTCGCTGGTGCTCCTGGCTCCTCCCTCCTGTCGACTGCCATCACAGCAGGCAGCTGTGCCGAGCTGCAGCTTCATGTGTCCATTCAGACACAGAGCTGCAGTTTGGCTCTGTCCCCTCTCTCTCTCATGATTGGATAACTGACTTTGATTAATAGCAGTGGGAGCTAATGGGGCCGCTGCTGTATCTCAGTCAATCAGGGAGAGTTCCGGACAGCCAAGACACTTGTGCACATCTCTGGATAGCCATGGGACTCAGGTAAGTATTTGGGGGACTGCTACACAAAGAAGGTTTTTTATCTTCATGCATAGAATTCATGAAAACAAAAAAATCTTCTGCCTTTACAACCACTTTAACCACTTGCCGACCGTCGCACGCCAATGTAGATCAGCAGAATGGCACGGGCAGGCACATTGGCGTACCAGCGTACCTTTGCGATCACAGCGTTACCTTACATGTGTGGTTTGAACACTGTATGCATATGCGGGCGGGAGTTGCGTGTGTGTTTTCTTTGCTGCGCGAGCTTGTGGGAACAGGGGTGCTTTAATTTCTTTTTTATTATTATTTCTTTTATTTTTTACATTGTCACTTTTGATTTTTTTATCATTTTTATTGCTGTCACAAGGAATGTAAACATCCCGTGTGACAGTAATAGGTGGTGACAGGTACTCTTTATGGAAAGGATCGGGGGTCTAAAAGACCCCAAATACCTCCTTTGCACGTCAAAGTATTCAGGTGGCTAAAAACGGCGATTCTGAATACTGACATTTTTTTTTAAAGGCGCCATTGGCAGCCGAATAAACCGGAAGTGACGTTGTGACGTCGGTTCCATGTTTACATGAAGAAGACTGGAACAAAGCCATTTCCGACTTCCTTCCAGTCTCACTGTAACAGGTGGGAGTGCCGGATCAAACGTCAGTAATGAGTAGTTGCAGGTTGGGATCAGGCAGAAGCGTAGTCAAGGAACAAGCCAAGGGTCGATAACGAGTGGTAGCAAGACATGGCTTAAATCAGGAAGTTCATGGGACAAGCAAAGGTTCAACAGAAGTCAAGGCACTTAGCGAGAAGAGTCATTGCCAGACACCAAACGTCCCAGGTCCCATGAGTTCCAGCATATAACTCATAAATCAATGTTTGATAATAACACAATTATTAATATCTTATATCTTAAAAGATATTAAAATGTACAACCAGATATGAACAATCAAGATGTTTGAATAGAAACATTAAAAGAACCAAAGTATAACACTGCTTTGTTGACTTCCTAATTGAAGATGGTGTAAGATTGGGGGTTGGTTAGCTCTTGTGGTAGATGCGTTTTTCCAGTGATTCAAGCCAGTCAGGAACTATATTTAAGGGCATGGTAGCCCATTTTTATTAAAAAGCATGAAAAAAGTTCATAAAGACATCAGTAGCCCTCACAGGGGGGTTCCACCATAACTGTATCTTATATACGCAATACTTTAGCCTCCTGGCTTACATTCTTGCCATACGGCTGCTTCAGGCCTTTAGCCTAGGCCTTAGGTCTGTTCCTCAGAACCAGTTTCCTGGAGTTAAACTCACTCCTGATCAGTGCCTATCACCAAGTGCACCTGCCTCCTGCAGACACGCATGCTCTGGCTGCACCCATGCAGCCTCTAAATCCTCTCAGAGAAATGGGAGTCCACCTGACTCCCATGCACAGACTTCCTGTTTGTTGGGTGGAGACCTGAGTCATAGTCAAGTCACAACTAAATAGCCCAACACACAGCTGTGCAATCAGTGTGCCTTTCTCTCCAAAATCTGGCGTAAACCAGCAATCTTTAAGGTAGCACAGGGTCCCACCGTCACATATCCTCCCCCCCTATTTCGAACCGGAGGGAGGAACACATAAACCCGTCACCATGAATGGGACACCTCTGTGCCAGCCATTAGCTGCATAGGCCCATTTATTTTTCCGGGAATGTTTCCACCAGCACTTCACCTTGGCACCTCTGTGCCAACTACCAGCAGCACTATTAATTTTGGCCTCTGTTTTTTTATATTATTTTTAATATGTGCCTTTTACCAATTCCAGCTCTATTTTGATGTTTTAATACATCTGTTGTAAAGTAAGAGACTGAGCTAGTCGTCTTCTGTGGGTCCTGTAAGTGGCATAGATCTGACAGGCTGAGGTGCCCTGGATTCCTCATTACATAAGCACTATGATTCAATAGTCTACTCTCGACACTCTGGAATTGAATTAGAATTAATTGAAATGCATTGGAGCACAGCACTTTTTATGGACATTTGACCAGTGAATGTGCAGCGCTAATTAAACAGTAAACAGTCTAACAAAGAAATAAAAGAATAATAAAAATAATAAGTTGCAACCATATGCAATAGTGCAAAAGTCCATTTGATGAAAAATAAAAACCCGTCGGCAGGGCCCACAATGATCCCTTCTCTCGTGGCCATGGGCTGTCTGAGTGGCTCTGATCAGTCCAGGCTGTCTCACACAGCAGAGCAGAGTGAAGCCGCCGTCCCCCTCCTCCTTTATGTCTACATAGGAGGAGGGGACCTGACCTGCTGTGCATGTCCTACGCTGATCATCATCTGAGGTACATTATGGGTCTGAAGGGTGGGGTCTGCATTGTAGGGGGTTCTGTACTGAATGGGGCGGAGTCTGTACTATAGGGGGGTCTGTACTGAATTTGGGGTCTGCACTGTAGGGGAGTCTGTACTGAATGGGGGGTCTGCACTGTAGGGGGGTCTGTACTGAATGGGGGTCTGTACTGTAGGGGGGTCTGTACTGAATGTGGGTCTGTACTGTAGGGGGGTGCGCACTGAATGGGAGATGTGCACTGAATGGGGGGTCTGCACTGAATGGGGGTCTGCACTGAATGGGGGTCTGTACTGTAGGGGGGTCTGTACTCTAGGGGGGATCTGTACTGAATGGGGGGTCTGCACTGTAGGGGGTCTATACTGAATGGGGGGTCTGCACTGTAGGGGGTCTGTACTGAATAGGGGGTCTGCACTGTAGGGGGTCTGTACTTAATGGAGGGGTCTGCACTGTAGGGGGGTCTGTTCCTAATGGGGTATGCACTGTAGGGGGTCTGCACTGTATGGGGGTCTGCACTTTAGCGGGTCTGCACTTTAGGGGGTTTGTACTGAATGGGGGATCTGTACAGAATGGGGGGTCTGCACTGTAGGGGGGATCTTTAGTGAATGGGGGTCTGCACTGTAGAGGGTCTGTACTGAATGGGGGGTCTGCACTGAATGGGGGGTCTATACTGAATGGAGGGTCTGCACTGTAGGGGGTCTGCACTGTAGGGAGGTCTGTACTGTAGGAGGTCTGTACTGAATGGGTGTCTGCACTGTAGGGGGGGATGTGCTGAATGAGGTCTCTGTACTGAATGGGGTCTCTGTACTGAATGGGGTGTCTAATCTGAGGTAGGGGGTCTATACTGATGAGAGGGGTCTGTACTGATGGGAGGGGGTTCTGTATAACCAGCAGGGGGTCCAGAACTGTTAGGGGGGTCTGTGTAACCAGCAGGGGGTCCTGAACTGTTAGGGTGTCTGTGTAACATGCAGGGGGTCAGAACTGTTAGGGGGTGTCTGTGTGACATGCAGTAATGTAAAGGGGTCCAGAGGTGCAGTTGTGGAGAGGGGTTACACAGTAGTGACAAAGAGATATTGAAGGATGCAGAGGTATGCAGGGGGCACAGTAGGATGTTTTTACATTTTAACATGGGGGGCAGATATAGAATCCTCCCCGGGTACCAAATGCTCTACGTACGCCCCTGGAGGGAGGGGAACGGGCATTCCACTTGAGAATAATTTATCTTTTAGCATAATAAAATAGCAACAGTTTAGGCCCCTGTTTATCATCCTGGGTTCCCAGTAATACACATTTTGGAGAGACCAGGAGGGACAGTTGAAGGCAGAAATTATTGAATTCAACCACTTCACCGCAAAATTGAGCCACTGCTGGACAACTCCAGAACATGTGGAGATATGTACCTATATCGCCCCCACTTACATTGTTTTTGTGTTTGTTTTTTTTTTTTATTTAAAGGTATAGTGCACCTGTTTTATTATTATATGGTCTATATATTGAAAAAAGAAATGTTTTGCACATATCTTTTCTAGAACACATTCAAAAAATGATTTAGTTCTAATTTTAGTATAGTGGTTGAACAAATGCGGATTTTTTCCTTAGTAACCACCTATGCAGCAGGACAAAGGGTCAAACACAACCTATACAGAGAGGCTTTTATCCAACCTCTGCAAAGCTCCTTTGAGCTTGTTAGCACTTGTGTTAAAGTTGTGGAAAATTAGGCTTCTGTGGAGCAGGGCATGTAGAGTAATGAGATAGTGCTTAACCTGTGATTGTATTTTATTAGGGAGTAAACTTAAAGGCTGCAGTTAGTGCTACCTATGACAATGAGAAAAGGTTTACTTATTAATGGAACATAAATAATAGAAAATAATAAATGCATGATTATTATTTTTGAAACATCCTTTTCAGGCATACCAAATTCTGAAAAATAGTTCCTGTATTAAAGGGTCACTAAAGGAATTTTTTTTTTTAGCTGAAATGACTGTTTACAGGGCATAGAGACATAATAGTTAACTGATTCCTTTTAAAAATGATTAAAAATTGATAAAAAAACAATCATATAATGTGCCTGCAGTGTAGTTTCGTTTTTGCTGTTGTTTGCTGGTTCTCTGATGTACAGAGAGCCACTAGAGGGCAGTCAGCCAATAGAGAGCAGTGATACTTTGTCTAAAACTCCTCAGCACCAATCCAGTTTCGTTTTACACACAGTAATCACACCTCCTTGATTAGTGACCACCGTGAGAAATCTCCCAGTACTGTGGTTATCAGGAAACAGGCAACCAGGAAGTGTCCAAAACAGAGAGGATTTACAGCAACATCAGAGCAAAAACGAACAATGAGGACATGAAACCAGGACTGCAGTAAGGTAAAGGAAGCTATTTAGCTAAAAAAATAAATTCCTTTAGTGACCCTTTAAGGTGAAAAACAATGTGCAAAGTGTAATAACTATAGTAAAATCTTCTTTTATTGGTCTAAACTTGCTAATACTGTAATCTGATTTATGCATATCTGCACTTACTGTATAGTTTTCTTGTGGAGACCAGCTTTTACAGATGTTTCTGAATCAGGTTTTGAGGCTTGGTATTTAAAGAGACTCTGTTGCCAGATCATTCAACAAAAACAATCTATACAATTGTATGTGCATTGAACTTTTTATGCATGTCATGTTCCTTATGTAAACACCCAAAAGCTGCTGAGCCCAACCATTTTGAATGTGATATCAGCAGCCCCAGTAGACTTGGAGCTGTAGAGTTTTATAGGGAGGTGAGGGGAGGGGTGGAGGAGCTAGGACAGCACAGAGTGTGATCAAACAATTCTGGAAGAGAGGAGGGCTATGACCTGCTCTTCCTGGATAATCAAGTTCAAAGGCACATTGAAAACAAATACAAAATATTTTATGGAAAGGAAATTTAAAACACTTGATTTTACTGTCCTTTTCCTTGGAACTTTTAAGTTGGTGACAGGGTCTCTTTAACTTTCCAGCTGTAGTGAACATAACATTACGTTACAAAACATGAACATATTTGTGATTTTTGTTTTATGTCAATACAGCTGTTGCATAACAACACATAAGCCTATAAAGACATGCTGGTAGGTTAAAGCAGAGTTCCACCCAAAAGTGGAACTTCCGCTTTAAGCAGTCCTCACCCCCTTACATGCCACATTCGGCATATCATTTTTTTGGGGTGGGGAGTGGGGGCTTCGTTTGGAGTGGGACTTTCATTCCCATTTCCTCCTTCCGCCTACGGGCCGCCTAGATGACCCCTCCTTTCCACCTAGGCGGCCCCTACCTCTAGGTGATCTTGTGGGACAAGTAACAGGTCCCAGAATATCGCTTGTCCACTCCGAGTGCGTTGCGCGACTCGCGCATGCGCAGTGTTTGCCCCGCCATGATGCCAAAAGCTGTCAGAGCCGGGTGCCCAGAGTGTCAATGGAGGTGCCGGCGGAGAGAAGGGGGAGAGGAGCGACGCTCTGGGCGGCCACATCGCTGGACTGTGGAACAGGTAAGTGTCTGTTTATTAAAAGTCAGCAGCTACACTTTTTGTAGCTGCTGACTTTTAATAAACATAAAAAGCCTAGAACTCAGCTTTAATCAGATTCTGTCTAAAAAATTGGCCATAGTATATATATATGAATTTGTGTTAGGGACCTTAGGTTGTAAGCCCCTCGAGGGCAGGGAGTGGGACTGATGTGAATGTACATTGGATATGTAAAGCGCTGCGTAAATTGACGGCATTATATAAGTACCTGAAATAATAATAAGCTAATAATAAATGCAAACAAATTTGGTGAGGATTAATCAATTTTATAATAACCATACCAGCTTCAAATGACGTACAGGCATGTATATCAGAACATTATCAAACTACACAAAATGCACCATTGAATATTTACTGCACAAAAGCTAAAGGGAGTAGGATCTGCCTGGAGCCATGTTACAATCTGCAATTCAATTTATCTGCTCTGTTGCAAAGCTATAATATGAAAACCTTGCTTAAACGGTTATAATCTAACATTTAACCTCTCCATATATGAAATACTTTCACCTGCAAAGGATAAACTGTTAGATTATTGTACTCTTTTTTTTTTGTGAGCAGTTTAGATTGTAATGGTTTTAAGTAAACCTGTGCCTAAACTGTGCACATTAAAGTATTAGCTTATAGATGTTCACAAAAAGTAAAAAAAAATCCTGTTTATTGCAGAACCGTAAAAACTGTTCCAGCTTACCCAGGGCTGTCTAATGCCTCGTACACACGGCCGGACTTTCCTGAGAGAAAAAGTCAGACAGGTTTTTTTTCTCTGAAAGTACGGCTGTGTGTAGCCTCTATCGGCCTTTTTTTGTCGGAAGTCCGACGGACCTTAGATAGAGAACCTGTTCTCTTTCTTTCCGTCGGACTTCCGAAAGACTCACGGCAGACTTTTGCACGGTCAAAAGTCTGACCGTGTGTACGAGGCATTTCATTTTGCCTGTTGAGCTCCCTGTCCCGTGTGCATTCCGAGAGACACGCCAAAATTAATTAACAAAAATAAATAAAAAATGACATTCCTTTTTTACTTGTAAAGGTTGCCCAAGAGTAATACAGTTGTTTCCAAATATTAATATAATATTAAAGGTAAAAAGATGTTTGATTTCTTTAGTACAATTTGGGAATAATTAAAGTTTTGCCTGTCACTCGCTCGAATAACCCAGCACCAGGCCTACAACAGTTAACATCATTTACATTTGTGGCAATGTTTCAAAGTGCCAGAGTGAAACAGTTACAAGAGTTAATTAACTTAATTAATGCCATTGGACAAGGTAACCTTTGTGGCACAATTCTGACATAAAATACAATTTCCTGTAAACAGCCATAAATACCAGTAATCGTTAGAATGTGTAATATACAGGAAATGGTGTTTGATTTTGTTTGAAAGATTAATGTATCCTTTAGGTAACCAATTACTGGGATAAATACTTAATAGAGTTTATCTCATCTTAAAAGTACAATATCTTCCAAGTGTTGAAAACTCTTTCTGTCTCTCTAGCTCTCTGTCTCTATTTCTTTTACACCATACTTGAGGTGATTGTAGCCGTATTAGTGCAATTGTGACAGAGAAAATTAAGTACTGACCATGATACTTTGTTTCTTTGTACTAACATACAATGTTTCAGGACAAGCTTTCCGGGTAATTCCCCGTTCTTCAGAGTCCAAGCAGTACTGCTTGGACCTTGAAGAAGTGGACATACCCCAAAAACTTGTCCCCGATTTTTTTTTTTTTTTAAGTATATAAACTAAAAAGCGCCTTTGGATATGAATGAGTACCCAAAGTACCTGATATCAGCTGCAAAATAAACTTGATATGTACCAACAGAGCAATATAGATTGAAAGAAAGAAAAATGCACTAGAAATCAACTACTAGGATATATAACAAGCTGGTAGACAAACATACGTATATGCAACATAAATGATAACGTATGATGATCTCATATGGTGTTCGTGCTCAATGAAGACTCCTATGGACTGGTGCTCAGACTGAGTGCCCCACATAAATGTGCACTCACCGCAATGTGTGGACCAACTTTTACTAGTGTGGTCTATACCCCGAACTCGGATCTTTAGGATGACATCTTATTGATAGAGATGTTGCTCATAGGGATAAATAGGGATCAAAAGAGAAAGAGCCTCATTGCGCAATGCCGTTTAAAATATTTATTGATTCCACAAAATAAAAAAGGTTACAGTTACATTGCTGAGTGCTTAATAGTCCTGGCACCCGGTGTGTATAGCAGGCGATTGATTAAAAGGGTAATCGGCCCTGAACGGGATAGTCCTCGTAGCGGCATCCTGGTGCACAATTCCCTGGTGGTTTCAATTTGGGCGGAAGTAGTACCTCGACGTTTCAGCCAATCACAAGGCCATCATCAGGAAGTACTTCATATGTTATCATTTATGTTGCATAGACGTATATTTGTCTACCAGTTTGTTATATATCCTAGTAGGGATGAGCTTCGAGTTCGAGTCGAACTCATGTTCGACTCGAACATTGCCTGTTCGCCTGTTCGGCGAACAACGAACAATTAGGGGTGTTCGCGGCAAATTCGAAAAGCCGCGGAATGCCCTGTTAAAGTCTATGGGAGAAATCTAAAGTGATAATGTTAAAGGCATATATGCAATTTATTGTCCTAAAAAGTGTTTGGGGACCTGGGTCCTGTCCCAGGGGACATGTATTGATGCAAAAAAAAGTTTTAAAAATGTCTGTTTTTTCGGGAGCAGTGAATTTAATAATGCTAAAAGTGAAACAATAAAAGTGAAATATTACTTTAAATGTGAAATAGCGCATGTTTCCCGTACATAGAACTGTCCCTGCACAAAGTGTCATTTCTGAAAGGAAAAAAAGTATTTTAAAACCGGACTTGCGGCTATAATGAATTGTCGGCTCTGGCAATTCAGAGAGAATTCATTCATAAAAAAAAATAGCGTGGGGGTCCCCCCAAATTCCAGGCCCTTCAGGTCTGAAATGGATATTAAGGGGAACCCCTCCATCAATTTAAAAAAAAAATGACGTGGGGTTCCCCCCAAATATCCATTCCAGACCCTTCAGGTCTGGTGTGGATTTTAAGGGGAACCCCACCCCAAATTTAAAAAAAAATGGCGTGGGGTTCCCCCAAAAATTCACACCAGACCCCTTATCCGAGCACGTTAACCTGGCTGGCTGTGACATTTCTTATGTAGGGAAGGCGGGGCCACCCGTCACGTGACCCCACACCCTCTGACGCACCCTCTGCTACGTCACTGGGGAAGCCCAGCAAGGGGGAAGACTGGGCTTCCACAGTGACGTAGCAGAGGGTGCGTCAGAGGGGGCGGGGTCACGTGACTGGTGGCCCCGCCTCCCCTATGTAAGAAATGTCACAGCTTCAGCTGCGTCATTCGCTGGGCTGTGTCCAGCGGTGAGTGGAGGTTGGTGTGGCTGCGTTCTGGATGGATGGATTTTCTCATCGCTGGACCGGAGATCACCGACCGTCGCTGGATACAGACAACGTTGGAGCAGGTAGCTGGGAACGAGTTGATTATCACCGCTGGATTTTTTTTATTTTTTTTATTAATAAAGGACTTTTTTCTACGGTGTGTGTGTTTTTTCCAACTATTTACACTTCCTTCGTGAAATGGTAGGGGTACCCCATTACCAATTCACATAGGGAGGGGCAGGATCTGGGGGTCCCCCTTGTTAAAGGGGTCTTCCAGATTCTGATAAGCCCCCCGCCCCCAGACCCCCACAACCACCGGGCAAGGGTTGTGGGAATGAGGCCCTCCTCTCTATGTTGAGGGCATGTGGCCTGGTACGGTTCAGGAGAGGGGGCCGCACTCTGTCCCCCCCCTCTTTTCTGAGGCCCGCCAGGTTAACATGCTCGGATAAGGGGTCTGGTGTGAATTTTTGGGGGAACTCCACGCCATTTTTTTTAATTTGGGGTGGAGTTCCCCTTAAAATCCACACCAGACCTGAAAGGTCTGGAATGGATATTTGGGGGGAACCCCACGTCATTTTTTTTTTAAAATTGACGGCAGGGTTCCCCTTAATATCCATTCCAGACCTGAAGGGCCTGGTAATAGAATTTGGGGGGACCCCCACGCTATTTTTTTTTTATCAATGAATTCTCTCTGAATTGCCAGATCCGACAATTCATTATAGCCGCAAGTCCAGTTTTAAAATCCTTTTTTTCCTTTCAGAAATGACACTTTGTGCAGAGACAGTTCTAAGTACTTGAAACATGCGCTATTTCACATGCTAACTTTACACCCCCCCTAGGTACGAAATTTAAAGTAATATTTCACTTTTATTGTTTCACTTTTAGCATTAATAAATTCACTGCTCCCGAAAAAACTTCCATTTTGAAAAAATGTTTTGCATTGATACATGTCCCCTGGAGCCGGACCCAGGTCCCCAAACACTTTTTAGGACAATAACTTGCATATTAGCTTTTAAAATTAGCAATTTAGATTTTAAATGTTCGAGTCCCATAGACTTTAACGGGGTTCTAAAGTTCACAAGAACATTGGTGTGTTCGCAAGTTCTGGTGCGAACCGAACAGGGGGGTGTTCGGCTCATCCCTATATCCTAGTATTTGATTTCTAGCGCATTTTTCTTTCTTTCACTGAAGTTTTTTATGTTGGTGCAAATAAAAAAAGTATCACGGATAGTACTCAATTTTCTATTTTTTTTAAGATGGCAGATACCACCTGTAGGAATTAGCTAGCATTCTCAACAACGTGGACTTTCATGTGTTCAAACTGCTAATGTAAAAAAACACAGGGGTTGCAGCAGAAAGAGCTTGTTTTATTGCTCAAACTTCATAAGTAACAGCAATGGTTTAATTTGGAAAGGACAAGATGGCAAAAACTGTTGCTGTTAATTGTGTATATTAAAAAATGCTTTTTGTACTGCAAGCCCTAAATCTTGTGTACATACACTTTTTTACCAAAACTATTGGGATGCCTGCCTTTACACACACATGAACTTTAATGGCATCCCAGTCTTAGTCCGTAGGGTTTAATATTGAGTTGGCCCACCCTTTGCAGCTATTACAGCTTCAACTCTTCTGGCAAGGTTGTCCACAAGGTTTAGAAGTGCATCTATGGGAATGTTTGACCATTCTTCCAGAAGCGCATTTGTGAGGTCAGGCACTGATGTGAACGAGAAGACCTGGCTCGCAGTCTCCACTCTAATTCATTCCAAAGGTGTTCTATCGGGTTGAGGTTAGGACTCCTCCTGCCCAAACGCTCTCATCCATGTCTTTATGGACCTTGGAAAGTATAAGGATCTGCAGGGAAGTGTACAGGAGTCAACAGGAGGGTGGACATTGTTAAGCAGTGCAGAGAACCGGGTTAGTATGGCAAAGAAGAGGGGTCACAAGGGAAGAGGAAAGGGTCAGCAGGATGGAGGACAGGGGTCAGCAGGATGGAGGACAAGGGTCAGCAGGATGGAGGACAGGGGTCAGCAGGATGGAGGACGGGGGTCAGCAGGATGGAGGACAGGGGTCAGCAGGATGGAGGACGGGGTTCAGTAGGGTTGAGGACAGGGGTTAGAATAATGGAAGACAGGGGTCAGCTGGGCAGAGGACAGGGGTCATCAGGGCAGAGGACAGGGGTCATCAGGGCAGAGGACAGGGATCAGCAGGGCAGAGGACAGGGGTCAGCAGTGCAGAGGACATGGGTCAGCAGTGCAGAAGACATGGGTCAGCATAATAGGGGACAGGGGTCAGCATAATAGGGGACTGGGGTCAGCAGTGAAGAGGAGAGGGGTCAGCAGTGCAGAAGACAGGCATCAGCATAATAGGGGACATGAGTCAGGAGGTAAGAGGACAGTTGTGAGCAGGATGGGGGACAGGGGTCAGCAGGATGGAGGGAAGCAGTCAGCAGGAAGGAGGACAAGAGTCAGCAGGATGGGGGGCAGGGGACAAGTTCCACCCAGGCCCTTTGGGTCTGGTATGGATCTTGAGGGGGAACCACATACCAAAGTTATAAAGAAACGTCATGTGGTCCCCTCCAAGACCATACCAGACTATTCAGTCTGATATGCATTTATATTGGAACCACATACCAAAATAAAAAAAAACAGCCTGGGTTCCCCCCAAAAATCCATACCAGACCCTAAGGCTAGGTAAAAATAAAATATGTTGCGCTAAAGATTCTTGTTGTATCAATTGATTCAATAAAACAGCAGCCAGCACAATATTGAACAAAAGTCAATAAAAAGTATATATTGCTAGGTGCAGCGCTTAAACAATAATCCAAAAAAGACTCAGTCCAGGAACAAATGTTCAATGGTAGTTCAATCTGCGATAGGCAGGGGATAGAGAGACCCGTCACCAGCACCCAACAATACAGCTACTTACCCTATGTAGTGGACCCTCATCACAAAGGTCACATCAGCAAGCATAAGGTAAATGGAGGTAAGCAGGAAGCCCATCAATCAGTTCCTATAAAAACAATCTTTAAAACATAAATAAGTACCCGGTCCTCTGTACCCTTTTTATGGCCAATAACTTGCATATGATCGTTCAAAATAAAACTTTTGATTTTTCATGTTTGGGTACCATAGACTTTAATAGAGTTTGCGGCTCTGTGTTGAACTTTTTCCCTGTTTGGGAGTTCTGGTGGGAACTGAACAGGGGGGTGTTCGGCCCATCACTCTAGGTTAATGCCATATTCTATTAGATGAGCAACATTGTAGCATTCTGTGCAAATGCTATGAAACTCTTGGGTGGAGGGATCCAGTGCTGAGTTCCCACCTCCCTTGTAAACACACAGATTGGGTCTTCGATCAGTAACAATTTGGGCCCCATGCTGAATATTTTGTTAAGACTGTCCTGGGTTCTGGCTCCCCACAAAAAGCATGGCACTTTATATATTTATTCTTGTATGTTAATGCAATTAACACTACTGTAACATTCATAAATTTATACATTTCAGAACTAGCCCAGCAAAGCTGCAAACACACACATACAACCACATCCACAACTAGACCAAAGTAACTGGAAACACTGGCGCCATGTATAAATGTATTTTTTAAGTCTTTGTTCTTGATTTGCATTTTAGTCAGCTAGATCAAAATGTTCAGCTCATACCATATTTGCTTTAAAGAAAAAATGTAATTTATTCCCCAGTGCTCACACATGTATGGCATAGCATTCACAATCTTGATTTACAATACCTTGGGAAATGCATTAGAAAATGTCTCAGCACTGTCAAAAAACAGATAACTTTTCTTGATAACCCCCTTTTTCTTTTAAGTTTGTCATATAGTACTTGTCAGTTTGACAGATCCTATTCATATGCACACATTGAACTTATCAGGATTCTATGCCACCTAGTGTTCTTCTTCTTTTAAGATGCTGCACATATAGTACAATAGTATACAAGACATGAACATATAGTTAATTATTTAGATGAGTACTTTATTAGCACTTACTTAATATGCTATGGCATGAGCTGGCCGGCACAGTCATTAATTATGAAAAATGTACATGCAAAGACATTTTCAAATGTAAAAAGAAAAGAAAACGGAATGATATTATTGCTGCCATATAATCCAAATAGAAAAACAATTAAAGGAACTTTTCACAATGTTCATATTTCTTAGTTATTTGAAATAAAAGATTTTTGTAGACCTAACCTGATGACTGGAGATGTGTCCCTGTGACATCAATACTGTATGTCTGTATTTAGTATAAGTCTAATGTACGCTAAAGCCGTCCCTTTGGCCAGTTTCTGTCGGACGTGCATGCTAGAAAACCAGCAGCCGACCGACTACCGATCAGCACACTCAGCCAATGGCAGATAGCGCTGATTAGCATGGTTAGCAACCTAAGCTGATAGTTTTGTTTGTGTACCAGATTTAAGTCTTAGTAATTTCACTAGCATGATGCTGCTAAGATCCTTCTCACTTCTTTGCCAAAGGCTTAAAAAAGAGAAAAGGGGGCGGGGGCTGTTTTTGATTTGAGCACTATTATTATCAAAATAAAAAACTGAAAAAAACACATGAGAAAAATCAACTCTCCAACTGCAGGAAAATTGTAAAAAACATAGGGCCAGATTCACATACAAATGCGTTATGCTGCGGCGGCGGCGTATTGTATCCCATTTACGTTACACCGCTGCAAGTTTACAGCGTAAGTGCTTGATTCACAAAGCACTTACCTGTAAACTTGTGGCGGCGTAGCATAAATCCGCCCGGCGCAAGCCCGCCTAATTCAAATGGGGCGGGGACCATTTAAATTAGGCGCGTTACCACGCCGAACGTACTGCGCATGCTCCGTCTCTAAAATTTTCCGACATGCATTGCGCTAAATGACGTCGCAAGGACGTCATTGGTTTCGACGTTAACGTAAATGGCGTCCAGCACTATTCATGGACGACTTACGCGAACGACGTGAAATTTAAAAATTCGACGCGGGAACGACGGCCATACTTAACATTGGTTAGACCACCTAGAGGGCATGCTTATTTTTACGCAACGTATCTCTACGGAAACAACGTAAATTTAGAGCGACGGGCAAAGCGGATGTTCGTGAATGGGCGTAACTAGTCATTTGCATATTTTACGCCGACCGCAATGGAATCGCCACCTAGCGGCTGGCCTAGAATTGCAGCCTAAGATCCGACGGTGTAAGTCACTTACACCTGTCGGATCTTAGGATTATCTATGCGTAACCTGATTCTATGAATCAGGCGCATAGA
This sequence comes from Rana temporaria, assembly GCF_905171775.1. Lineage (NCBI taxonomy): Eukaryota > Metazoa > Chordata > Amphibia > Anura > Ranidae > Rana > Rana temporaria. The sequence continues at coordinate 150,109,823 of NC_053489.1, read as the reverse complement.
TACGCCGTCGTATCTCTTTTGTGAATCTGGCCCTCAGTTTTAGGCTGGATTCACACTATTGCAAATTAGATTTGGGATCCCTGCATCCAATTTGCAATAGCAGGAGATTTTGACCAGCTCTCTATGGAGCCGGTTCAAGTATTTCCGCAGCGGGTCTGGTGTCTGGTGTCTGTGCATCTTTTGGTCTGTTTTAGGTCCAAATTCAGCCCAAAATTTGGGCTGAAATAGAACCTAAAATTATGAACCAGTACGCACCGGTAACACTTTGCCCAAACTACATTTTTATAATAATTTTTTTCACACAAATAGAGCTTTCTTTTGGTGGTATTTAACCTCTTAAGGCCCGCCGCACCCAGATTTACATTGACAGAATGGCACGGCTGGGTAAATGGGAGTATATATACACGTCCCCTTTAATTTGATGGCCGTGTGGTCGGTGCGTTTGCGACCCTGTCGCGAGCTCCGTGAATGTACCCGCGGGAGACAGTAAACCGGGTGAAGTTAGTTTTCCTATGTCATCTTGCTGGTATTTGATGCAATATCCAATGTGTGGTATGTACACAAACATAATATTACATATTTTTGGTGTGGTTATTTTGCTGGTGTGGACCTATACTGCATTTGGTGCTCACTGACTGCAGATACATTTTGTTGTTTTTTGGAATATGCCCAGTTAAAGCCGAGCTCCAGTCATTTGTGTGTTTATTAAAAGTCAGCAGTTACAAAAAGTGTAGCTGCTGACTTTTATTAAACACACACACACATGTCCCACGGTCCAGCGGTACACTCACCCCAGCAGTTTTGCTTGCAGATTCACAGCCGGGTGCCTACTGCGCATGTGCGAGCGGTGCTGCACTCTGTAAATGGTCCCAAAGTCTTCTAGGACCTGTCCTGTGTCCCAGAAGACGTTGGGAGGGAGGGGGAAGGAGAACTTCCACTTCTGATCACCTAAGGCAACTGAAACGGATGTGGCTGCGGGTACCTGTCAAAATCGAGGTACCCGCTCCCCCCCCCTCCTCCCCAAAGGCTCTGTTTCAGGAGCTGGGGAGGAGGTCTTAAAGTGGAAGTTACACTTTTGGGTGGAACACCACCTTAAGAAGCCAACATGGCTAAAAATACGGACCTCATTGAAGACAGAGGGAGGAAAATATTGAAAATCAGTTCTCTCCATTTTCATAACTAATAGACCAGTGATTGTCAAACGAAGGACACCGGGAGCTGGACACTGCCGGAAAGGACATTTACCAATGAAAATTTATTAAAATTGCTGTTTGGTGGAGGGCAGCAAGGCTTAAATAGAAATATTAAAAATATAAAAATGTTCAATTACTTTAACCACTTAAGACCCGGACCAATATGCAGGTAAAGGACCAGGCCCCTTTTTGCGATTTGGCACTTCGTCGCTTTAACTGACAATTGTGCGACGTGGCTCCCAAACAAAAATTGGCGTCCTTTTTTCCCCACAAATAGAGCTTTCTTTTAGTGGTATTTGATCACCTTTGCGGTTTTAATTTTTTGCGCTATAAACAAAAATAGAGCAACAATTTTGAAAAAAATGCAATATTTTTTAACTTTTTGCTATAATAAATATCCCCCCAAAATATATTAAAAAAAAACGTTTTTTTTACCTATTTTTGGTAAAAAAAATCGCAATAAGCGAGTTTACAAAATAGGGGATAGTTTTATTGCATTTTTATTAATCATTTTTTTTACTATTAATGGCAGCGATCAGCGATTTTTTCCGTGACTGTGCCATTATGGCAGACACATCGGACAATTTTGACACATTTTTGGGACCATTGTCTTTTTCACAGCAAAAAGTGCTATAAAAATGCATTGTTTACTGTAAAAATGACAATTGCAGTTTGGGAGTTAACCACTAGAGGGCGCTGAAGGGCTTAAGTGTGACCTCATATGTGTTTCTAACTGTAGTGGGCGGGACTGGACGTGTGACATCATTGAGTGCCACTGTGAATAACGGGGAAGGTGTGTTTTCACGCACCTCTCCCCGTTCTTCAGCTCCTGTGACCGATCGCGGGACTCCGGCGGCGATCGGGTCCGCGGGTCCCGCGGCCGCGGTCACAGAGCTTCGAACCGGGTCGGGGGCGCGTGCCCGCGACCCACGGCTGGGCACTTAAAGAGGAAGTACAGGTACGTGCTTGTGCCCAGCCGTGCCATTCTGCCGATGTATATCGGCGTTAGACGGTCCTTAAGTGGTTAAATAACATGAATGGAGGATTCCCCCAATCTGGCCTCTAATCTATGGCACAACTTAAAATACGTTGGTGAGCTTTTTCCCTTGGGTCTGCACTGTGTTTTTTATGGTGTTGGTATGGGCACTTTTTGCTTCTTCTGGTGCCTCTATGGGCACTCTACTGCTATGCAGGTGAAACTGTATAGCCACAGACTGTGTCACCCATGGGTTTGAAAGAGGACATAATTTACCCAGGAAACCAAGGAGGAGACCCAGGAACCCACCCTTGGTGCCCATGCTTACTGGTGCCCTTAGTCAGAGGATTCCCTAACTGTATAGCTGTGATGGGGATGACAGTAAGCTCGTAATGATGGAGACAATAGTAGTGGTTCACTGAATCTAAGCAGCTAAGTGGGCAATGTATGTATCATTTTGAAGACTGTGGGGCAATTTTCTTCTAAATCAGAAATAGGGATGAGCTCCCAGTTCAGTCAGAACTCAGATTCAGTCCAAATTGCTTTCTTGGATATTTGACCAAAATTTTAGCTTTAAATAAGATCAAAGGGAGTCAAATATCATATATATTTGTGTTTTTTTATACAACTACTATAAATGACAATGTCTTTCCTCTCCTGGTACCCGCTGCTGAGCATTTAGGGACCTAAAATGGCCCTATTCATTTGCTGACTTGCAATCGCCCTCCAATTAAACAAAGTAGCAGACATATAGCTAGATTCAGAAAGAGTTAAGCCGGCGTATCAGTAGATACGCCGTCGTAACTCTGAATCTGCGCCGTTGTACATTTAAGTGTATTCTCAAATTAAGATACACTTAAATGTAGCTAATATACGACTGCCTGCGCCGTCGTATCTTAGCTGTCTAGTTCCGCCGGCCGCTAGGGGCGTGAACGCTGATTTACGCCTATAATGCATAAATCAGCGAGATACGCCTATTCACGAACGTACGCTTGCCCGTCGCAGTAAAGATATGCCGTTTATGTAAGGAGTTTTCAGGCGTAAAGTTATTCCACCAAAAAGCTGGGCTAGCCAATGTTAAGTATGGACGTCGTTCCCGCGTCGAATTTTGAAAATTTTACATCGTTTGTGTAAGTCGCCCGTGGGGCTGGACGTAATTTACGTTCACGACGAAACCAATAAGTCCTTGCGGCGTACTTTGGAGCAATGCACACTGGGATATGTCCACGGACGGCGCATGCGCCGTTCGTTAAAAACGTCAATCACGTCAGGTCATGGTTTATTTACATAAAACACGCCCACCTCTTCACAATTTGAATTAGGCGGGCTTACGCCGGCCCATTTACGCTACGCCGCTGTAACTTAGGAGGCAAGTGCTTTGTGAATACAGCACTTGCCTCTCTGACTTACGAGCGTAGCGTAAATACGATACGCTACGCCGGCTCAAACATACGCTGCCTTACGTGAATCCAGCTAATAGTGACTTACATCATTGCCCAAATTTGGCTACATTAAGCCACAATTTCCAGATGACAGCTCAATAAGCTGTTATTAGCTTGCAGTAGTCAGTGGGTGGTACAGATGGATTAGCGTGTTTTTTGCTTTGGTGGGTTGGCAAACACCTTTCATCATGATTAACCATAATCTACTGTACATCGTTAGATGGCATGATTGATTGTGAAGGCTCATAAGGTTCATAAACTTGTCAAATACAGAATGTTTGTGTTTTTTTCAATAAATTACTTTTCTAAGATCAGTGTGTCTATTTTTTTTTTTTTTGGGGGTGGGGGAGGGGGTTCCCCTAAAATCCATACTAGCATAGGTGTGCACAGCCTATTATACTATGGTGTGCACCCTAAAGCTCAAACACGTGTGTGCATGTCTACATATATATGACCCAGAGCACTAATCTCTCTGCCGACACAGTGAAGGAGAAGAATGTAAACACTTCTCTTATGACAGAGCCGGTAATGGGGAGATCTTTCCCATCTTCCCACCGACACACAGAGCGATAATGCTAATGCACATGGGGAGATTAGGGTGGGCCCAGGCACATCAAGCACACCTTGTGCACACGCCTATGCATACTAGACCCGAAGGTGTGCTTAAAAACCCCAATAATTTTTTTCTTGTCATTTTTGGCTTTAGGATGTGCTGCAGCAAGAGTAATATTTAGAAAAAAAAAAAATATTTGCAGCAACTAACATTTCCCTACTGGCTTTTTTTTTGTAAAGGCCAGGACAGGCAGGTTTAGGACACCTAGAGACATGTCATTTAAACAGATGTTGTAGTTTTAACGCTCTGCTGTAAGCAATATTACAAAAGCTGCAGTAGTATTATTTTTACATTTTTTTTTGTATTGGTACATGTCCCCCAGGGTCATGCTCAGCAATCCATTGCTTTTTGACAATCACTTACCTGTTAGCCTTGCAGCGGTACCGGCATCACGACTGTGTCGAAGAATCTGACAGATCGGCATACCTAGCAACCAAGGCAGCACCGCTCACAACAGAAAGTCCGCACACAGATCCAAAACAGCCCAAGGCCAAGATGTCTGCGGGGGACACAGAGGCCACCCACACCAGCAATCTTCACATGGGGGACAAACAATTTCCCAGATCCTCCAGCGCTAGTCAGCCAGCACCACTGGTCCCATGTGGACACTATCCGAACGGCAATCACAACCACAAAAGGAGGATGCAAATTAGGCAACAGTGCCAGCTAGCAATCCTCACTGTGTGTAGATAGACCAGAAGTTTGGAATAAACTATGAAAGGGGCCCCCTGTGCCCCAAGCGTTGCACGCCGCCCTAATTAGAATGGCGTGCGGCACTAAATGCACGCCGGCGCACAAATACAGTGAACTGCATGTAAACGGGGGGGCAGGAGAGCACATCACCCAACCCCAAAATAGGAGGGGGATTGCCTAACAAAACCCCCTGGGTGCGCCGTGTGAAGACTGTAAAGCCGGTCCCCAAGTCACAAAAAATATACTGTAAGCACCAAGTCAAAACATAAGAATATCAATATATAGGCAATAGAAAAAAGATGCCAAATGTGAAAAAGGACAAAGTGACACCATAGCTTATTTTCTATATATACATATATAAATATATACACATATACATATGTATAACACAAGAAAGGGAAAAATGAAATTAAAACAAATAAAATAAATATGTATAAATGATTAAATAAAAAACACAAACAGCACCAAAACAAAATCAGAGTCGAGCCAATATATAAAGTATGGTCATGAAGAGCGACACAGGATGGCTCATTTTGTACTAATTTAGCATTATCGTATCCAGTTGGTCATATTGTATGTATCCATATATGGTTGGGTGACCCTATTCCTCCCAGAAACCTTTGAGGAATGGGCGGTAACTAATCACCTTGTTCAAACCAGGTGCAGATGTAGCATTGAGGGTTACTATCCATCTAGTCTCCCTTTGTAGGAGAGTCCTATTCCAATCTCCCTCTCTGTTGTCAGAGTGTATCATGTCAAGAATCAAAAATTTGATTCTAGGGACTTTGCTATTATGGGCGTCTCTAATATGGTGACCCAGAGGGAGATTGGGACTTCTTCATACAGGTAATGTGTCTAGAGGCACTTTTGAAAAATTGTTGTTTCGTCTTCCCAATGTAAAACGCTCCACATTGGCAAGAAAGTAAATATACAACACCTTCAGTTTTGCAATTAGCAAAATGAGTTGGTTTAAACAGCTTCCTATTTGGTAAAATTACGTTTTTTTCATTATTCATATATTGGCAAAGATTGCAACCGCCACATCTAAAAGTCCCCAAGCGTCTGCAGGGGTCTGTACGGAATTCCCCTGTATACTCACGATGTGTTAAACTATCTTTTAAAGACCATAGTTCTTTTGAAAGGCAAGAACGCGGTGACGTCATTGCGTACGATGAGCATGCGCTCGTCACATTCGATGCCGTCGCCGCCATCTTGCTTCACCCTACCTATGCCGTGGAAGCTACCGCGCATGCGTCAAAGTCATTTTGAGCATGCGCAGGTTTCCACTGCAACAGGTAAGTATACACACTCTCGGGTTTCTCGATGGGAAACAGGCCGACAAGAATCTCGATGAGAAAATAGAGAGCAGGATCTCTATTTTTCTCGTCAAATTCTGGCCAGATTTCCAGACGAGAAACCTGAAAGCCTCGTACACACACTCGGTTTACTCTGCAGTTTTCTTGCTGGTTCTTGCAGAGAAAACCGAGCGTGTGTATGAGGCTTTAGGCTTACCTGAAGGTGCTGTAATTATCTCCTAAACCTGCACGGTTTGGGAGATAATTACAATTCCCCGTATGAGGATTTCTTCTGCACATGCGCCAACGTATTCGGGGCATGTGCACTGTAGAAAGCTCACGCCATACCGTTCCGAGTAAAGATCATGCTGTGACTGGTGGCTCCCGCGCGAATGCGCGGCAATGATGTCAAGTGGCTCCAGCCAGTCACAGAGCCGGAGTTCTCGACCCCGGAAGGAAGATGGACGCTTTCAGCCGGCGAGGAAATCGGGGACATTGCAGGCTTCGGTTCCAGGTAAGTGACACATAATGGGCTACTATGCGATGCATAGTAGCCCATTATGCTTTACCTTTGCAGGGAAACAAAGAGGAAGTAAAACCCATCAGGGTTTACTTCCTTTTTAATAGCCTTCTTTGCAAAACTTATTTTTAAAAATAAATACCAGAAAGGAATGTACTTATCCTTATTCAGAAAATAATTGTTCAGATTTTGAGATGCCACTGAAGTTTGACCCCTGTACTCAAAAGATAGCTAAACCTACAAACAAAACTGTAATATATTGTTTGCAGCTTATAGATGTGATATGTACATTCGTTTTTTTTTTTTTAGACAAAGAACATTTCAGAAAGCAATCTCATAGCTCCCAACTGTCCCTGATTTTGTGGGACTGCCCTGATTTGGAACAATGTCCCTCTTACCTCCTTATTTGTCCCTCATTTTGCTCTGATCAATATACTGTATATACTCGAGTATAAGCCAACCCGAATATAAGCCAAGGCACCTAATTTTACCACAAGAAAATGGGAAAAATTATTGACTTGAGTATAAGCCTAGGGTGTCCATCTGCATGCCTCACTGTGGCTCACTTTGCCCCACTGTGTCCATGTGCATGCCTCACTGTGTCCATGCCTCACTGTGCCCATGCCTCACTGTGTCCATGCCTCACTGTGTTTATGCCTCACTGTGTTTATGCCTCACTGTGTCCATGCCTCACTGTGTCCATGCCTCACTGTGCCCATGCCTCACTGTGTCCATGACTAGAGTGACGTTTAACATAGGAGTCTATGGAAGGGGTGTCCGGCTTTGAAAAATCGGTGCACCCCGGCCGTAGGTCCCCCGGACAAGAAACTTGCACACTTGTAAAAGAAGAGAAGGGCTACATGTGTGCCAAGTTTGGGATTCAGGGGACCTACGGCTGGCCGGTACCGGGTCCCCAAAGTCCGGGAGATCAGATGTAAAAAGGTGACTCGAGTATAAGCCGAGGGGGGGCATTTTCAGCACTTGTGGGTTTAAGTAAGTTTTTTTTTTTGTTTAATTCTCCGTTAAGGGGGCATGGCAAGGGGTGTGTCCCATGCCTTCATAATTTTGCTAATAGGTTATTCTTCATTTCTATCCCAAACATTTGGGAGGTATGTAATCTCTCCATCTGTCATGTAATGGAGTTGAATTAAAGCAGGCATACTTTAAGACCAGCCTGGGTAGCAACTATGCTGTGACTGTTGTAATGCTAGGGATGGAAGTGTGTCTTTCACATGAATGGCAGATGAAATTTAAGAAAAAAAAAGAAAGAAAGAAAACAAATGCTGCCACGTTATCTACAGGCCAATTTTTTTTTTTTAGGAGGGGGCTCACAGTAAAATCACTCATCCATCCATGTCCTTGTGCTTTATTTTGTTGAGAAATTATTTTGAAAAGCAACCCTAGCATTTATAGCTGTGGACATTTTGAGTAAGGGCAAATGACCCTTGATGATAAGCAGCAGAATGTGCTTATCTGAGAATGCCCCCCCCCCCTCCTCCAGATGAAAGAAAAAAAAGCCCATGAAGGATCATGGGATGTATTACATCAGTTTGGCCTTGGCCACAAAACAGGAGACAACTGAAAACAACTGGAAAAAAAAACAGCTAAAACCATTAAATAAGATTAATATAATTATGGTTAATTGAGAGAGTTTGGTTCCTCTTCAAGCCATAAGAAGTAATATATTTGACTACCTAGACATTATATATATATATATATATATATATATATATATATATATATATATATATATATATATATCATATCTATTTAATCCTTTTTTATGATGTAAATGCATTTTTTTGTGCAGATGTATTCTATGGCTGCACCTTAAATCAGTGCATCAGCGGAATGCTTAAAAACAGTAATGCGTGGCACTTATAGTGCCAAAACAATGCAAAGGAGACCAGGGTGTTCTACCAAATTTCTGAAAAATTGACAAATGTATCACTTTCAGCCTACTGCCTCATAAACATACTTTACAAGTCACTTAAAATATTGGACTTGCTTCAGGCTGTGTAATGATTTCAATTTCCGTTGTACATTTTCTAAATTACTTGTGTCCAGCGGCACAAAATATACTACTGTCGTAAAACAACACAAATTAACCAAATTCATTATATTAAGGAGCCTATCTTGTGAAAAAGAATGTATTCCAGGCATTTTCTATGCAACATTTAAACTGTTTCTTAAATGAATGCATTGTAGGGCAATTCAGGGTTGCTCTTTATTTACTAACACAGTTGCTGTGTTTGAATAAGAGACGGTTCACACTACCGCGACCTGGGGGGCGACTTGTATCGCCCCAAGTCACCCCAAATTGCGCGACATGTCAAATTACATGTTAGTCAATGAGAGCCATCTTAATGCACACTACTGAAGTCGCGCCGACTTCAGAAAAGGTTCTTGTACTATTTCAAGGCAACTTCTAGGCGACTTGTACCCATTGATTTCAATAGAAGTCGCCTCCAAGTCGGATCCCCTGTCTTAACTGAAGCAACTTTACAGGAAGAGAAACTAGTTTTCTCAGGCAAACCCCTCCCTCTCACAGTGCTGATTACTGTTTGATTGGCCACTGGCAAAGACGTCTGTCCTGGAAGCGTCTTGAAGTCACCTTGTATATCGCCCCAAGTCGTGCTGAAGTCGTCTCGCAAAGTCGCGCCCAGAGTCCTGTTGCCCCTGTATGAAATGGTTCTAACTCTCTATGAATTGCTCTAACTGAATTAGCTACAAACTTATATAATTATAGACATAAAAAAATAAAAAAAATAAAACCTAAATAAAATCTGAAATTTAAAGGAAGAGTTATCGACTTTTGTGTATTTACAATACATCTTCTACATTCATTATCAAAAACTGAACTGCTGATAAGGTCTTGCCTGTTGATGAGTGGTAGTTGGGTAACAGACTTGTCATTCATGCTTAGATTGCATATACTCTGGTGTCTCACGCACCTCAGTGGTTCTATGTGTGATGTTTTTTACAGAAGGGCATTTTATTAGGAATACAAGTATACATACATATCTGCCCAGTAAAGCAATCTTGCCATGACCGACACAATAATGTAATCTAATAAAAATTCCTGGTACAGTAACATTGAAAATATGTATGTGCATGCTTTTACCCTAAATTTGCAAGACTAAATAGAAACATTTGGTTAAACTGCTGCTACTAATTTAAAGTAATATTAAATTCTAAATAATATTTTTCAGTTACCAGTTCTTAAGTGTGGTAGCTGCCTTTGTTTTCCATTTTGAATTTATTTTTTATTTTTTAGGCTTTTCACTTGGCCAGTAAGTCTGTTATTTATCAAATTCTTTAGCAGACCAAGCTGTCCAGAAAATGTCATTTATGTAAAACCTTTATTCTAAAAGGAAATCATTTTTTTTTACTGTAAGAGCTTAAAAAGTCTTAGTTGGAGTCTGGTTTTTATTTGATAGCCAATTCCATTTAAACTTGTGAGGCCTCGTACACACGACCGAGAATCTCAAATGAGACGTCGTTTTCCTCGACAAGTTTCTTGTCAGGCTTGTCGAGAATCTTGTCAAGCTTTCTTTGCATACACACTGTCAAGACAAAATGTCGTCGTTCTCAAACGCGGTGACGTACAACACCTACGACGGCACTATAAAGGGGAAGTTCGATTCCACTGGCGCCACCCTTGGGGCTGCTTTTACTAATCTCATGTTACTGCTGTTACGTAAAAGTTTGGTGAGAGACGATTCACGCTTTTCAGTCTGTTACAGCGTGACGAATGTGCTATCTCCATTTCGAACGCTACTTTTACCAAAGGTGCGCTCCCGTCTCATACTTTATTCTGAGCATGCGCACATCTAAGCATACACACGAACGTGTTTCTCGTCGTAAACCAGCCCGATGAGAAACACAAGGAAATTGAGACTCCCGACGAGAAAAAAGAAAACATCCACGACAGTTTTCTCTACGAAAAACATACACATGACCGTTTTCCTCGGCAAAAAAGCTCTGCGAGCATTTTTCTTGATGGATTTTGTCGAGGAAAACGGTCGTGTGTACGAGGCCTGAGTGTATCTAACGCTACCCTTTCCTCAGATTAATAATACTGCTGTCCCAAAGTGTCTCTGTTTCTCCGCAATCCAGAGAAGAGACAATTTAAATTGTAACTTTATTCAGAAAATTAAGTCCTGATAGATCACTTTAAGCTGGTTACTTTTGCAGGCATAGCTGTAAAACATAAAAAAAAGGGCCTATATTGTTTAAAATCCAGTGATCCTGTCTCACCCTGTTCTAAACATGCTGAGTTCTCAACACTATGCCACTAGAGGCCAAGCCGCTGTCAGCCTAAAGATTTACTGCTGGGGGGGGGGGGGATAAGAGACAGAAGGGAAAGAGAAGAGAAAATTTGGGCAGGAGCCAGGGAAACAAAACAATTGTTAAACTTACAAGGATTTTGTCTTTTTTTTATCGCCCTGATTATCTCTCTTTTCTCCAGTCTGGATGTGACTGCTCTGGGCTTCAACAAAATGGCCACCCACAGCAAGAAGAAACAGGAGTAATGCTAAAGTCAACTTACAGCACACAATAATTTTGATGGCATAATTATTACTGTGGAATGTATGTTCTTTTGTTAAAAAACATTCATTGTTATCAAACTGTTATGGATAAAGTTTCACGTTAAAAAAGAAAGCGTGTACTGGCTGAAAATAAAGAAAAAAAAGCCTAAAAAAAATATGTTTTTGTTTTTAGATTTAATACCACTTTAATTTTTAAATGGTGGGACCCTCATATATATTTAATACCCCATGTCATTTTAAAATGATGGGATCTCCAGGTACTTGGGGTTGCTTTACTAAAACTGGAATGTACAAAATCTGGTGCAGCTCTGCATAAAAACCAACTTCCAAGTCTGGAATGAACTCCACCAAAAAACGAATTTAAAAAATGTATGCCATTAGCATTCTTAGCTTGCAATTACTGGTAATTTCATAAATAAATAAAAAAACATTAGCATAAACAATGGACTTGAAAAGGAAAAAGGCCCATAGAGGATGATGTGGTACTATTGTACAACTTGTTTGGCTGTATTGAAGTCACGAATACACTGCTCTTACAGGGAATTAAAACTTCAGCAGAACATACCGCTGGCAACAAGCATGTCAAAAGACTGTAGGCACCCAGTATTTCCTATATTGTTTTATGCTAAAAAAAAATAAAAAAAAATAACAATGCCCACAAGTTACATACAAACAATTTTTGTCAGCTACTTTGTATTCAATTACATACACTAGAAGCCAATTTATTTCTATTCAAAGTTCCATAATTAATGTTAAAAACAGAATAACTCAGTCACAAAACACAAAGGGAAGGGAAGGGAATGCAAATTAAGCTGTTGATTGCACACCCAAGCAAAGAGCTTGCTGCAGGCCTGAAAGTATTTATAGTCTTTCTTTTCATTAATCAAATATTGTAAATCAAAAATAGTAGGCATGAAACTAATTGTATGAGCTTGTAGTCTCTGTTCCTGTGTACTTTTAACATGTTTTATTAGTTGTGTGTGGAGGGAAAAGACCGATTTATGATTCCTCCTGTATTGTGTTGTAACTGTACTGTCTGCCCTCATGCTATAAAATGCTGCATAAAATGTTGGTGCTATTTTGATCTTTGATCTTGTATAATAATAATTATTATATATACATATACATGTACAGGGCTCAAAATTTCAAGCCCTGAGCTTCTAGCCAGGCCTCAAGTGTTACTCGCCACCAGTTGCCTTACCTAACCCATACACTGCCCCGCCCCTAAAAACGCCCTTGTAGATTATCTCTTGGAATGACACTGTTAAATGTTTTATGCCGAATCAAGTTACACAATTAAATATTACCAGCAACAACTTTAACAAAATGGGACAGGGCACTGAGGCAGACCAAAGGGACAGGGCACTGGGTCAAACCAGAGGGACATGGCAGTGGGGCAAACCAGAGGGACATGGCACTGGGGCAAACCAGAGGGACATGGGACTTTTTTACTTCTGCAAATATTGCTCTCCCTCTTCTTATGTACAAGACTCCCTCCTCCTCCGCCTTCTCTCTAGAACCAGGTCTTTTCCCCCATTCTCTTGCTGTCTCCTCTGCAATCCTCCTCTCTCTCCCTCTCCTATTCTACCCACTCTCATAATCAGGAGCCCCTGTGTGCGGCTCAACACTTGCATGTCCCCACTTCCCCCTTTCATTGTAGGGCAGTGAGGAGAGGAGCTGCAGCACAGCGGGAGGGAGTACAATCCAGCACCGAGATTCACACACCTGCATAGCCATTGACAACACAGCACACACTGACACCGCACAGAATACTGCCGCTCTCTTGTCAGGGCAACTCTTGGTCAGGTGGTGATAATCGCAGTCCTCCAGCTCACTTGTTCCTTCCTGCTCTCTGTTCTCCAGCTACATTGGTCAGGTTGGGAAGCCAGGCTCAGAGAGGTCATACTATCAGGTCCCATGGCTTAACGAGAATTGTAAGGAGAGCACCTGTGTACTGCTCTGCATGTGTGCAGCTCACCCGACTACTTTTCCTGGGCACGCACCTTTCCTCTTCTGCCGCCAATCGCAGCATGGCTGTAAGTGTAGGCACAGATTGGACTGTTGGTCATGCAGAACTGTTATCACTCGCCCCCAGCCTAAATCCACTAGCCAAATGCTAGCAGGCGAGTGGAAACTTTGAGGGCTGTACATGTATTTATATATATATATATATATATATATATATATATATATATATATATATATATATATATATATATATATATATATATATATAAATATATATACATATATTTAAGTCTATGTTTATCCCAAGCATGTTTAAATTCACTTCACTTTTGAGTGACTATGCTAGAAGTCTGTTCCATGCATCCACTACACTTTTGGTAAAACAATATGCAGGCATGCAGAGATCAGAGCCCATCTGCTCAGTTCTCTCTTTTCATCCAGGCAATGTCATAGTTCAACCCAGTTCCCTTTTTGATATCCTGGCTTTTGAAGCTATTGAGCTATTTTCATACACACCTAATGCAGGCTCTTGTTGTGTCTCACATACACAAAGACCAGTGTAAAAATATGTCAATACTAAGAGCTTTTCCACAGCAACCAATCTGATTCAAACCTGCATTTGAAGTTGGAACACGAACAAACAGAAAATAAGTTATATGATGGCACAGGCTTTAGGAAATGCACTTTCAGCAATTGTATGAGTTGCTTTCTGGCTGCAATGGATTACCAATATCTCAGATTTAAAGGAAATATTTTTTATTGGTTTTGGACATATATATATTTTTTTTTAATTATAGTCAGGGCTAAAATGCAACGTTATGTTTTTCTTTTAGTTTTACTCAGATATCGATGGAATATTGAATATCAGTGGTATGCAGTCTTCTGTCCAGCCAGCAGATGGAGCTTTAGTCTTTGTTTAATAAACATTTATTGCACAATAAATCGCAAAGCATAATTATGATTTTTAGAGTATGCAAATTGTTACTGTTTACAGGATATGAGATACAACATGAATAACAAATCAAAAATAAAGAAACCAAGGTACATGAGATCAAATAGTGTAAGATTACCAGTAAGAACCGGATACCAACAGCATTGATGTAATCTTACATAGAACAATGTCAAGAATATCCTGGGAAAAAGGGTGCTAGAAAAATAAAGATAGATAAGAAGAAAATGGTGGGAAAATGAGGACAAATAAGAGGGAAAGGGAGACACTGATAACAGATGGCTAAAGCATCTGCACCAAAATAATATAAAATAGATTAGTATTACACATGTGCTTTACTGGGAACTGCCTGGAAACTGTCTCAATGTGAAAGGACTCTGAATGAGGTTGCTTTACTAACTGGAGAGTGCAAAATCTGGTGCAGCTGTGCATAAAAATCAGCTTCTGTGTTTTTTGACAAAGCTTAATTGAGCAAGCTGCAGTTGGTAGCTGATTGGCTACCATGCACCAGATTTTGCACTCACCAGTTTTAGTAAATCAACCCCACTGCCTTTGTTACCTGCAGAATTCCTAAATTTGAACTAATAGTCCTATATTTTGGAGTGCCGAGCTAAAGATTCCTAACCAATAAGAGTAAGTTCCTCTAAAAGACAGATATCGTCTACTTTATGCAACTATTGACCCATTGATGGAACCAAGGTCTGTCCCCAAAAAGTGGGGATAAGGGACAGTGCCACATTTAAAAGATGTGGGGTTACAAACCTTTTATATAAGCCTGTTGATTCAGTTGTACAATGGAACAGTACTACCCATGGGTCATATTGAATACTACAACCCGTGAATCAGAACTATTATACAAAGCACTTTATGCCAATAAGGAAGGATATGTGGACAATTACACTATATATGAGCATGTGTAGCAGAGTCACCACATTCCCTCCAACACAAAGATGAATGAGTGGGGAACATGGCATGAAGTTTCACAGGTGTATAATGCTAACAAGTGAGGAGTTTGTGGTTAACTTTGGTAATCCTCGATCAGATAGACGAAACATTATTTTATTTTTTTGAACATCAACAAGAGTGGAGTGTAAATCAGATTCCCAATAAGAAAAGTAATTTGGATATCGAGACCCCTGTATAGCAAGGTAAAACTGGGAGACATTGTGTAAGAGATCTTTAGGGCAGAGGGTTGACTCAACAGAATTTAGGTCATCCAGGGAACGAAGTGGCTGAGGTAAGGAATGGATATATTTTAAAAACTGCGTGTAGCACCATTGATCCAAAAGGTTTGGGTCCCTGAAACTATTGATGGACTGCAGCTGCTTAATGGTATGATCCTGAAGAATGTGGTTTAGTAGTAAAAGTCTCTCCACGAGCCAGGACTTAAAGCCTTGATCAAGAGTTTTAGGTAGAAGAAAATGATGGTTCAATAAAGACATTAAAGGTGAATAGCATGACCAGGAATTACGAGCATGTAACATATCGCACATCTCTAAGGATGGAGTCGTCAGAAGTGAGGTCAAGGGGGCCAGAGCTCTGAACAACGAACAACAGAAACATCTGCATCACAAACAGTAGACTCCAAGTTCACCCAGAGCTTAGCACCAATAGATTTTGAAATTAGGAAAAGTTAAACCCCGCCCCCATTCTTTTGAAACAAAATAGGACATCACAAAGTAGGAGATCCTAGGGTGTTTCCCTTTCCAAACATTGCATGAGATTAGGGACTGGAGATTAGTAAAAGAAATACCTATAGGCACACCAAATAAAGTATTTTTAAAAAACAAATAGAACTCTGGGAAGAATAATAATTTTTGTGACATTCATTTTACCCAACCAGGAATGACAGCGATGTGACCAGCGATGGAGATCAAATCGAATTATGCCTGAAAAAGTCTGAAAAGTGAGGTGTTAAATGTATCCCCATGTATTTCAAACTAACCTGTTGCCTATGGAAGATGGAATTTCGGTTTTAAAAGTCTAACCTCAGAGGATGGAACAATAATATTTAGGACTTCTAATTCATTTTGGTGGACATTAAGGCCCCTTTCACACTGGGGTGGGAGGTGCGGTGGCGGTAAAGCGCCGCTATATTTAGCGGCGCTTTACCGTTGGAATTGCGCCGGTATTCGGCCGCTAGCGGTGCGGTTTTACCCCCCACTAGCGGCCTGAAAAAGGGTTAATACCACCCGCAATGCGCCTCTGCAGAGGTGCATTGCTGGCGGTACAGCCGCAGTTTCCTATTGCTTTCAATGGGAAGAAGCAGTAGAGGAACGGTAAACACACTGCTCCTTCACCGCTCCAAAGATGTGGCTAGCAGGACTTTTGGAGGCTTTCACACTGGAGAAACAGCAGCCGCTGTTTCAGGTCGGATTGCAGACGCTATTTTTGCGCAATAGTGCCTGCAAACTGCCCCAGTGTGAAAGGGGACTAAGTTTGGTAAAGAAATACATGGTTGTTGCATGTAAAATAAAATATTGTCTGCATAGTGTAGTGAAGTCATATATATTGGAGTCCAGTTAGATAATTGATATTTAGGTGTTAGTATGATGACTATAAATTATGTTGTTCCGCAGCAACACACCAGTGCATTTATTTGACTTCCAATACAGAATAAAGTCCAAATTCCACAGATGATACAAATCCAACAGAGTAATTCAAAGTCCCATCTGACTAGATCAGCTCTAGACCTGTGCCATGCCCAGAGAATACACAGAGAATATCCTGGTCACTTCTAGACCTGTGCCATATTCATACAGAGAATATACAGAGAATATTCTCAGTGACAAGACTGACTGAATGCCGGCTTGAATGTCTCAAATACTGGTCTCACACTGGAGGGAGGGGTTCTTCCATGTCAACCAAATGTTTCCCATGAATGAATACCCCTCAAGTCTAATTACCATCAATAAATACTTCCTAGGTAGTCTTGCATAAGATTAACACATCAAAGGGTCTTCAGCTGTCCCTTTGATATGTTAGAATTCAGCTGGCTTGGACAGTTCAACTGAATTCCTGGTCAATATGGTAATGCAATACAATATATTGTGCAATACATATAACACAATATATTAAATACCTACACACATATATATTAATATTACAACATATAGGCAGCATATTTATGTGTTCTGTTTTCATCCATAATGCCATAAGTATCATTATTATGCCTAATGGGAGAAAAAAGGGTTTCAAGAAAATGGCAAATAAAAGCATGGACAATTGACAATCGCCAATGAGAAGAGGGAGTCAAGGGACAGCCAAGGCTCTTGTGCACATCGCTGGACCAAGAGGAGGCTCAGCTGAGTGTTATATGTACTGCAGCCAGACGGCAAGTGATTAATGGCTTCCTAGTGAAACATAAAAAGGAACAAACTATTAAACTGCTTTTTATAAGTTGGACTTTGGCTTAAATGTATTAGTGTATCTGTATCTAAATCTGCTAGTCCATCTGAGATTACCCTCCCCAGGATGACAATTCTGCTGTCCACATGTGCTTCTTCATCCAGAGCAGAGGCCCTCTAATACAGGAGGTGTGTTACTGGCTAGATCACAAGATGAAAACAGAGGGAAAAAATACTAAAAAATAAAACTGATGCAGCCGCCACATCTAATGATTGGTAAGCTGCAAAATATTACATGTTTTGTCTTGCATTTAATACCACTCGAAATTAGGCAATAGAACCGCAAACCAATTATCATCAGCTTTTCTGTTTTTTTAACCAACCCATAGTACTTTGAAAATTGATTCAATCTTCATTATATTGATGACATATACAAAATAAAAAAAATTCTAAGTGTAAAAAAAAAGACAAAATATTCCCAAAGCTATTAAAATATTTTTTTTTATGGCTCATTTACATTTGTTATGTGCATTAGGCATGTGTATCAGTGCATGTCATGTTGCATGTTAATATGCATTGCAGCATGAAGAGTAAAACACCTGTTGCAGCAGGAGCAGTGAGACTGCATGACCAAAGAGGAACTCTGGTGAGCGGATCGTGCTGCTGGAATCAGATTATATCAGAATCTGCTAAATGAATACGACCATTGGCCTCCATTTATAATTTTAATATTAGCTTTGCATACCCAGTAATTGTGTACCTCTGTAATCAGTGTGTGTGGGTTAGCTTTCCTAAAGCTGTGTTTGAATCATTTTTTTAAGTAAAAAAATGACCTGCTTCTTAAAATAATTTAGGTTAGAAAACATCAAATTTTTTGTTATACACAGAAGGCATTCAAGGCAACATAGTAACAGCCAGACTCTCTAATCTGAAAAAAAATAGAGAGCAATTTGCTCACCTAAAGTTACCTTTGCAGAAGTAATAATGTTCCAGTAAATGCAGATTTGAAATGCACAGTTGATTAGAAATGCCTTGGCTGTACTTGATAGGCTCCAGGCACCACGAGTGAATCCTGCGGTATATTTACTATCTTAGCACTCCACAAGGTTTACCTCCTTTAATTCAGTCAGCCCTCTTTCTCTATATGTTTATATTTATTTAAAAAAAAAGGGAATTATCAGAGGCTTTAACAGTCAGTGTAAATGAGAAAGAAATAAGACAACTCAGAAAAAATAAATAAAGACTATTCTCATATAACAGTGTGGATAATTCTTTAAGTGACAGTCATGAGGGAACCATGGGGGGCTGCCATTGCTGGCCATCTTTTGAAAAGGCTGTTGTTAGACTGAATTACTTTTGATCATAATCCTTAAATATACTATGCTGCCAAGATGGAGGCATATCTTTTCCCTTCTTCCTGACAGTAAAACTGCCTGAAATGTATCTGTATTCTTCTCCACAATTCCCTGCACAGCAGAAATTAAACTGCTTTCAGACAGTGGGAAGTGGAATTGTTTTGGCTGAAGAAGGATGGTTAAAGAAAAAGGACTGCAATGTGATAATGCTTATTCAGAGTCTAGTGAGTATACAAGTGGTACAATAACCTGCAAACTGGCTGAAAAAATTGAAATATATTTCTGGTATAAAAAACACACACTTGTAATTCAGCTGGATTGATAGGTGCACCATTTTAAGACACATGATGGGAAAATGTATTAAAATTGGAGAATCTGGTGATGCTGTGCACAGTAGGCAATCAGCTTCTAAGTTCAGCTTGTTCAATTAAGTTTTGACAATAAAACCCGGAAGCTGATTGGTTTCTAAGTATGGCTGCACCAAATTTTGCACACTCTAGTTTTGTAAATCTCCCCCATCTTGTCTGAAGACCCCAATTCCCACCAAGGTAGTCCTGTGTATTGGAATATTTATGTATTTATGTATGGGTTTATGCATTATTATTATTTACCTATTTATTTTTTATTTCAGATCACTTTATCCCTGGATCCCCATGTTACATCCTGCCGCGAGGCATTTGTGCCAAAATATACAGAACGCAGGCTCCTATGGGGAACCAACTCTTTAAAAAAGTTCATGTGGTACAACACTAGACATGCATAGTAATTTGACTGTAGATGCAAAAGGTGCTGACCTGGAGGTAGGCTGCCACATTAGGACCAAGCATCTCCGGATCTAAGTTGTATAAGTGGACAAGAATGTTTAGGAGGGCTGGGAAGGGAAAGGGAGTTTATGAGGAGTACATAAAGGGATGCCTATTCTTGCACTATAACTATGCTGCTTTCATGTTGTACTTTGAAGTTATATATAGGCATTAAAGAGGTAGTAAACTGCAAAAAAATGCAATACAATGGCATAATGTGCTAGTATGCTTCGCGTACTGCATGCAGGGTGAATGCAGGGTGAATATCTCCTAATTGGCGAATGTTTAGGAGATATACATTTTTAGAATTATTATAGGTTTACCTGTAGGTAACAATAATAAAGCAGGGCTTACTACCACTTTAAATAAGCAGTATGGGACAGGGAGTGAAAATAAATTTGCCCCAATGGACAAAGATGGCAAAAATCAACCGGGGTAAAAACTCTCACTTATGCCGCGTACACGCGATCAGAATTTCCGACAAAAAATGTTCGATATGAGCTTTTGGTCAGATATTGCGACCGTGCGTATACTCCATCGGACATTTGCTGTCGGAATTTCTGACAACAAATGTTTGAGAGCTGGTTCTCAATTTTTCCAACAACAAAAGTTATTGTCGGAAATTCTGATCATCTGTATGCAATTCTGACGCACAAAAAACCTACGCATGCTCGGAATCAATTTGACGTGTGCGCGGAATCATTGAACTTAATTTTTCTCGGCTCGTCGTAGTGCCAACATTCCGTCAGAAAAAAATCCACGGTTTTGTTTATCGGAATGTCCGATCGTGTGTACGTGGCATTACTCTATCCAGAATGAAAAAAAAAGTTTTGTTGATAGTGCTATTTTAAGGGCTTCCTCAGACTGGCACTAATACCCATCCTGCATTCTGAGCCACTGCTCTATGCATCTATCTCGGGATGCATGCAGGCAGCTTATAAAAATTGAAACAGATGCACTTCAAGATCTGACCATGCTGAATCTGCTTCCACTTCTATAAGCTATTTGCAGCTCCAATGTGGATGGATGAAGACACAGAAAAGGAACACCAAACAAGTTAAAAAAATCCACTTAATTCTCAAAGAAAGATAAACAAGTTAATTTGTAGGTTGCCTGCCTTATTCTTGTATCTCAAAGTTTACCTGCTTGTAATAAAAAGCAGAGATGAATATTGGAGGATTATAGTATCCAATGCATTGGGGTTCATGTACTAAAGGTATAGAGAATGTTCTCTTAGCAAAGTTAAATTCCACTTGCGTTAGTGAATAAAGTGAATCTACCTTCACTTTGAATATACAATAGTTTTGTAGGGGGAAATTGCATTTTGCTTGTTTACAGTTGGCTGAGTGAAGTAAAAACAGCTGCACCTTATTCATTAAACTAAGTAAGCATTCACTTTGCAGAATGAAAAAATAAATAAAAATCAACCCCATTGTTTTACAGTTCGGCAAAGAGTAGAACAATTAATTAGATTTGATGTAATTACATGCAAGCCACTAAGAGATCATCAGCTGTTAGTGGCTGATTAGTTTTTAATTTAAAATGAAAAGAGTCACTTTAAAACTCATTTGAATGAGGCTGCCCTGCCATCTTTGTCTGTTCCTTAACTAATTTCCTTAACTAATAACGTTAGGATCACAGGTTTGTAATCATTTTCTTGTTTCACCTGCAGTGGGCAAATTATGTAAGAGTTTGCTTCTACAAAGGTAACTTAGACCCCTTTCACACTGAGGAGTATTTCAGGCGGTACAGCGCTAAAAATAGCGCTGCTATACCGCCTGAAAAACTCCTGCACTGCATACTCAATGTGAAAGCCGGAGGGCTTTCACACTGAGGCGATGCGCTGGCGGGAGAGAAAAAAATCTCCTGTCAGAAGCATCTTTGGAGCGGTGAGAGGAGCGGTATGTATACCGCTCCTTCACCGCTACTTCCCATTTAAAATAATGGGAAACCGCGGCAATACCGCCCGAAATGCGCCTCTGCAGAGGCGCATTGCGGGCTGTATTAACCCTTTATTGGCCGCTAGCGGGGGTTAATACCGCACCGCTAGTTGCTGAATCCCGCGGCAAATCTGACAGTATAGTGCTGCTATACTGCCACCGCGGCTCCCGCCCCAGTGTGAAAGGGGCCTTATTGTAGACAGAAGAAGTCAGCATGTACAGTTTCAGAGAGGAATACCCCAGTCAATTGATAGAGTTTAACCACATACATTACAAAAATAGACATGTTTTATACACTGAAATGGCAAGAGACTGTTAGCACAGTAGCTCTGCAAAAAAAGCTGCAACACGGCTTGAGCTTTCAATCTTTTATCCATCAATCCTATCTTAGGTTTGCCAATGTCCACCCTTGTATGAGTGGGTACCGATCAAGGGAACCTACGTAACATATGTTGCAGTCTGGCCAGCTGTCACTGTGTGTGGATGACTTGAGTGTTCTCAGCAGGGGTCAAGTCCTGGGGAAAAAAGTGTGGCAACTCCCACCCAAGATCCACTACCCCACCAAAAAAAAACGATATGCTCATATGCATAATTACTAAACCGCATGTTTTTTTTTTTTTCGATCCACTGTACCTTAGTAATCCTTTATGTTACTGGCCGCTTCCTGTATATGGATTCATCAGGTAGTGTGTGGGTATTCCGTCACTTCCTCAATGCCGCAATGTCTCCTGGGAGCTTTTGTCATTGTTCCCAGGAGACATTGCGGAGGTCTGCCGCGCGTTATCGCAGGATTTAGAATGCAGCAGGGAGGTTTCAAGATCCCCTTGCAGGGTAGAGGGGCTCGTGTTAGGGTGAGCCTTGTAACTGACTGTGTGGGGGAGCCTTGAAACCAAAGAAAGAGAAGTTTCCAGAACCCTCAGGGACCTCTATATATAGGGGGTCCTGACTGGATTCGTGGCCAGTCCCTGATGAAGAATTTAGCTGTAGGAACTCCCCAACCCTCCCTCCCCTTTTTTCGCGGCCTTTGTAATGTGGTGGGTCACCTTTCAAAAAAAAAAAAATAATAATAATAATAGTTGATGAAAGAGGGACAGTTTAATAAATACTGTTGTGGTTTTGTAATATAGCTTGAGCTGTAATAGCTGAGCTAAATAAATGGTTGTTATAAGTTGGTTTAAAAAATTCCTATGGTGAATTTTAAGTGAATTGTTTATAAGTTATTAATAAAAGAAAACCAATAATAAAGGCCGCGGCCATATATTTATTCCACCTAATCTTGAGTAATTGGTTTTATTTAAGTAATGTCTGGTGGTCATTTTAAAATATTGCTGCCTGTTGTCCCATAAGAATTTCGACCAAAAGACCTTATTTCTCTATGCATGCTGGCAGATAATTTTAGAGTTTTATTTAGGGGAGTATCTTATTGTGCCTTGGGCTCCCAACTTCGTGCTGCCTCAGGTCTGCAAACTTTATATGTCTTTAAAGCATCAGGTAAAGTCACAATGCAATGATTTCTGAACACAGCATCTGAAAATAGCAGTTTTAATACCACAGCTAAAGCCCTGCAGCAAAAACTCAAAGCATTCTCAAAGTAATCTTTGTTGTATATATTTATTTCTTGGAGTCAATAGTATTATGTTAATTTGCAAAGCAAATGATTATGTGTATACAGTACAGTACTCTCTGGATTATTTTTATTTAAATGAGTAAAGTATTAAATTGATGAAAAAAAATGGAACATGTAAAATACAATGAATGTTCATTCTTTCAAGTACAGAAAATTGTTATCACCGTAACGCAGATAGCTATTTAATATTTTCTTTTTTTTTCTATCTATCTCTTTCTTGTTAAAGCACTTTTCATTCTCAGGAGAGCATGGTAACTGAGAAAAATTAATTAGAATCCAATATACTTTCCACTACATGAGACAGGCGACTGTACAGAACAAATAAAGGTTAGGTACACAGATGTGCCCTTTATAGAAAAGCTCTTCTTTTCTGTTCTGTTAGAAAATCTGTTACTGCATCAAGAAACCGTAATATTACCCATTGTGAGTTATGTTGCTGTTAAGTATTATTTTAACTGAATTTATTCTCTCTTGAGAAGAGAAGATTAAAGGGGGGGTATGATCAAAATGTATACACAAGTGGTCCATATAATGAACTTGGTATTGATTTATTCACTGGTCACCCCAGAGGACAATGGGGCATTCTATACATCTGGAGGAAAATAGATTTAATCTCCAAATACGGAAAGGTTTCTTCACAGTAAGAGCTGTGAAAATGTGGAATAAACTTCCTCAAGGGCTGGTTCTGTACAGCTCAGTAGATTGCTTTTAAAAAGGCCTGGCTTCTTTTCTAAATGTACTTAACTGGATACTAACATTTATAGGTGGAGTTGATCCAGGAAAAATCTGAATGCCACTCGGGTGATCAGGAAGGATTTTTTTTCCCCTGCTGGAGCAAATTGGTTCCTGCTTTGCTGTTTTTTTTTTGCCTTCCTCTGGATCAGCTGTGGGTAAAGGATTGTGTATGTGCATGTATGTTTTTTTTCCAGACTAGCTATGTAACTAACTATGTAACTATGTAATGTAGCACACTGTCCATCTTCAGCAATAATATATTTTGGGTATGCTAAGCATAAAGTGACTCTGTCACCTAAATAAAAGAAAAGCTACTTGGACACAAGGCTTTGAGGGCTCATTCAGACATTCACTGATACTAATCCGGCATGCTTAGCCGCTGTTTTCTGTGTCTGCATTCACCTTGGAGCTGCAAATAGCTTATAGAAGTGGAAGCAGATTCAGCATGGTCAGATTTTGAAATGCATCTGTATCAACATTTATAAGCTGCCTGCATACAGCTCCGAGATAGATGCAGAAAGCAATGGTTTAGAATACAGGATGGGTATAGGTGTCAGTCTGAGGGACCCCTAAAGTAGCATTATAGACAAAACTTTATTTTTTCTTTTACAAAAGGCTTTATTGGCATGAAATCCAACATATAACAACATTTTCCTTAGATGGTTACATCGCATAGTAGACAAACAAGAAAATAGAAAAATTATAATACATAACGGCGCATAGAGACCCGTATCACACACCGAAGCAGATAACAAACCTAATGTCCCATAAAATGAAATGGAGAAACGAAGAACCAAGATTTGCCCTTCAAAATGTCCCTGGGTGGGTAGGGCGACCATGATCAGGATGCACCAGCATAATTGCCTGGCCGCATGTCAGCAAAGCTGCATGACCAGGGGTATCCCCTTCATGCAAAATACCTTATAAACAGTCAACAGAAATAGAAAATAGCGTAAAGGATATGATGTTTCAATGACAACCATCTCCCCCACCAAAAAAAAAACGATATGCTCATATGCATAATTACTAACTGCCTGATAAAATTATGGAATCAATTCCTAGAACAAAGTAAAAGAGGAAGAAAGAAACAATAAAAAGAAAAAGAAAGTCCAGTATAAAGTAGAGGAAAGAGGAGAGAGGATGGGAGGAAGGGGGAGAGGGGGAGTCTGGGATGTGCACACAGGTGTATATCAGATCATAAGAAGTGCAAGAGTATGCGAGCCATGGGCGCCAGACTCTAAGGCCCCGTACACACCATAGAATCCATCCGCAGATAAATCCCAGCAAATGGGTTTCAGCGGATAGATCCTATGGTGTGTACACGCCAGCGGATCTTTTTCCGCGGATAAATCTCCCCTGGGATGGATTCCAGCAGATCGGATATTTGACATGCACAACATATCCATCTGCTGGAGTCCATCCCAACGGATGGATCCGCTGGTCTGTACAGACTCACCGAATCCATCCGTCCGAAGGGATCCCCCGCATGCGTCGTAATGATTTGACGCATGCGTGGAATTCCTTATATGACAGCGTCGCGCACGTCGCCGCGTCATAATCGCGGCGACGGCGCGACACGTCATCGCCAGAGGATTTCGGCGCGGATTTCAATGCGATGGTGTGTACACACCATCGCATGAAAATCCGCCGAAATCCACGAGAGGATTTATCCGCGGAAACGGTCCGCTGGACCGTATTCGCGGATAAATTCTATCGTGTGTATGGGGCCTGAGAAATTTGTCATGCGTATCTGAAAGGATGGCAGTCAGTTTTTCGTTCACCATGACCTCATTCATACGATTCTTTACCGCTTCAAAACTGAGTGCTGGGGATTTCCAAGCTTTCGCAATGGTCTATTTAGTTGCAGTAAAGAGATGCTGAGCGAGTTGCAGCTCTGGACGTAATGGTTCTTAAATAGGTTCCCCGAGGAGGGCTTCAAAGGGGTCCCTTTTAAGATTTATATGGAACATGTTACGAAGAATGGTATAAACTCTGACCCATAGTCTGCATGCCCTCGGGCATGACCACAATATGTGTGCCATAGAGCCTTTCTATGAGCAGCCTTGAACGCAAAGTGGGGAAAAGGTTGGAATGAAACGAGCTAATCTACCTGTTGTTTATTACCACGGATATAACACTTTATAGGCATTTTCTAATATAAGGACATTTGTAGAGCACTTGGAGAGGGCCATGGTCATGGTCCTCCAGTCCTCCAGGTCTAACTGTCTCCCCAGTTCCTTTTCCCATTGGAGATGATAGGCCCTCACTGGGGGTGTATTTGTAGAAATTATAAACAAATAAATCAATGATATTGTACCTGGGGAATGGGGTCTAGCTCTACATAAACTTTTAAAAGGAGTAAAAGTGTATAGAGTGGGGCGGGACCTTATGATTTGTGGAAGAAAATGTCTCAATTGTAAGTATCTATAGTGTTCCCTCAACAAAACTTTTTTTTTTTTCATTTTGGATAGAATAAAGGAGGGTTTTAACCCCTGTAAGGGCAGATTTATCTTCACTTCCTGCCCCATAGCCAAAACAAGAAGTGAGAGGAAATCCCTGAAAACACTGGGAGTCCCAGGTCACCAGAACTATTGTCCCCATGAAAATATATTCCCCTCTATTACTTTTCTGGGGACAACCTAACATGCAGGATTTTCTTCTACTTCCCATTTCAATGAAAATTGTAAACATTACAAATAGAGAGGGTGAATCTCTCTAACAGCTATCCAGACAGCAATAACAACTAAAAGGTGTCCTAATCCACCTCCCCTCTATTCAAAACAACAACAAAAAACATTTTGCCTTTAAATATACAGTTAAATTATGTTTATATGAATTTTTCCCTCTTTTTTTGGGGAGGGGGGGCAAACAAACCCCCTGCCAGGTCCAGACATACCCCATCCAGGTTGTGGCTCCTCCGGCTTCTCCTTCCAGCTAATCTGGTCTTAAGATCCACCTCCTGTCCTGATTGGCTGGGAGGAGAATCTGGAAGACTATAGAATATATTGATTCACTAATATCACAACCTTTTTGAAGCCAATTAGAGCCTCAGGCTGTAATCATGTGCTTAAAAAATAAATAAAAAACAGCTCATAGAAACCTATGAGTCCGGCTCACTGCATGAAGATTATGGGGCAGTGCATTGAGATTAGGGGGGCGTTGCCCTTGCGCCCCTTATGGACCAGCCACCACTGAGTGCTGGTGTCTATCTTAGGCTACACCTGTGCTGTAGAACAGCAGCACTGGGTGGTTCTGGTGCTGCTGTATGGAGGGTCATAGCAGTGATTTTAGGGCAGCTGAGAGGGAACGGGAGGATGTATATGAATCCCTGCCCTATACTTGTTACCACTGTCTAGCAAGCACTAATAAAGAAGGTACAATATGTCCCCCACATATGAACAAGTTCTCTTCCAAGAGCACATTCGTAAGTCCAGTTAGTTCACAAGTCCAACAAAGTTAACCTGGGTACCCATCTAACATAATCAGCGTAATAAATTACTGTAATAGCTGTATAACAAATTCCACACAAGTAATACATAAAAAAAAGCTTCAAATAAAGATACAGTAAAAACAACAAAAAAACAGAAATGGAAGGCGTGCACACCTAGTGCCATACCAGAGATAATTTAATAATAAAAACATTTTTAGTATAAAAGTGGGTACTCACAAAATGCAACTGACAAAAGGCCATAAACACAGTACATGGACATGCACAGAACATGGGGTAAAGCTAACACATTTCGGGGGCGCACCCCCTTCCTCAGAGTTAGGCTAGTCTCGCACACCATGGGCAAGCGCTTTTATAGGAAATGGTGTAATTGAAAACTGTGTGTCAAAAAAGCCACGCCCTCAAAGGGGCGGGAAAAAAGGTTAAAGTTTAGTTGCACTAATGTGAAAACAGCATAATCCACGTCAAGAACGTTATATGAAAAAACATCATAAATGCACAAATAAATAAATAATGATAGTTCATTCAAATTCATGATATATTGCATATTTACTTGTATTTAGATGAATACAGGTGTAAGAACAAATATAAATATATATATATATATATATATATATATATATATATATATATATATATATATATTTATATAAAAAACAAAAGGGTCAATCCATGTCTCACCTCTACATGCTTGAAGTAGCTGCTGGGGTATGTGGGGTTTTGGGCATTTAGAGGTGTCCAAAAACCACACACTGAGGCCCCATACACACGAGAGGATTTATCCGCAGATACGGTCCAGCGGACCGTATCCGCGGATAAATCCTCTCGAGGATTTCAGAGGATTTCTATGCGATGGCGTGTACACACCATCGCATTGAAATCCGCGCTGAAATCCTCTGCCGATGACGTGTCGCGCCGTCGCCGCTATTATGACGCGGCGACGGGCGCGACGCTGTCATATAAGGAATTCCACGCATGCGTCAAATCATTACGACGCGTGCGGGGAATCCCTTTAGACGGATGGATCCGGTAAGTCTGTACAGACGAGCGGATCCATCCGTTGGAATGGATTCCAGCAGATGGATTTGTTGAGCATGTCAGCAAATATCCATCTGCTGGAAATCCATCCCAGGGGAGATTTATCCGCGGATAAATATCCGTTGGCGTGTACACACCATAGGATCTATCCGCAGAAACCCATTTGATGGGATTTATCTGCGCATAGATTCTATGGTGTGTATGGGGCCTAAGAAACCAGGGAACCAGCTCAGTATCAGGGGGAATCCACTTCCTGGAAACTCAGGAAGATGCCTGATGACAACAAGTGACATCACGTTCGGGGCAGGAGTAGTACAACAGTACCCCCATGGACATGAATGGGCAAAGATAGATGGGGGGGAAAAAAATCTAAAATGTTTATGAAAAAATAAAAAATAAATTACAACAAAAAACTCCCTGACAGAACTGGACCACTAGAAAAATAAATAAATAAATAAATACATTTTATATAGTATACAGCACTAGGCTGTGCCAGACTCCATAGATAGGTTCTTGTGTGGTGAAGCTAGATGCCCCAAGTGGCCAGGGTTTATTTTATGCTTGATTTTGTTTATGCTGTTTGAATGCTTGCACTTGTTTCCAGCAAGATGGAAGAATAAACCAAAATTATTTGTCTTCGACTGTTTCTCTGAATAATTCAGTGTGTAGTGAACCCATCCAGGGGGTCACGCACCCCGCTACCGAGCTAATCCCTTACAATATATATATATATATATATATATATATATATATATATATATATATATATATATATATATATATATATATATATATATATATATATATATATATATATATATATATATATATATATATTAAAACATTTTTGCACAACAATAATATTCCCAAATGTGTAATAACTAATGAAAAGCGCTGAGCCACCACTTCAAAAAATAAATCAATAAATAGAAAATCTATAAACGTTTGTTGCTATAGTAATTGATAATCAATAGTAGCTAATCATTAAGAACAATGGTGGATTCAAGTAAAAATTGTACTATTAATAGTAAACAAATATAAAACAAAGACATTTTTTAAATGAAATAAGGATAAAAATGTACACAAATACTTGGATGAAAATAAAAAAATAAAAAAATAAGAAAACAGAACCTATTGGTATAATGAGCTCCTGGAAGGACACCCACATGATGGCAAAAAAGATAAATATATATATATATATATATATATATATATATATATATATATATATATATATATATATAGTGCCTTGCGAAAGTATTCGGCCCCCTTAAACTTTGCGACCTTTTGCCACATTTCAGGCTTCAAACATAAAGATATAAAACTGTAATTTTTTTTGAAGAATCAACAACAAGTGGGACACAATCATGAAGTGGAACAAAATGTATTGGATATTTCAAACTTTTTTTTTAACAAATAAACTGAAAAATTGGGCGTGCAAAATTATTCAGCCCCTTTACTTTCAGTGCAGCAAACTCTCTCCAGAAGTTCAGTGAGGATCTCTGAATGATCCAATGTTGACCTAAATGACTAATGATGATAAAATAGAATCCATCTGTGTGTAATCAAGTCTCCATATAAATGCACATGCACTGTGATAGTCTCAGAGGTCCGTTTAAAGGGCAGAGAGCATCATGAAGAACAAGGAACACACCAGGCAGGTCCAAGATACTGTTGTGAAGTTTAAAGCCGGATTTGTATACAAAAAGATTTCCAAAGCTTTAAACATCCCAAGGAGCACTGTGCAAGCGATAATATTGAAATGGAAGGAGTATCAGAAAATCTACGAAGACCTGGTTGTCCCTCTAAACTTTCAGCTCATACAAGGAGAAGACTGATCAGAGATGCAGCCAAGAGGCCCATGATCACTCTGGATGAACTGCAGAGATCTACAGCTGAGGTGGGAGACTCTGTCCATAGGACAACAATCAGTCGTATACTGCACAAATCTGGCCTTTATGGAAGAGTGGCAAGAAGAAAGCCATTTCTTAAAGATATCCATAAAAAGTGTTGTTTAAAGTTTGCCACAAGCCACCTGGGAGACACACCAAACATGTGGAAGAAGGTGCTCTGGTCAGATGAAACCAAAATAAAATGTTTTGGCAACAATGCAAAACGTTATGTTTGGCGTAAAGGCAACACAGCTCATCACCATGAACACACCATCCCCACTGTCAAACATGGTGGTGGCAGCATCATGGTTTGGGCCTGCTTTTCTTCAGCAGGGACAGGGAAGATGGTTAAAATTGATGGGAAGATGGATGGAGCCAAATACAGGACCATTCTGGAAGAAAACCTGATGGAGTCTGCAAAAGACCTGGGACTGGGACGGAGATTTGTCTTCCAACAAGACAATGATCCAAAACATAAAGCAAAATCTACAATGGAATGGCTCACAAATAAACATATCCAGGTGTTAGAATGGCCAAGTCAAAGTCGAGACCTGAATCCAATCGAGAATCTGTGGAATTCCATGCTCTCCATCCAACCTCACTGAGCTCGAGCTGTTTTGCAAGGAGGAATGGGCAAAAATTTCAGTCTCTCGATGTGCAAAACTGATAGAGACATACCCCTAGCGACTTACAGCTGTAATCGCAGCAAAAGGTGGCGCTACAAAGTATTAACTTAAGGGGGCTAAATAATTTTGCACGCCCAATTTTTCAGTTTTTTATTTGTTAAAAAAGTTTGAAATATCCAATAAATTGCGTTCCACTTCATGATTGTGTCCCACTTGTTGTTGATTCTTCAAAAAAAAATACAGTTTTATATCTCTGTTTGAAGCCTGAAATGTGGCAAAAGGTCGCAAAGTTCAAGGGGGCCGAATACTTTCGCAAGGCACTGTATATATATATAAAAACAGAAGGGGGAAGGAGACCGGCAGGTCACATAAGGGTCTGAACATCTAACCCTACATTCAGGCCCCTAGGCGATAAGGCTCCTAATCGATGTATCCAAAAAGTTTCTCTTCTACAAAGTCTCCGAAAGCGCCTACCAGTATCAGCATCCTCACCCAAATCTTCCAAGCCAAGTAGCCTAAGACCAGATGGATTATGATCATGTTGATGCAAAAAATGTAATGGTAGTGAATGGTTATCAACACTTTTGAGTATATTCCTTTTATGCTCCCCAAACCGCATTCGTAAAGTCCGGATGGTGCGGCCCACAGGGGTATACTGTATACTGGAAAGGAGGCCACAGGGGCATACTGTATACTGTATACATTAAAGTACACAAAAGTACAACCACTTGTAGAGTATGCACGCATATGACTGAGAATGTATCCCAGACACATGAACTAACTTACACGATTGGACATGCGGACGCACATTTGCATCTTTGTAAGTTTGCAACTTGAATATTCATATGTAGGGGTTAATCATATATTATAGGCATAGAAGAGCTTTGTTATTTAATGTTAACACTTGTAGTATATTGTATGTATGTTCAAATGACAAAAATGTAAAATAAATAAATAAAAAACAGTATCTTTCAATGTAGAGAATTTCAGCTATACCTAACAGCTCCAAAACATACTGACTTTATGGATGCTCTGAGCCCACCCTTTTATGTAAAGGGGGCTGGGTTATCTATTCCTTTAAATGATTTTCTTTTATATACATGTGGCAGCTGGGCAAGGAATACCTCCACTGCTTATTAATGGTTGCCGGCAGTCACAGCTTCTTAGTGGGATAGCTCAGGAGGGTTCATACTTTAGTCTGAACATGGGATCCTGGGATCATCCCTGCTAGATTATAAATTGTAGGGTGCCACACTTATTTATATGTTTACGTATATGCTTTCTAGATGTTAGCACTGGCAATTTTAGCATTTCTAAAAACCCTGATATACAGGGTTGTATTTCTCATAAGGTAGCGTCTATATCTGCAATTTGAGTTTTTTTTTTTTTTTGCTTTGTCTGAATTTTTGCATAAATCAAGCAGTGGGTCACAGTGGGCAAAGAGATCTGTCTAATTTTAGCATCATTCATGAGGGAGGCAGTATGCTTTGCTTAAACTTCTCATTCTGTGTTTACTTTTAAAAACATGCCAGATGACATCAGCTAATGACATAATGAATATATATAGTGGTATAATCTCAAGAGCTAATGTCCAAAAGGAAAGCAGAACTTAATGCCCTGTACACACGATCGGTTCGTCTGATGGATTTTTTCATCAGATATCCGATGAAGCTGACTTTCATCAGTCTTGCCTATACACTATCGGTTAAAAATCCGATCGTGTCCAACACGCTGACATAAAACACAACGACGTGCAGAGAAAAATTAAGTTCAATGCTTCTGATCATGCGTCGACTTGATTCTGAGCATGCGTGGATTTGTGACCGATGGATTTCCCCACAGACGATCGTTTTTTTTTCGATCGTTTTTTTTAACCATATGAAAATTTTAAAACAGGTTCTATTTTTTTTCACCGATGGGAAAAAAATTATGGGGCCCACACACGATCAGTTCGTCCGATGAAAACGGTCCATCGGTCCGTTTTCATTAGACGAACCGATCGTGTGTACAGGGCATTCGAGTGCAAAGAGTGACAATAAAATGGAATGCATGCTAAATCATATTAATCAAACAGCATACTCTACATCAACAGAGAACTCAAAGCAGACACTATCAATATAACATACATTTATTTACTGTGGACTGGGATCAGGTGAAAACCTGCTGAGCCTTTCATAAAACCCAATCTCAATGCAAAATTGCCTTACAACTACGATTCTATTCACATTGTTTAACTGTATCTCTCACCCAAGCTTGGTTCACAGTGGATGAATGAATAAATGAATGCTGTGTATTTTCCTGGTGCTTGCTCCTAGTTCATCATTAATTGCTGTTAGCTGAGCAGGGCCAGCTGGTCGGTACGTCTGACTACTAACTCTTGCTCTGCTGGAGTGTCTCTGCGTACAAAGGTAACATCATAAGACTATTATGAGACCATTTTCTCTTAATAAATGAGGCTAACTTTGTAATAAAATCATTCATCTCTCTCTAAGTAAATTCATGGGGATGGGAGTATGGGAGAAGTCACTAAGGTATTAAAGGAACAGACAATAATGCTGTCATTATAATTCTGGTCTCAATGCTTATGGACCTCTTTATCTATAAAAAAAAAAGGTACATTTATAAAAATAAAAATAAATTGTGCTTTACACTTGCTATTGGACTTCCAAGAAAACAAACCCCATTAAAATGAATGAATAAAAAAAAGTGGTCAGCCTGGCCACATTACCCGTCAAAGTCATGGGACTGGACTTTCCACCTATTCATTTTTTTTTTTTCAGGGAACACTGAAATAGACACCACATGTTCCACACCACAGTAGCATGCAATAATCTAAACATAATCTGTTGTAGGTCCTTGTACATCAGAAAGATAATCTTCCAATATTCCATCAATAAGGAATAGGTTCCAATGATAAGCACTTTATCTTATTTATTCAGTTTTTTTTTTTTTTTTTTTAAGCAAGTCTAAAGCCTTTTCATGCAGGATCATTGTCTTCTATGGAAGATCACTGTTTATTCATGTTTTTATCTTATTTTTTAAGTATTCATTTACATAAAAATGTGGAACTTTTTATGCCAAAGAGCCACTGGTACCTATAGATCTACAGCTGCCATTACCCAAGATGTGATTGTAGCAGTTCCAACTGAGGCCTATAGAAGGAGCAGTGAAGCTCCGTGTGCATAGCCTGTCTGCAGCACCTTATCTTCTTCTCTGTGATGTCACATCCAGTTCATGTGTGCACACCAAGTTGGCCGAGGAGACTTCTGGGTTGCCATTTAGCATCCCAGACTGACTCTATCAATGCATCTTGCTCCCTTCCAGAAAAGGTCTACCATCTTCAACGACAACACACTTCCAGAAAGGATCCTAGAGGGATACCGATACATCCACAAACTCAAAATCTCAGAGACGTGGCGTGAAACTCAATTTACAATCATCCACAGGGCATATTACCCGTTCGGCACCAATATTGTAGATGTTACTCAAGCACAAAGCCTTTGTTCACTACAACGTCCTACTTTCCTCCTCCGCCTCTGGGAATGCCCAACCATTACTAGATGTTGGAACTTGGTGCTAGCATACATTTTTAAAATCAATAATAATTTGGCTACCCAACAATCCGTTATTGTGTATATTTGGATGTGAACCACCAGCTTCCACAACCTCATCAGCAGGCTCACTCAACCTTACACAATGGACTCATATAACTCTCCAAGTTACTTGTAGGATGATCATGTCTTATTGGATTAAACCAGCACCCCCAGGCTTCCAGTGGTGGAACGCTCAATCTTATCACTCTTCAACCTTGAGAGACTGGACACCATCATACTGAACTTCCGCTCTACTTCATGCTTTTTTGTAAGATGGCATAAATATATATCACCCAACAGGAACTGCAGGATATTATGATTCAGGGACTGGTATTTAAAACAAGACCTCTTAAACTCCCTAGGTAAACTTAAATGGTACATTTGGTGAACTTGTCCCCCTCCTCGCCCGCCCCCCTGGTCCTGCTGACCTGTACCACCGCAATCTCTGGTTCTAAGCCCCTGTATATTCTCTGAGCTGAATGTCCAAAACGTCCATAGCCAGGGGGAATTTTTTGTGCATTCTAATTGGTCAGGGCCGTCACATGGGCAGCGCCAACCAATCAGCAGCTGCATAGCCTGTACTGTCATCTATGCAGAAGATGCGAGGATGGAGAGAGGATTTCTAAGCCCCGGGCTCCTGACGTGGTTATATTGGGTCTTAGAACTGTAGATTGTGGTGGTACAGTTCAGCGGGCCCGGGGGGGAGCGAGGAGGGGGACCTGTGTAAGTTCACCTAACAGATTTTTCTGTAAAGGGGAACTTACACTTTAAAGTATCCAACTTATCGGATCCCTCCATCATTCTACCACCCTAGAACTGCCACCCCTCCACGAGGCTCTTTGACGGTCAAGATATTTTTATCCAAAATAGGTTGCTTTTTCTGTTGATATCATTGTTGTCAAGCCATTCCCTGAGAACACCACTCAGATGTACATAACATTGCTGAAAGTATTAAAATCCACTATGTCGTTTCACTTTGAAATGCTACTGTATGTCACATTATTGTTTAGGGGTAAATATACTTCCCCTGTCACTGTTCCCTTTCATTCCTCCCTCCCCCTGCTCCCCTTCCCTTATCCGTGTTCAAATTTTGTTTTTCTATGCACTGTACTTGCTTCTTTACATGTACTGTGAAAATCTCAATAATCATTAAAAACAAAAACAACAACACGGGTGCTGATGGTGGAAAAGGGAGATTTAATTGCCAGTGTATACAAACAACATATGTGTATATTGTCAATATATATATATATATATATATATATATATATATATATATATATATATATATATACTGTGTATATATGTATTTTTTTTATTTATTAATATTTACAATTATTGTCTATTGAATATGATGATAATCATATTCAATAGTCTTAGTGCCCAGAAGGGATTGACATACATTCAGTGGAGTTTGCAGATTTTCCAGGACTTCAAATTACTGGAGTGAGCAACTATACTGAATGAACCACTATGCCTCGGAAATCACCTTAGGCAAATTCATATTTGTATGTTGGTGACCTAGAGAGGCCTGACAAATATGTTGCCTCAGGGATATGAGCACAGCAGCATCTCTGCTTAACAATCCATTCTATACAGCTATACACTTTGTTTGGAAGGAATTAGTCGGTGGAAAGCTCCTAACCACCTTCAGTAAAAGATACTACAGACTCATGACATGACATGGGTCATATACCCCTAAGGGTCACAGGGATGGGTGCAGTTGAAAATCTCTGCAAACTTTAAAAATTAAAATACTGTCCTTATTCATTAGAAAGCAAAGAACATTATTGCTGTGCAAAGTGCAGTAACCTATAGCCAGGGCCAGAATGCAGGCAATTGATGCCCTAGGCACATCTCAACAACGGTGCCTACTTTGCCACCTCCTTTTCTTAACTAGCATGGCTTTATAAGTGAAATAAAAGTTTTAAAATTCATAAACCTTCTTTGTTTCCTTTGGGGGCAGCCCAAGCCCAGACCCCACAAATGTATTAAATTAAAATGTTATCATTATATTTATTTAACAGATTGGGCTTTGATCAAAATCAAACAACTCCCTCCAATAGATATATACTTACTGAGATCTATTTATTTACATTCAATGCTTACTTTGCCTAATCCAGCCCTGCCTATAGCATAAATTAAGATATCAGTTTCTCTGTTAAAAAAAAAGATATCAGTTTACTTTAGGAATTTGGGGGGCTCCTAGTGAAAGGGGAGCAAGATCAATGGTGCTTGCTATGTAGATGCAGCTTAAAGTGATTGTAAAGTATTGTTTAAAAAAATAAAAATAACAAAAATGTTATACTTACCTCCTCTTTGCAGTTGTTTTTTTACAAAGCAGCCTGGATCCTCCTCTTCTAGTGTCCCTGTTTGCTGCTCTGGGCTCCTTCATCTTATTGAGTGCCCCCTCAGCCAGCAGCTTTCTATGGGGGCACCCAAGCCGAATCAGAGCTCCGTGTATCCATTCAGACACGGAGCCCTAACCCAGCCCCACCCCCTCTCTCCCCTGATTGGCTGACTGACTATGACTGACAGCTGTGGGAGCCAATGGCGCCACTATAAGTAATTAGGGGGTGCTGGGGAGGCTGCTACACACAGAAGGTTTTTTATCTTGATGCATAGGATGCATTTGAATTAAAAACCTTGTGCCTTTACAACTCCTTTAAATTGATTTGTTTTCTTAAATGATCCCTTTAGGAATACAAATTCTTCAGGGAATGGGACAGTAAGTATGTCCGAAAGTTAATAGAGCTACAGTATGAAGCAGTAAAGGCCAATAAAAATAGTTAAACACAACTTAGCCTGGGATTAAAACACAGATACTTGTATTCTAGCTTTCCTTAGCAGTCTCTGGCTTCCATAGTTACTGACCCAAAACATACTCTACATTGCTCAACAGTGCATAAAAGTATTACTTAAAAAAGACCTCTCTCAAGTGTTATCTAACTAGACTCAACATTGTGATAAACTCCTCCAGTATCTCCAACCAAAGCCATCAATTATCTGCGTCACTATATATGGCCACTTCAGTTTCTATGTGTGGATTGCACATGTTGCATCTTGCACATGCTCAGCAGTTAACACACAATGATCAAAAGAAACAGCAGAGCGAAACCCTGTCATTATTAAAGCACAAAACGGGCTAAAATAATGCAACACATATGGAGCTAGATTCAGGTAGCTCGGCGCTTCTTTTGGCCGGTGTAGCGCATCTCATATGCGCTACGCCAACGTAAAACAGGGAGCCCAGACCAGTATTCTCAAAGATCTGGCGCCGTACGTTGCGCTGGCGTAGTGTAAATAGGCCGGCGTAAGCCCGCCTAATTCAAACTAGGCAGGTAGTGGGCTTGCTTCATTTAAATTAGCCGTGACCCCATGTAAATGAATGGCTGTTCGTACGGCGCATGCGCACGCATGCACAGAATCACGTCGCAAATACTCCCTAAGAAACGTTGGCTCAATGCTTTCGACTTGAACGTAACCTACGCACAGCCTCATTCACGTACCACTTACGTAAACAACGTAAAATTCAACGGCTGTTCCGATGTCCATACCTTAACATTGGCTGCGCCTCAAATAGCAGGGATAACTGTACGCGGGACGTAAGCCTTACGTAAACGGCGTAGCGGGCGCAAGTACGTTCGTGAATCGGCGTATCTAGCTCATTTACATATTCTATGCGTAAATCTACGGAAGCGCCCCTAGCGGCCAGCATAAATATGCACCCTAGATACGACGGCGTACTAAGACTTACGTCGGTCGGATGAAGCAGAAATTCAGGCGTATCTAGTTCCCTGAATAGCGCACATAGATACGAAGGCGCATCTTTCAACTTACGCGGCTTATCAATAGATACGCCGACGTAAAGGGTTTGTGAATCTAGCTCTTAAATTTTAGGCTTGGGGGGGGTTCTTTAAGACTAAGCCAGCAATTTGCATGTGAAAAAATATAAACTAACATGATAAAAATAACTGGGCCAACAAAAGATAAAATAAGGAGGTTGATACCATATCAAATGCTGGTGCTTACACTGCCTTCCCTCCCCTCTTAAACATGTTCTGATCACCCCATACTGAAACAGTCCTCACTGGACCCCACCAGCCTGAACAACTTAAGATTCATCTCCTTGCTCCTGTTAACCTCTAAGCTTTTAGAATGTTTAGTCTACCACAGTCTGAGAAGCTACCACACTAAGAACAACCTTCTTGACCCCTTACAGTTTGGCTTTCACTCACTACACTCCATTAAACGGACATACAAAAACTCAATAATGGTTTACTAACTGCTAAAACCAATATCCACTACTTCATACTCAAAAACACAAAACTCCACTTTCTTGACTCTGCGCTTTCCTGGTTCTCCTCATACCTATCACAGTGCTCCTTCAGTGTTACCTATAACTCTGTCTCCTCCACGTCACTTCCTCTTTCTGTAGGGGTCCCTTATGATTTTGTCCTTGGGCTCCTCCTCTTCTCCATCTCCACTTCTTCCCTTGGTCATATGAGAAAATCCCATGGCTTTCAGTACCATCTCTATGCTGTTGGCACCCAAATATATCTCTCTACTCCTGAACTCACTCCTTCAGCCCCCTCTCACATTACTAACCAATTTACCGACATATCAGCATGGATGTTGCATCACTTCCTCAAACTCAATCTTTTTAAAACCAAGGTCATAATAATCTCTCCTGCCTATGCCTCTCCCCTGGCATCTCTTTTAAGATCCATAATACAACTATCAAGTACTCCCCTCATGCACGGGTGCAATGTGTAATTCTTCAGTCCGACCTGTCTTTTCAGCCCCAAATACACACTGTCTAAACCTTGTAACATTCACCCCTGAAACATCTCTAAAATATGCCCATCTTTGACTGTTGAAACCACTAAGAAACCTAACTCCTTTCTGATAGGCTTACCTCTTTGCAGGCTATCCACTCTTCAGTCAAAATGAATGCTGCTGCCAGACTCATCAACCTTACCAACCACTCCGTGTCCGCCATCCCTCTCTGAAAATCCCTCCATTGGCTTCCCATTGCCCATTGAATACAATTCAAAATATTAACAACATACTACAACATCCACAACCATACCCTGAGCAACGTCACCAATCTTGTCTCCAAATATCCCCCAAACCATCCCCTCTGCTCCTCACAAGATCTTCTCCTCTCTGGCTCCCTTGTCTCCTCTTTTCATGCTCATCTCCAGGACATCTCTAGAGCATCTCCCATCCTCTGAAACTCCCTACCCTAATGTGTCCAGCGATCTCCTACTCTGTCAACTTTTAGGCGATCCTTGAAACTCTTCTCTTCAGAGAAGCCTTTCCTGCCTTTAGGTAACAACTAAATCTTTTTTTTTCTCCCATCAGTTCATCCCTCACAGTTATTACCTTTTGTTTCACTAGACCCTCTCTATTAGATTGTAAGCTCCCAGGAACAGGGCCAGCCTCACCCTCTTGTAATGAATTATATTGTTGCTGTATTGTCTCCCTTTATTTTGTAAAGTGCTGCACAAACTGTTGAAGCTATATGAATCCTGAATAATAATAATAATAATAATAATAATAATAATAATAATAATAATAATCTGAGGGTTTTATGCAATTTTATAGTAAAAAATGCAGACATTTGTGCAAAAAAATTGCTCTGGTGTAGAACCGGTTAATGATGTAATAATAATTACAGATCAATTAATTTTGTGTCTTTAATATCTGCCTAGAGCTCAGCTTTAATATTTACTATAAAGATGAAAAATGCTCTTTCTTTCTTGTTATAATTTTCCTGATAACACTCTGATAGCATCAACATGCCCATGCTAAAACAAGACTAATAAAGAATACATTTACATTTCTATATGTCTCACTGATTGATCTTACTCCCCTGGAGCAAGTCCAAACATAAACAGTACTTCAGAAAAAAAAAAAATATATTATTTGTATTAGAAATACAGAAAGCATCACTTATTGTAGAAAACAAGCTAGGGAATTATTTTTAGCAAATTGTTTAAATTGATAGTTTACTGCCAAATCAGTGTCTGAATGATTGGATTTGTTCAGTCAACCACAGTTAAAGTGATACTAAAGGATACGTTTTTGTTTATTTTTTTTAATAAAAATTACATTGCACAGAAAGGTCCCTTACCTTCTCTTCTGGCAGTTTTCCAGTGACACTGTTCACTTCTCCCTCCTCTGGGTGCTTTCTATACAAGCTGGGTGCTAAGGAAACACCCATGTGTACACATTCCTGAGCCAGGCTATGCATTCCCATATACACACACAGCACCTGTAAGCCACGCCCCCGCTACTTCCTCACAGGATTTTGACTAACAACAGCAAGAGCTCATGGCTGCTCTCTGTGTCTCCTGTGATACCTGGAAGTGAGGGGAATAGTACTGGAACCGAGAAAGGGCCCAGGTAAGTGTTTAGGGATGGGTACTGTAGGATAGATAATGGTGCATTTTTTACCTTAAAGCGGAGTTCCAGCCTTTTTTTATGATTATTAAAAGTCAGCAGCTACAAAAAGCATAGCCGCTGGCTTTTAATAAACATACACTTACCTGCTCCACTGTCCAGCGCCGCGCCGCCCGGAGCTCCGCCCCCCCCCTCTCTGCCGGCGCCTCCATCCTAACTGTGGGCACCCGACCGTGACAGCTTTCGGCTTCACGGCCGGACACTCACAGCGCATGCGCGAGGGGCGCTGTTCTACCTGATTGGACAGGCGATCGCCTGGGACCTGTCACGTGTCCCAGGCGATCGCCTACAGGGAGGGGCCATATCGCCTAAGCGGTCCATGGGCGTTAGGAGGCAGTGGAACAGAAATTCCCACTCCTCCTGAAGCCCCCACTCCCTCCCCCTAAAAATGACATGCCAAATGTGGCATGTAAGGAGGCGAGGAGTGGTTTAATCGGAAGTTCCAATTTTGGGTGGAACTCCGCTTTAATGCAGAGAATGCATCAAGGTAACAAAAAAAAAAAAAAACCTTTATACTTTAGAACTACTGGAAAGAAAAAATTAGGGTTGCTATGAATATGTAAGTGTAGCGCAGGCATTTTTGCCTTTTAATCTTATGTTAATATTGTGCAATGTTATTTCATGACTAATGCTATAAATTGGTATTTGGCACCATCTAGTGGCTAAAACGGGAAATGGACTTCATTTATTCTTTTGTTGTTTTTCAAGAACATGGTGAGGTATTATGCAAATAGCCTATTCATGAACACTCGGGGCTGAAGTGCATGCTGGAAAGGAGATAAAAAGCCCTGTGGTGGCCATCTTAGGTCTCTTGTTCCTGGGATGCATGGACTGCCAGCAGAGCTCTGTATGTGTGTGTGTTTCATAGAGCTCGGGCCTACATTGTGCTGAGCAGAACAGCAGCCCTTTGATTCTGCTTTACACCACAGCGTGCTGAAGCAGCAGTGTGGTCGAACCAGAGACCCTTGAAGGAGGTAACGGAGGACTCCCGGTCGTCTGTGAAACAGAACAGCGTGACAGTGTGGTCGCAGCAAACAGACTGAGATCCTGTGGAGCGGAGGCATCCATCTGTCTGGACCTCATGTGGTGAGAGGGCTGATGCCCAGAACTTTGTACTGTTTTTCACTCACCTAGACTGACTGCATAGTGTTGCTGGGACCGGTAGTTCCACGGAACAGTTCAGTTCAATAGTCACCTGTGCATAGGTCTCAAGTCTGATTTGATTGTTTGGTGACTGCCGCTGGAGGTGCATTTCTAGGAAGGAGTGCACAGATATTTTCCACAATTTAAGCTACAGTTCGAAGTTGTTCTACATTGTTTTATTGATCAGAGAACCCCTTGGATTACAACAGCTAGCAGAAGACCGAAGAAAGAAGACCAGAGACTATACTGTTTCTTACCGCAAGGCCTTGCAGTGCTGTTACCACTTACTAGAGACTGTAGGGGGAATATTGAGTTAATTATACTGTGATATGTCATTCTTGCCGAATACTGTGTGCCGCATAGTGGGTTTCTTAGGCCCCATTCACATGAGAGGATTTATCCGCGGATACGGTCCACCGGACCATTTCCGCGGATAAATCCTCTCGAGGATTTTGATCCGATGGAGTGTACTCACCATCGGATCGAAATCTGCGCCGAAATCCCATCGCGATGACGTGTCGCGCCGTCGCCGCGATGATGACGCGGCGACGTGCGCGACGCTGTCATATAAGGAATTCCACGCATGCGTCGAATCATTACGACGCATGCGGGGGATTGATTCGGACGGATTGATCCGGTGAGTCTGTACAGACCAGCGGATCAATCCGTTGGGATGGATTCAAGCGGATAGATTTGAAAGCATGTCTTCAAATTTTTATCCGCTGGAAATCCATCCCAGGGGATAAAAATCCGTGGAAACAGATCCGCTGGATCGTACACACCAAGGGATCTATCCGCTGGAGCCGGTCCGCAGATCAATTCCAGCGGATGGATCCTCTCGTGTGTATGGGGCCTTAGTGTCTACATGGTGTGCTGGAAGTGGGAAGGTGCTCAGTGCTGAGGTCGTTGCCTGAGCATTAGTCCCACTTGGAGACACTCCTGCTGAAACAATACAGGTGGCTCTTAGGCAATTGCCACATACAACCTCTTGTATCATTATTGTATACCAATTGTGGTTCCATGTTAACGCAGAAAACCTGTTCTAGTAAAGTTACCTTTTGCTTTAACACAATCTGTTGTAAGGCTTGTTAATTCTCCAAGCAGGTGTAACAGTGTATGCCTGGGTGACAACACAGGTAAAGTGAATATAATCTGTGTCTATTTATCTGTCGTTTATCATTGAGCTTTACACCAGCACTGCACCACAGCTGTGTCAAGGGGAGTGAGACCAAATTATTGGGGGTGGGGGTGTTAGAGCAGAGTACAGGCCCAATCAATTACCAGCGGCTCCTTCGGGGGGTAGCGCTACATAAGGTTAACATGAGCTTACACCTCTTTAGTATCTCCTGTATTGTAAATATGGAAACAATGGAGGATCTAATCACAGACTTACCTCCATTTCTACTAGGGAGATTAACAAGGCAGGGATGCCTGACATACGGGATTGTTCTTTAATAGGAGAAAAAGCACATGTTTTGTATGTTGTAACC
Source organism: Rana temporaria (assembly GCF_905171775.1). Taxonomy (NCBI): domain Eukaryota; kingdom Metazoa; phylum Chordata; class Amphibia; order Anura; family Ranidae; genus Rana; species Rana temporaria. The sequence goes on along the minus strand of NC_053489.1, from coordinate 150,066,116 downwards.
CCCTTTGCTGAGTCAACTGTTTTAATACTCCTTTTAATACCCCTTCAAAGTAATTTAAGGGTTTAGTGCTGTGCTACTTTTCAAAAAAAACACTAGGAATTTTGCTAGTATTCTACTCACAGTTACATTTACACATATTTTTTATGCTGTACAATAGTTTAAAAAGAGGGATTACATTTTTCTGTTTAGTTCCATCAAAACAGCAATTAATGGCACCCCAGTCTTAGTCCGTAGGGGTTAATATTGAGTTGCCCCACTCTTTGCATCTATAACAGCTTTAACTCTGTGGGAAGGCTGTCCACAAGGTTTGGGAGTGTGTCTGTGGGAATGTTTGACCATTCTTTCAGAAGCAAATTTGTGAGGTCAGACACTGATGTTGGACGTGAAGGCCTGGCTCGCAGTCTACGCTCTAATTCATCCCAAAGGTGTTTTATCGGGTTGAGGTGCAGGCCAGTCAAGTTCCTCCACCCTAAACTCGCTTATCCATGTGGGCCAGCCCAATATTGAACCCTACGGACTAAGACGGGATGCCATTATTGTTCATGTGCATATAAAGGCAGGCATCTCGATACTTTTGACAATATGGTGTATACATATATATATATATATGGATTTCGCCGACCTCTTATGGAATTGAATTTCCCATAGGTGTTGGTATTTCTTCTCCTTAATTACTCCATGCTTCCATGCAAACCCCAACCATTTTTAACAAATTAAAAAAGGAGTCAAGATGCTCAGACATTACCGGCCTTTTCGGCTACTTACTACCCACCTGCTCCATCTACAGTATTTCCACATGACCATAGCTGGACATTCTGATTTGCTTTGGCTTATTTTCTAGAGATACTTCTAATAATAGCAGTGCACAGCATAATAGTAAAAAAAATAAAGGAATGGTGATCAGTCTGTTGTGTAATAAAAATGTCACTGTGTGTGCTATCTTCAAATCACAAAAAAGTGAATTTACACCTCCACCATATGGATCACAACTCTAAAAAAATTATGGAACACCCACTACAGATACGTCCCATAGTTGCGGAGGAAACATTATCTAACTTATCTAACTTACTTGTAGTGGGTGGTAAATATTTATTAGTGACTTTGGGTGAATACTGGGGGGTTGTCATTTCACTGTCTTTGGATTTAAAGATATCCCATGTGGTGGAACTATCATTGCATAAACGTCTGATCTTTAGAGTTGACCTGTTTGCTATTATGTGCTGCCTTTATTTGAAGGACATAATAACTGAGGTAACTTTTATGCTGGTTCAGCGTATGCAGCACTAAGATATAATTTGTAGTGTTATTAACAATTAGGCAGACACAGTGTTGTCACACTTAGCTATGTTCTAGATAAATACTAAAATTGTTAACATCCTTTTATGCATCTAAAAGTTTTCTGTTACTTTTAATCAAATACTGTGTCAGATGCAGTCCAGGTATCAATGCCAATGATAATAAGAATACCTTGAATGTGTTTATGTTCACTGCTGAGGTTAGTTCATTTTTCTTCATCTGAGCAATACCTGTTATGTGTGTTTTGGCATCCTAATTTTTTTTACCTGAGGACTATAATGCTTGCTAGTGCAAGTCAATATTTTGGGATGTTTCTATGTTCTAGGGTGTTCCTCAAAGCTGGATATCAGCAGGGTTAGATATTTACAGTTATCACTACAGTGATATAACATGTTCAGTACAAATTAGAAAGCAGAAGTAGCCATAAGCAAATATAAAGAAGATATTAATGCAACTTGGAAAAACAAAGTTCTGCATCCCTTAAAAAAATAAATCTGAAAGCCAATGATTTTTCATGATAGATATTTCCTTTAAGTAGTAGTGAACTCAGTTTTACCACGTGTACCTACAGGTAAGCCTATAATAAGGCTGACTTGTAGGTACTGTGAATTTCTCCTAACCTTGCACTGTTTAGAAGATATTCAGAGTGCATGCAGCCGGTGATGTCATACCGTGCTGGACCTTCAGAGCCCATGCCGTAAACAGCATGCTCTGGAAAGACGTCATCACACCCCCAGCCACTCATGTAGCCAGAGGACGCAAACCCAGAAGGAAGACCAGGTGAAGGTGGAAGCCCTCTCAGCAGTGACAGCGTGGCGCTGGAGGGTTTCGTTTTAAGGTTGTCATAATGTGCTAGTATGCAACGCCTCAAATCGGATTGAGTCGGTTGCCTATTAGATAGACCGCCAAAAAAAAAACAGGTGTTTATTCAAAATGGAAGTAAAAGCCACAATATATCAGGCCTCTGGTTAGAAACTTTAGTTTAAATAAATAATTCTATAAACATAAAATGCTAGATAGCCATGTTTTACTACACAGGTTTATGACTAAAGCTCTCAGCATGGATAAGCTATGTTTCTGGCTTCCTTGTAAAACTGTGTACATTACTAATTAAGATTCTAAAGGTATTATTCAACAAGATTTTTTTTGCTGTGGTAGGTTTTCACAAACTTTTTTTAATGGTTAATTGGCCTTTTTTGAGATCTGTTAACATGAATAATTTCATTATGCATAGGATATTAGACCAAATCTCACAAAATACTACGCAAATCACAATTCATTTTTGTTCTCCGTTAAATTCCGATCTTTTTCGTATAGCCCACTAAAAGGCTTAGTCCTACCTCACAACTTTCTGAGAATGGAAGAAGGAACATATTGAAGCACAAAGTATAATTGACATTACAGAACAGTGACAGTCCATTTAAATGCCTTTTTTCACTGAGATACCTGAGATGCTGGACAGTGCCCTGTCTTATTCACTGGACAACCCTGCCTTGTGCCCTGACTTCTGGTGAACCTTAAACTCTTTGCTCCTCCCATGATCTTACTTTTTTAGGCAATGGTGCTTCTTATTTCCAGATTATTGTGCTCTCTCCAGCCTATAGCTCGCTTATGTCTTCCCTGCTGCTGCCCGTATTATTTCTACCACTCGTTACTGACCTTTGGCTTGGTCCCCAACTACACTTCTGCCTGTTTCCAACCTGCAACCACTTTTTACTGACCTTTGGCTTGTTTACAGACTATGCTTCTGTTTGATCGTAATGTGCTATATCTGCTACTGGACCCTTGCTTACTTACCTCCTGGTGGGGGGATCTTGAGGACCACGACCTGGTATTAACATTAACACACAGAAAAACCCATCACCATCATCAGAAGCTTTGATGAACACCGGTTAGTACTTAGACTCCACACCTCAGGTAAGCCCACGTCATCCACCAGGGTGATCGGCTTGTATACCTGACCTATCTGGTTGGTGGGAGTCCCCTTACTTATAGCTACTGGTCTCCAAACCTGATCCTTGATTGTGACAGAATAATCTGGCCCAAAACATTGGGACCACTATAGCAAATGTTGTGGTTCCTTTCAGGCAGCAAATTGCAGAGCTGCAGGAGTTTGGTGCTACATACAAAGAAAAATTTGCCAGACTGGAGAATGTGGTGAAAGAGCAGCAGGAAGTAATCCATGCTCTGCAGAAACATTTGCTGGACCTACGTTATCGAGATGATGCTAATGCACATATGACGTGCCCACCCAAGTTCAATGGAGACTGCCACCATTACAGAGGTTTCCATAACCAATGTCACATGTATTTCCAAATTCAAACCACAGCATTACCTTCTGAAAAACAGAAGGTAATGTTTGTTATCAACCTCCTACTGGGGAAGCTCTAGATTGGGCCTCCCCTTATATAGAACAAGACATTTAGCAGTCTGAATAATTTTGAGACATTTGTGACCGCGATAAATCAGGTTTTTGATGATCCCAACTGCTGCACTACTGCTAAAGAAAAGTTGTTTTGTTTGTGGCAGGGTAAAACCTCTGTTGCTGAGCACACAGCTGAAATCAGATGTTGAACCGCAGATACTACTTGGAACCCTGAAGTGCAGAAAAGTCAGTTCCGCCTAAAGCTTTCTGAACAGGTAAAAGATGATATTGCCAGAGTAGAGACTCATAATGATCTAGAGGCCTTTATTCAACTATGTATTCAAATTGATCACAGACTTACAGAAAGGAGGAATGAGAGACTGGGAACGTTTGAAAGTAATGGTCGCATGCGTTTCTCTGTTAGTCAATTTGTAAACTTGGCTTGTTTACCGACTATGTTTCTGTTTCATCCTTACCCGATAAATCAGCTACTGGACCAGACTTGCTCACCTCTTGGTGGGGAGATCCTGAAGACCACAACCTGGTACTGATACGCAACAATACCCATCTCCACCATCAGGAGCTCTGGTGGACACAGGTTAGTACTTTGACTCTGCGCCTCAGATGAGCCTGTGTCATCCGCCAGGGTGACCTGCCTGTGTACCTACCTTGCTGGTTGGTGGGAGTCCCCCTACTGCTATATCTACTGGTCTCCGAGCCTGACCCCTGATCGTGACATGGACTATATAGTTGGGTGATATGGTTTAATGCATACCTCAATTGCATGTTATAGTTTTCTTCAGTAAGACATAAAGCAGTACACATATTGCAGTAACTTGGTAACCAGTTGGTCTGCATACACTAAACAGCAGTGAGCTACTCATTGGTGGCCCTGGTCTTTTTGGGGTCATCAATTTTTGCAACATTACAATAAATAAAGACCTAAGTGTCATTTGATGCGCTGTATGGTGCAGGCAAAGAATTGTGACTAAAGAATGTGCAGCAGCAATTACATAGTGGCAGTTAATCTATACTATAGTCTTCAGTTCATGAATAATTATAGAGGCAGAACTAACCTAGAAATATGCACTTACACATAAGATTGTAATGTATCCTGGAAAGTAATGGCCTTGTGTGCTGTTGCATAATGTGAATTGCTTCATAAAATTTGATGCAATTTTACCTCTTCAGCATACTTATTTTCTGATTAAATAAAGTACAAAGTGTTTCATGTGCAGTAATTTACAATAGACATCACTTTGCATGCCAATGCATGCTTCCTTGAAATATGTTCCTACTTTTTAATTATTCCCTTGTATTTATGCTTTCTGTAAGTCATGAAAAGAAGCCGCTTCTATCTTTCTTAATTCTTGCTCAAGTATACAATATATTAAAATGAGGTTTGCAGATATGTTTAAAGTACAATAAGCCAGTTACTAAGGAACAACAAGAATAATTTATCTGTTGTGTTACCAGAATTACTAGTTGATATTACAGAGTATAAGAACATGCATTTTTTTTCTATTTTAAATGGTTGTTCTATAACACAACAAAAATGGATGTTCTATAACACAACGCAAATGGATGTTCTATAACACAATACTTGTTAAATGTGTTTGATACATGTTGACCTTGCTTCTGATGTATAACCTAGTCATAATCAATTTCTTTATTTCTACCAATTCTTTTTACACAGCATTTAAACAAACCTTGGCAATAATTTTTACCTGAGTTCACGTCACTTAATTTTGTTTGCTCCAAGACAAGACATGGTGGAGCTTGGCTCATGCAGGATATGATTTATACTTTATTTTGATGATTAAAATATATAAGTTTACTAAAGGAGTAGAAATAAATGTTTACTTTTTAAAGTGTATGTTTGCTAAGCTTAGTAAATAAAGTAAATATGTGTTCATTTTGAATACCCAAACATGTACAGTTAAATAAAAATAACTTTTGCTTGCATATAGTTGATAGGATGATTTAGGCAAACAAAGCTTCATCTTTTTTAATTAACATTCACTTTGATAACTGAACAGTCTATATTTATTCAGAAAATCAACCCTACTAAGATGGGACTCCTACAGCTTAACCACTTTAAGACTGCTCCACGCAGATATACTGCGACAGGGCGGCCCTCCTGCACAAAATCACGTACATGTATGTGATTTCCTGCACAGGGTCTGGGCCACACGTGTGACATCGGCAACCTGTTCTTACTGTGATTGGACACAGCGGGAGCCAATCAGTGGGACCCCCTGATTGTTTGGAGGAGAGGAAGAATGGCATATGTAAACAAGGCAGATCGGCGTTCTGCCAGAAATAAAAAATGGAGATGCTAGGCTGAAACATGTATCTTTGTTTTCCCCCAGTCAATGCATCCCCCCACAGTTAGTAAGCACTGCCTAGGGACACACTTAACCCTTTGATCGACCCTGATGTTAACCCATTCCCAGCCAGTGTCATTAGTATACTGACAGCACATTTTTTTTAGCACTGATCACTGCATTAGTGTCACTGGTCCCCAAAAAGTGTCAAAAGTGTCAGTTAGGTGTGCGATTTGTGGATTGCCGACATTACTAAAAAAAAACATTAAATAAAAATTCAATAAGAATATCCCATAGTTTGTAGACACTATAACTTTTGCGCAAACCAATCAATTTACACTAAATATGCAGCTGAATACATATCGACCTAAATTGATGAAGAAATTCGTGTTTTTTTATTATTATTTTTTTTTATTGTGCATATTTTAAAGCAGAATTAAAAAATATTTTTTTTTTCAAAATGGTCAGTCTTCTTTTTGTTTATAGCGCAAAAAATTAAAACCGCAGAGGTGATCAAATACCACCAAAAGAAAGCTCTATTTGTGGGGGAAAAGGACATCAATTTTAGTGTGATCAAGTGCTGCAATTGTCATTTAATGTAACACAGTGCCATATCGCAAAAAATGGCCTGGTCAGGAAGGGGGTGAAGTGGTTAAGCTGTTTTCTTTTCTGAAGGGTGTTCCTCATTATGCACCCCCCCACATTTTTTCCCTTTTTATATTATATACATTGGGTGCTGCCTTAGAATTAAAAGAATGATTTTTTTTTTTTTTGCTTCTCACACAGATAGGCATGTGAGAGTGACAGCTAAACCCATTTCTTGAGTGTCATCTTAGGACTCCAAAAGAATATATTTTTTTTGTAAAATTTTCTAAACTAAAGTAGGTGCTATACGAATGCAGTACACGAGAGGAGAGGTTTCTCAAAGGTTGCAAGTAGATACAATTGATTAAAATAATTGTGGTAAAGTTCTCTTGGTTTGTTCCAATTCCTCTACAGCAGTCCCTCCTAATAAATCAAGAGGTCATGAACAAACTATAAAAACAAAACAGGTCAATGTTGAAAAACTACGAACGATGGCACTACTCAAATCTATAAACTAAAATCCATGCCTTACCCACTTAAGCCTCGTACACACGTGCGGTTTTCTCGGCAAGAAAGCTCTGCCAGCAGTTTTCTTGCTGGTTCTTGCCGAGAAAACTGTGCGTGTGTACGAGGCTTTGTGGTTTCTCATCAAGAAAACTGCCCAGAATCTAGACAAGAAAAATAGAGAACCTGTTCTCTATTTTCTCGTTGTGATTCTCGGCAGGAAACCCGAGCGTTTGTATACTTACCTGTCGCCATGGAAACCCGTGCATGCTCGAAATGACTTTGACGCATGCGCGGTAGCTTCCAAGGCATAGGTAGGGTGTAGCAAGATGGTGGCAATGGCATCGAATGTGATGAGCGCATACTTGTCATAGTCGATGACGTCAACGCTTTCGTGCCATTCAAAAGAACAGCGGTTCTTTTTCGAATGGAGTGTGTGTACACTCGCCGGCAAGAGAATCTTGCCAAGAATCTTTTCAGGAAAAACAAAGTTTTTTTCCTGATGATATTCTGGACCATGTGTACAGGGCTTAAGGCATTAAAGTGGAGGTTCACACAAAAAGTGAACCTCTGCTTTTCGGAACCCCCCCCCCCCCTCCGGTGTCACATTTGGCACCTTTCAGGGGGTTCAGATACCTGTATAATGCATGCATTTGCACCCACTTCCGGGAATTTACTCCCACGGGAGTCACGCTGTCTTCTGGGAAACACACTGGTCTCAGGAGACAGCGGGGACCAGTGAAGACGCGCCACGCCATGCTGCTCGTGCATGCACAGTAGGGATCCAGGGAGTGAATCCTCAAAGCTTCACTTCCTGATTCCCTCACCGAGAATGTCGCGGGGGCAGCCGAGAGATGAGATTGCTCGACTTCGGCTGCCAAGATTGTGGGCGCGCTGGACATGTAAGGGTCCATTTATTAAAAGTCAGCAGCTGCAGTATTTGTAGCTGCTGGCTTTTTAATATTTTTTTTTTAGGTGGACCTCAACTTTTAAGATTATGGGGATAATTTAAAATAGGAATAGTTTTTTTTATTCTAACCTTTGTTAATTTCAGGTGCTAAAGAAAAAAGAAAAACAAAAATCACAAATATCTGAAAGCTAACTAAAAAAAAAAAAACTGGGTATCTGAAATGAAGAAAGGCTAGGAGGAAAATTATTCTTTAAGTGGTATATCAGCCACTAAACATAAAAGTATTTAAATGTATAATAAAAGGTAGCATTTGTGTTTACTAGAAAAGTATAAAAGATGAATATCGGAAACAACACAAAAAATATTGTTCAAGCAAAGTATTTAAAGTGATTGTAAACTCAATGTTTTTTTTTTAAATAACAAACAGGTTTATACTTGCCTTCTCTATGCAATGGTGCATCTTATCGTGGCACGCCTATGGGCTTGATCTCGAACAGTGCTGACTGTGTCCATAGAAACAGACAGTGCAGCTTGTCCCAGCCCCCACTCTGCCGTCACAGAATTTGACTGACATCAGGGAGAAGGGAGAGTGCTGCTACAGATGGGCACAGTGCTAGATCAAGTGGGGGCTCAGGTAAGTAAAAGGGGCCAGGGCGAGAGGCAATAGTAATACCTAAACATTTTTTACCTTAACGCAAGGAACGCATTCTGGTAGAAATATTTAGGCTTTAGAACCACTTTAAAGTGTTTACCCTAAATTTTCTAAATCATATCAATGTAGGGTCTGCTAAAAAAGATAATGGAACAAAGATAAAGTGCTTGTTTAAAAATCAATAATTTGCAGTGCATAAAAATTGATTTTATGCACTGCAAATTTATGATTTTTAAACAAACATTTTAAGGATTTATTGTGCTGCATTTCTTTTTCTTTTATAGATAATGACTTTCAGTTCTTGACTTTACAGCTCGTTCTGCACACATAGGTGCAGCTTTACTGGACATTAATCATATGTGACATATAATATTCCAAGCTGGGTGAATAGTCTGAAAATACACAGCCAGTTACTGACAACAAAGCTGATATCCAATGGATGGGGGATTTAATTATAAACTATCAGTTCACTAGGACAAGAGTATGGGGTAAAAACAGACAACATAGTGATATATATATGCATTAAGTAAGGCATACAGAGGTTGTCAATAACAGGTGCAGCTTGTTTGTTTTATATTTAATCTATTCATGCCCTGGAAATCTTGACATATGTGACCAGTGATAGATGAGGTATCTTTTTTTTGTTACATTATAGAGTGAACACATGGGAGGAAAAGAGGAAAAAAATCGCAAATTCAGACATAAACAGAAGGCACCTCCAAATGCTCCCTTGTAGAGCTACCCTGGCACCCAAAACATGTGTTGCTCTTTAATGCAATTAAAATTGAACTGCAGGAAGATATAAAAGACACAAGTGATGCAGCTATATACGGTATTTAATAAATTCATAATTCATTAAATGAGTGTTCATCTTTAATGCAACTAGTTTAAGTACTTGAATTTGCAAACCCCTTTTATGGTAGCATTCAGATTGGAACAGTAATGACAAGTACTGGGAGTCAGGGAGGTGCGCTACATGCGCATGTGTTGACAAGAAACATGCTCCTTCACTGTCCAGTCAACATGCAGGTGGAGTGAGAATACTATCAAAATACAAACTCTGCTTAATTATTAGGTCCCCTATCCTATACGCAAAAAAGCTGCATAAAAGAAAAATAAATCACAAATTGGTGAAAGATTGACTTACCTTACATACCTATTTTTCTCTCATCAAGGTTGATACCATGGGTCTTCTGGTAAGATCCTAGGTAAGCTGGGAATACAAAATCCCCAGATCATTTAGCTTTCCCAGGATCTTGCTGAAAGGTCTATAATATCACACTCGCCTAGGTGCTACATGCAAAAGCAGAGTTGTAAAGTAAGTATATTTTTTCCTAATATGTGATCTTTGTTCCCCTGTTTTTAATGCAGCATTTTTGCATAGAGAGGTTAAATGATTAAGAAGATCTTGTAATTTGATATTTTATCTGTCAAGTGTCATCTATTTGTTTATACTGTCTAAATCTCAGGACTAGATGAATGGAAATACAAATCATTTACAGGTAATACATTATATGAATTTTATCTATGTATTTAGGCTGCCTCTCACATTGAAAACAGTAAATAAGACAGGAATAGGTGGCACTAAAGCCAGTGACCATGAGAATTGGAGATCGAGGTACCTGATATACTAAGGGCTTTATTTACTAAAGCTGGAGAGTACAAAATCAGATGTTTTCTGCAGAGAAACCAATCAGCTTCCACGTTTTATTGCCAATGCTTAATTGAACAATCTGAAGTTAGAAGTTGACTGGCTATAATGCACAGCTGCACCAGATTCTGAGTGCTCCAGTTTTAGTAACTCTACCCCTAAGTGTCACTTTGGAAATTCATTTGATCGTACAGTGGAATCTGCTAAGTGCAAACATACAAGGAAAATGTTAGATGAAAAAACTTTGAAAAGTTTGCTAATGCATTATTAAAGTCTATTTTCAGATAAGCGAATCTTTGTAAAATATCATGTGGTACATTACCTAGGACTCATACTGTGACATCCTACTGTGTAAGGAAAATATTTTGTTCATTGTGTTGCTATTAATTAATGTATGGAAATGAAAGATAGAATCTTTGGTGAGAGATCTACATTAAATCCAAGCTGGATTCTAGAGCATAGGTTAATTTAATACAACTTTTCAATATTATTTCGCTTCCTACTACTAAGAAAATGTAAACCATTTCCACAGGGTTGTTGTGATTTGGCAGTGCTAAGCTGACTCCAAAAAAATGTCCATGAATATAAGTAATGCTGACAAATAAGAAAATTAAATGTTTCTTCGAAAAAAACAAAACAAAACAAATGTAAAACGGCAGCTTTTACAGAGAATTGAAATTGTGAACACAACGGCACATTAAACAAAAGAGAATTAAATTCTGTTGACATTTTTGAAGCTTTAGTGATCCCAGTCAACTCTTTAGTCCCTAGTTATACATGGCTGCATGAAGATTTTATATACTATAATTCTTTATAGCTTATAGAGAATAGAATTGTGTGCTCTGCCCCTTAATCCATACCATGGGTAAATAGTCCAATGATCACTGAAAAGAAGGTAGGCTAGCAGTAAGTCTTAAATGCTCACTTATTCTAGGAAGGGTATAAAGCAAAGGAATACTTTTCTTCACTCCTTTCCTAAGAATGCTTATTCCCCAATGGTTTAAGATTCATGGCAGGTCAACCATGAAGCTGATTCTCTTTGCTAGTTTTGTGGTCCCTTCATCATCTTGTACAATGCAGGACAAGCAAGAAGAGCATTGGCTGTTGGGGTAGCAAGGAATAAGGTAAGTATTCCTTTATTTTACACACTACTTAGATTAGGCAGACATTTAACCCTCACTCCCTTAGTAAACAGGGATGGAATGTGCACCCCAAAGTTTGTTTAAAATGGCCAAATGGAATTAAACCATATGGTCTACCTGGATTGCAGTGGTTTTAAAAACACATGGAGTTTCTACCAGACCAATACCAGGTGATGTATTAGGAATGACTCCAACAGCTACGATTTGTGATCAAACCTGTTACTTGGGGGCTATATTCAACCAAAATGTTCTAATACTGTAATGCCGCGTACACACGATCGGTCAATCCGATGAGAACGGACCGATGGACCGTTTTCATCGGTTAACCGATGAAGCTGACTGATGGTCCGTCACGCCTACACACCATCGGTTAAAAAAACGATTGTGTCAGAACGCAATGACGTAAACCACAACAACGTGCTGAAAAAAATGAAGTTCAATGCTTCCAAGCATGCGTCGACTTGATTCTGAGCATGCATGGATTTTTAACCGATGGTTGTGCCTACTAACGATCGGTTAGGAATCCATCGGTTAAATTTAAAACAAGTTTGCTTTTTTTTAACCGATGGTTAAATAACCAATGGCGCCCACACAAGATAACACAAGGAAGGGTTAGACCGCCTGTCCGATTTTTACTATTGGGGAGATTTCCCAATACTTTCTGTCCTGGTGACAATGTTTTAAGGAAAGACTAGTATCCTGTAAGCTTTTTGTTGCAGTCTCATCTATTAGTCTATTCTTTAACTCTGTCTAGAGGTACATTTTTAGCTATGTCATCAGCATATCAAAGATTGTTATGTTTCCTTCACCAATCTTGAAACTTCTATCATCTTTTTCTATCCCTGCTTCTCTCATTATACATTCAGCATACAATGGTAAAAAAGTATTGTGAGAGTATGCAGCCTTGTCTAGCTCTTTTTCTGATCTTGAAACAATCTGTGTTTCCATTTTCTGCCGTGACTGTGGATTTTTGATCAGTGTAGAGGTCATTTTTAGGAACAATGACATATCTAGGTACACCTATTTTCCTTAGGACTTGCCATAATTTTACATGTCTGATACCATCAAGGCTTTGCTGTAATCAATAGAGCATATATTTACTTCTTTCTTGATTTCCATGGCTTTTTAAATTATCTGGGGTGAATCTACAATAATATATCTAGTTCTTCTGTCTTTTCTAAATCCAGTTTCTACATCTTATGATTTTCTTTCAATGTAAGGTTGTAGTCTGTATTGAATAATGTTGGGAATAAAAGTAATTTTCTTTCCATTATTTACACAGTCTGTCAGGTCTCCATTCTTTGAAAATAAACTGATCTCTTGCAATCTCTTGACCATTGAGTAGTTTTCCAGACATAGACATAGGTTTGTTAGCTCTTTCATTGACACTATTTCAGTTGCTTTTAGTAATTATGATGCAATGTGGATTGCATGTGGCCTTCCTTTTTAGCAGCAATCTCAGTGCTAGTCTGACCTCATCTTTTACTAGAAGATAGCTGGTTTCAGAATAAGTATCTTGATGTCTTTGCTATAAAGGTCTTCTGTGTATTCCTTCAATTCTTGCTTGATTTTAGTTTTATTGGTGCTGATTTCTCCATAAACATATTTGAGCATACATACTGGAATATGGCATTTTATTTTGATGGATAGATCATCTAGAAAGCAACCCTTTTTGCCACATTTGCTCCCATCTTCAATCTCTCAATATTCAATTATTTTACAAAATTATTATAATTTTTGATTTTAGCTTCTCTTCTTGTTTGTGTAATTTTCAACGTATCTTCTGTCATCCACATCAGTTTCTTGGCCTTTTTTTTGTTATTATTCAAATTCTCTGATATATCCTTGATGATTTCTTTGAATTCCATTCAAATTTATCTTGCTCCCCATCTAATAAAGACGATACCTTTGTTTTTTTACACATAACGTATTGCTAGCATTGCTATTTTTTGGATCTGTGGCCTTCAACAAGCTTCTTGCACTATGGTATGAGCAATAGTATAATATCTAAAATGTAGATGACCATCAGGGTTCTATTTGCAGGAAACATCTACAGAACTTTGTGAGTAATACAATCAATAAAATATGGAGCAGAAACAGTAAAATAAGAATTCTACAAATGTCTGACAACTAGAGGGTGCAATAATAATATTTTTTACTTTTAAAACACAACATAGCTTTCCTTTAGAGCAGATAAAACCCCACAGCATATCGTTTCAGGAGACTTAAGTAGTGGAGTGAGCAATTACAACATGACAGGCAACTGTCAAAAAAGTTAAAGTAAAATGTTTCTATAATGGTCACTTGAGTGATACCTCTGGTTCGTCACCACTGCTTGCAATAGCTGGGGGGGGGGGGGTGCAGCTACATTAGAAGGCCTTTATGCTGATGTCATAAGGAAATTCCTAATTGGTGGAGCTCTAGACTAACAGTGCTGCTCCCTCTCAGGGTCACTGTTGGTCATACAGAGGATGTGCACTGGCTGGGCAGGATTACATGGGAATACTGTGCACTACTGTGTCAGTATGTAATAATCCTACAATGATGATAACACCACCTCTAGGTCGGCTCTCCTGTCCTGACAACTGTGGAGTGTGGATGTGCAGAGGATCAGATCTGACCTTATGCTGATCAGCACTGTCCGATGAAGACTGTGAGGACCCAGGCATGTGAAGTAGAGGCTTTTGAACAATTCAGTTTTGGAATCTCTTTTTATGAGGTTAATGAGAAAAAGAAGACGCTCTTTAGTTGTATCTAATCTCTGTGTGGAGAGGATGGAAAATAGTGATCTGGCTGGAAGGGGAAAAAGAAGTCTATCTCTGAAGCACATTTTGACCTTCTAGTTGTAAGAGGTCAACTGATTCTCGTGAGTGATTCTTTTTTAAAGTGACACCAGCACTGGAGCACAAGAGTGGAATTTCCTGCACTAGTTTTGCACAAATGCACACTCAGTTTGTGAAGAATGGAATCTACACATATATGTGGTTAATTTACTTTTTATATTTAATTTATTTTATGCACTGTGATTTGGACCTACAGTTTACATGAATTTTGATTTATTATGTAAGATACATACGATAAGATACTGTAATTGATTGGTTGCCCAGATGCAGTGAGGTACTGTATTGAACTATTTTGCACAGGCATACTGTATTTATTAATTTATTAAAACTGTCTTAGTTCTTTAGTTTATTTATAGCACTTAGCATCCTTTTTTAAATGTGTCACTTATGCATCAGCAATGCTCACATATGTTTCATTATCATTCTATTGAAAGTAAACTCAAGTACACATTTAAAATAAATACATACATGAGAGCTGTTTTATAAGTCAGCCTTCAGCCTTAACTGTCAGTAGGACAAAGCTATATTTGACTTATCTTAAGCATGCAGCTCTCCTGCCTCCAACTTTGATTGGTCAGTGAGGGACCAGCAGTGATATAATGAACTCATCCATCTCATTGCTTTGCTCTCTTTTCCCATATGCATGTTCTTTGGAGGTACATGTTAATGCAGCACACTCAATTGGCTCATAATCTGCCCCATCCCCCCCAACTTTGACAGTTGCTGTACAGAGTATTACAAGAGGCTGAACATATTTTCTTAAAATTGCTGCATTAAAATAAATGTAATAATTTTTTTACAGTACGTGCATTCACAGTTTAACAAAAAAAAAAACTAGCCTAGAAGTCATCTTTAAAGCAACCTTTCTGATCAGAAAAGTCTTCCATTTATGAAAGAAGTCTGTTCTGTCCCATGAGACCTGATATTTCATTCCCCCTTTCACACGAGATAGAGAGGGTGAAGCCAAGATTGCCAGTCACAACCCATCACATCAGAGATACCGCCGCCCTTTCTATGTCACGTCACTGCTAACAGCATGGCATCTGACATACATGAATGACCAGTGGGAGTAATTTGGATGGCTGAGCACTTACATTGGGGCAAGGTCTATAAGGCTGTCGGTTCTGGTGGCTGCCAGCTCCCAGGTCCAGTGATCAGGTTCTGTAAAGGCAGACATAGGGGTGTGGTGCTCCAGATGTAAGGCTCAAGATGGCACCAGCTTCCTGAATAGCAGGTTGGTGCCTTAATAGTCAGGAGGACATGGGGGAACACAGAGAAGGGACTGTTAAGAAGTAAGCAGGGCCAAGCCCTTGGTGACAATGTCAGCATTGGGAGTGGAGTCAGGTCTCTGGATTTAAAAGGGGTTGGGGGTCTAATCATTCTTTTATTCTCCAGTTGCTACAAGGATTTTCCACCTGCACACTCTGATATTTTGTTTGTTTCTTTACAGGGCTGTCTCATCTGGATATAAGGGTCTTTCGGTGAATCAGGGCACCTCACAAAGCAGGTCTGACACCCTATCAAGGATGCAAGTAGGATCAAGCTCTTACCATGTTGGAATTCTCTTTTGGAAAGCAGAAAATGGGGCAGGGAGGCGGAGACAGTGCAGGCACTGCACAGTGGGCTTTACACTAAAAATCACATTCTGAACCTTAAACACAGAGATGTGCTCTCAGTGGGGCAGGAATTGTCCAAAGGGGAATGACAATGCTACATCGGGCGACATCTTGCGCATGCACGGTGGTGGGGTGCATGCGGCGTCATGAAATCACATCCCGGTGCCATTTTGGATGTCAGGCAGGCTGAATGCAGGCCGTGGGGGTGAAATTTACCTTCTATGCCTGGGCGCTAACGTCTCAATATGCTACCATGAGATATGAGGCCATATGTGAGTATTGTTTACAAAGTATTCATTTTCATACACAGGAATTTAGATGATGACACCCGGTAATGTTCTCTGTGGCCCTTTTAATTTTTCATCTTTCATAAGGCATCCCACTTTTAGTTCTACTGACATCCAAGCCGCCCCAGGGAGTGTTTTTGTTTTGAGACCCCTGTGCATGCCCCCACAAATTGTCATACTACATTCAGCCATTCTGATGTGAGCATACAAACTATAAACCTAGTTTGTTATATGTGATTTATTCATATAATGTATTCTGAAGAAATCAATGTTTCCCTTTTTTTTGGTTTTATAATCATACCCCACAACATATGGTCTTGGTGAAGCTTCACTATATTCAAAATGTAGTTACAACAAAAAGGAATTCTGCGCTCATAAAGGTTTACCATTCTAATTCCACATAATGTTTGTGAGGAATAACATTCAGTAGATCTCAGTTTGTTCGGAAGAACCAGTTCTTTATGTAGAAAAGATAAACAAATGTATACAGCACAACGCAAAAAAATGTTCCCAGTGCCTGCATGAAAACACACACAATCTTTCAGGGCTTCAAGGGTTAAAATTTTGCAATTTTGTTTCCAGCTGCATTCATAGAAAACAACCGTGCTGATTGTAATTGGAGTACATTACCCAGGACGTCACTATGGCGTTTGATGTCACTTCCTAGTTAATATCTGGCATCTGGGCTCCTGTACACTCTCCTGTATGTGTCCAAACGTGCTCCAGCCTCAGTGTTTGCAGCTGCTAGGAGCGCAGCACAGAGATGACAGCCATGGAGAGACAATCTTCCTGTTGGAACGTGCTGACAAGCAGGCAGAGAAAAGTTCAGCCGAATGTTAGGCGCCCTCAGACTGTGACAAAGCCCTGGATAGGGCGAAACGCGTAGTCTGGGACTGTTTTAAAACCCCTCTTTTATTTTGGAAGACCTAAGTCAGTAATATCAAAAAAAGATTTTCATTTATAATCGCCATTTACAACTTAAATTTTTTTCCCTCAATGCAATTTGCACTTTGTCCACTGGAGGGCGCCTAACATTCGGCTGAACTTTTCTCTGCCTGCTTGTCAGCACGTTCCAACAGGAAGATTGTCTCTCCATGGCTGTCATCTCTGTGCTGCGCTCCTAGCAGCTGCAAACACTGAGGCTGGAGCACGTTTGGACACATACAGGAGAGTGTACAGGAGCCCAGATGCCAGATATTAACTAGGAAGTGACATCAAACGCCATAGTGACGTCCTGGGTAATGTACTCCAATTACAATCAGCACGGTTGTTTTCTATGAATGCAGCTGGAAACAAAATTGCAAAATTTTAACCCTTGAAGCCCTGAAAGATTGTGTGTGTTTTCATGCAGGCACTGGGAACATTTTTTTGCGTTGTGCTGTATACATTTGTTTATCTTTTCTACATAAAGAACTGGTTCTTCCGAACAAACTGAGATCTACTGAATGTTATTCCTCACAAACATTATGTGGAATTAGAATGGTAAACCTTTATGAGCGCAGAATTCCTTTTTGTTGTAACTGTATTTTGGTGGTGCTTCTAGGTACCTGGATTTCTGCAGCACGGATCGTTTACAGCCCATACGAGGGTCTTAAATATTATATTGGACTATAGTGTTAACCCATAGAGCGCCAGTGAATCTTTTTTGTATCAATATATTCAAAATGTGTTGACCACTGGATTTGGACCTGCACACCTTACAGTAAATACCTTTCTATGTGATATACTGGTGTTAATACTTTATAGGTGTCCTTATTCCTATAGGGGGTGATCTGTTTGGCCAGGTTTTTATATACAGTATAACTTACTGGGAACGTTGATTTTATTGTTTTATACTCTTTGAACAATTTTTGTAATACAAATGTAATTTTATTTATGTTTTTTTTTGCCTCATGTATGTGCCAATTAAAGTCCAAAATTTATGTTAGGGTTTATCCTCACATATGTTTGTTTCACATATACTTCTGGATGTGGCACAATGTAAGTCCTATATTTATTTACTTTAACACAGACAGCTGCATTGACCGAACTGCAGGATGGAGCCTGGACATTTTTGGGGAGTTGAGAAATTTTAGATTCCATCAAAATATGTAAAGTAGTATAAGCAATGAACATTGTATAAATATTTTGATGACAGAATAGTTCAACAATTATTGCTTCATAAATTATTTTCTTTATGTTTTTGGTATTTAATTTCTTATTATTTCAATAAAACTAATATAACAAGCAAAAATGTCTATCCATTTATATATAAAATGATCAAACTATGGATCCGTAACTATTTTTAAAACACAATACAAAAACGTGTTAGTACTTACTGTGATGTACCAGTCTGTGTTTACTGTGGTCAAAATCAATTGCATAACCAGAGAGCTTATAAAAACCTTATGAACAATCTTCTACATCTAAAACCTTGCATGCACAGCTCCAATTTTAGCTGATTTCAGTTGAATCATTTGACATTTGGATTGTGTGTAACTCTGTGGGCACTACCCTGCTCAACAAAAGTAAATTTTTTCAGTAACTTTTGTTGAAGTTGCCGGGTGGAAAATTGTGGGTTGAACAATGATTGCATCCAAGCAGATGCAGTTACTGCCTGGATATTCTGACAGCCATGGGTGCCGTTTGTTAGAATACAGCAGCCAGCAAGGGACATTTCTGCTGTTTAGCATGGATGGCAGAATCTATTGGATCTTTCTCTTTTAATGAGAGAAATCTACACATGTATGGCTAGCTTAAGAAACATGTTTGGCAATTTGCTTCCTATAGCTACTTTTCCAATCATTTGTTCATTCATGACTTACCCATTTACTAGCATTTTTATATATGAATCCCATTGTGACCTGTTATTGATAAAACTTAGACATGAGATCATCCATGTTCTAACTGTCTGATACCGATTGGGTCAGAGAACAAACGCAACTCCCCGTTGATCTCAGGATCTTCTCAAATTGATATTGCTGGGTGAATACTATTATTTCCTTGAGATAAGCTCAGCACTAGGGATGTTTTCAACAATGGGGTGATTTTCTAAAACTGGAGAGTGTAAAATCTGGTGCAGCTGTGCATGGTAGCCAATCAGCTACTAACTTGTTGTTAAATTACGCTTTAACAAAAGGAAATCTGGAAGCAAAGCTGCATCAGATTTTGTACTCTCAAGTTTTAGTAAATCAACCCCAATGTCTCTTTAAAAAGCCTCTTGTACTGGCCATCAACTGGTCAGCTAAACACCAATCAGAATAATTGCTTTTGTATATAACATGATTTTTCTACAAAACCCCCCTTTCACGGTCAGATCTTCTTGTGTCTATTTTTCATTTACATCTGTGATCAAACAGTTTTGCAAAACATTTTTTTTAAGCTCTAGAACGTGATCATACAGCTGTGTTTTGTTTTTCAGAAAAACAAGTATACCAATAACAAGAAACCATTTAGTCACTATATTAATATGTTAAAAATGATTTGCTCACCATACAGTCGTATTCAGTTTTGAGTCCTTGTGGCCAAACGTAAAGCTCCAGGATCCATTAGGTATGCTCCCGTACAATACTCTCTCTAAAAGGTAAGTGAATATTAACAGGTAACAAACAACGTAATTCTGTTTTTTGATATTTTGCAATGAGTTCCTATTGAGGGGAAAAGCCATTTAATGGTAGAACAATACCCAGTAATGAACATTCCCATGACCTAAAGAGAAGGTTCCTGGGCAGAGCAGTTCCCTTTTGTTGTCATTACTTTTCAGGTTGAACAGCTTTTTGTTACTCTTTGTTAGAAGTAGAAAAACACTTAAATGTGTCAGTCCACCATGATCCGACAATACAGTTTTGTGTAGATGCTGGTGAGTTGTTTGACTCACTATCTTACCAGCACTCCTTTGGCAAACAGTATTTCAATTCTTAGAGTTACCAAGCATCATACACATGGCACATGTGTCTTGTTCTCCTATGATAATTGATTGATTTTATACAATTAATTAATATCAATATTTTTATCATGAGGATTACAAACTCTCTGCAGTGGAAGATTTAGTCTACCTATGGTAACAGAAACAGAGCAGGCTGTAAGATTTTGTATACAGTCTACCGACATTCAACCTAATCTCAAATAGCTAATTTAAAGTTTTGATATTAATAATTTAAACACTATAAACACTATTATGCTTATCTAGAAGTTATGCTGCCAGGTGTTGCCTTTTAGTAGAATATTACGCCATATCTGTGAGCATTTTTCTTTTAAATAGTGAGCATTGCCTTTTTAAAATATTTATTTAAAATATTTATTTCTGTTATTGGTATAGTTGCTTATTTTACTAATAAACCATTTTAGACCTAAAACCTTCATTTTGTTTTTATAAATTTCCCATTTAAAAAAAGTACATTTTCAAAAATTAACACTGATAAAATGACACTTACCAAATTGATTGTTATGACACTTCTGAAGAGAGGAGGGTTGAATCTGGGCTTTTTATTGCTTTAAAGTGCTCATTATCGTTTTTTAATAAATATTATAAAAATCTAAATATAAAAAAATAATCACACTGTTGTTGTGGTTGATTTTCTCAGTATAGTTTTTTGTGGTTTTGGTGCAGTTGGCGGTGGCTGACTTCCTGGTTTTGAAGGCAGATGGCAGACACCACTGGTAATTCCTAATCCACCATTTTCCATAGGATACAATGGTTTTGATGGCAAAGGACAATGGTGAGGAAGTTTTGCTGCTAAGGGGATGGACTCCTCATGAAGATGTACCTCTTTATTTTTCATTTCAGATCGAACATCACAGTCTGGACAGTAGCCATGATAAAGAACATTTTCACTAAAGCGTACTCGTTCTCTCGTCGTAGCCTGAGAACAACGGTCCTTTTCTGGTCTGTGTGTCAATGGCTGTCCTGTCATTTTATCCACTTTGATATTATGAATTGCACATACATCACCATTAGGAAGTGTGACAGGTCCCCCAGGAATTCCACCATTTCTAAGTAATCCTCCATTTTTCTTTATAGTGTTGGTGGAGTTGATTAATCTTTGAGTTTCTTCAATTTTCACTGGAGTTAACCGTGGAGGCGGTGGTGGTGGATTGGGCTTCCTAAGTACTGTCAGGACAGCTGAAGGATGTGCAGGTGGATTTATTAAAGGTGCATTGGCTCGAACTTTAACCTTGTCTATGCTAGAAGCTGTTGTGCTACTTGAGCTGCTGTTCAACGTGTCTGTTTTGGAGCTGTCTGTCATCTCATCCTCCAGCTGCAGATCTGAAGTTAAATTGTCAATCTGGTCAACCACCTGTGGAACATGCAAAATACATGCAATTAGCTTTTAAAACATTAACAAAACAGCTAAAATTTGTGTCAGGGTGAGAGATTTTGTAAAAAACACAAAATTATCCTTA
The DNA here is from genome assembly GCF_905171775.1 of Rana temporaria. Lineage (NCBI taxonomy): Eukaryota > Metazoa > Chordata > Amphibia > Anura > Ranidae > Rana > Rana temporaria. The sequence continues at coordinate 150,044,556 of NC_053489.1, read as the reverse complement.
TTCTATCACCAGTGCTCAGATGATTGTGACAGTTTAATGAATGAAAGAAATAGATCAGAGAGAGAGATGTTTACAGATATGTTATCACAACATTTCAGTACTTTTTGCAGTATGTATGTATGTATGTAAACCATGCAGTTTTCTGTTTTTTTCTGTTTCCCATCTATGAATGTATTTACAAAATGAAATAATATTAAATGGGGAAAACATCATGTTGTGCTTTTTCTCTACAAATGAGTATATTTTGACCATGTCTGTGTTTTTTAAAGATGGCACTCTGTGTTCTTCTTGTTGCTCCGGGACTCAGGTCAAAGCAACATGTTATTGAAAAACACCATTTTATACTAACATTCCTGTTACTTGCATGTCCCTTCATTGACATACCTAGTACTTTCAAGAATGAGAACGTATGTAACAATCACCCCTTTCTCTCACAACACAGGGACCACAGGGACACAGGGACCAAAACATGTCACACAGGTAAATATAAATTGGTTGTTTAACTTTGCATGGTAATTTTCACTTTACAAATTAAATTTTTCCTTAGCTTAGTGAATGAGGCAAAGCTCTATTTATTTCGATCATCGAGTCATGTGAAAGTGACAATACAGTTTTTTTGTCATCCTTGCACATGATTGGCTCTTGTTTACAAAGTAAAATTTTGTCACATTCACTAAGCTAAAGAAAAATAAAAACGTAAATCAACCTCAAACAGTTCATAGCCCATTTAAATTTCAATCAAATAGCCTTGATTGTTTTATAGAGCCTTTTCGCTGTGCTCTGGTTAGTGAAAAGGGAGGCAGTGGAGCAGACATTAGTAAATTTTTACAGCCAGTGTTGGAGGATGGCAATTAAAACTGTTGTGAACAGGGGAACCTAATGCGCAAAACCACACTAACTAGGGCACTAAGAACTAAAAATAGATAATTAATTGGAGACTAAGCAGAAGCCACAACTAGATAGTGCTCACACACTGATAATATGTTAAAAAGAGGGGGTGTAATGGCGCCTGCTAATATACAAATAAAATAGTAATCATGAATGACACGTATAACAAAAGTAACTAGCAATTCCTGTGGGTCAGAAAATTGTGTTTCACTCCAAGTATAATACTACCTGCCAAACATCAACTGGATAATGTGGAGGGTGACGAGAGTGATTTTATGTGAAAAATACCATAGGTGGTATAAATACCACCCAGAGAACAATGCTAATGCACTAAGTAAATAAATTAAAATGTGAAATAATAAATAGTATATCAAATATACTATATGTGTGAAAAAATAGGTCCACTGCAACTTTCAATAATTGATGATAAAGATAAGTACGCATAATAAAATCTCAAAATGAGTCTCTGTGCACATAAGTACCAATTGATACAATTAATAAAGTGATTTAAAACCAATATTAATATTGAATAAGACCCAGTATGACTGGAACAAAGAAAAATAATAATGAATAATGATAACAATCCAAATGGATTAATAAATATTGTGAACAAACAATAATGTGCATAGATAAAGTGCATCCAATAATAACATAAAGTGCAATTGTGCAATGTATTAAGTTAACCAAATCTTCATGCAATTAATTGTGTAAGTGAATAGATCTCAAAAAAATGCTCCTCAATAGATAAATAAGTATAGTCCAATAATATGCAGAGAGTAGAATAACAATGTCCATTTAAATTTCTGAAGTGTAAAGTGACACGAGCAATCCACGCAAAATGACAGGTGTTCAACTCTGAGTGACCCCATTCTCACCAGCCTCTCACCTCAGCTGGCTTAAATACAAGCCTTCCAATGTTAGATGGCAGCAGCTCACAGTCCCGCTCACCAGATACACCACCGATCGGTCGCTTAGAGCAGTGGTCATCAACCCTGCCCTACAGGGCCCACTAACAGGCCAGGTTTGCAAGATAACTGAAATACATCACAGGTGAAATCATTTGCTGCTCAGTGATTGCAGTATTCTAGACTGCATCTCCCCATGGTAATACATAAAACCTGGCCTGTTAGTGGGCCCTGTAGGGCAGGGTTGATGACCACTGGCTTAGAGGACTCCAGACAGGTAATGTCTAAAAGCTCACAATGAGGATTCAAAGCCCCAGTTAAGTAGATAACGAATAGCATAAGGTAAACAATTTCCTCCGCTCTCGGCCACAAAGCGGGGATGACGTCACCAACGGCTCTCCTCCTTTCCTTACGCGTTACGTGGCTGTACAATGCCACTTACTCATAGGATCATATGAGTAAGTGGCGTTGTACAGCCACGTAACGCGTAAGGAAAGCAGGAGAGCTGTTGGTGACGTCATCCCCGCTCGGGCCAAGAGTGGAGGAGTTTCTTTACCTCATGCTGTTCGTTATCTACTTAACTGGGGCTTTAAATCCTCATTGTGAGCTTTTAGACATTACCTGTCTGGAGTCCTCTAAGCGATAGATCAGTGGTGTATCTGGTGAGCGGGACTGTGAGCTGCTGCCTTCTAACATTGGAAGGCTTGTATTTAAGCTAGCTGAGGTGAGAGGCTGGTGAGAATGGGGTCACTCAGAGTGGAGCACCTGTCATTTTGTGGTGGATTGCTTGTGTCACTTTACACTTCAGAAATGTTATTGGACTATACTTATTTATCTATTGAGGAGCAATTTTTTGAGATCTAAAGCACAAGGCTAATCTAAATTACAGACGATATATATATATATTTTTTATTATATTTTTTTAATTGTGTGTTTTTCGTTAAAATCGTTTTTATTGGTAAAAAAGTGTAATACATTATGGGAAGCCCATTTTGGCCCCACATATTAAGGAACTGGGTGCATACAAGAAAAAGAAAAACAAAGTCAAACTGTCCAATAACTCTCGGACCAATGGGTGGCTTTCCACTCATTGGTCGGGTAGTCAGGTTACTGTAGGTGTGAAGTCCGAACAGTAGACCGTGAACCTGAGTATTATTTGCATCATCCCCAACAGGGAGAACTATTGTGTAATATAAAATAAATACATGTGAAGTAATAATAGGCACATTGCAGTCTGTGCTTAACTTGGAACATATTATTAACTCTTGCCTGTTCCATTAGTTGGACTCATGCACTTTATATTTAGTGACTAGGTCACTCCAGACCAACAATTGGTTAAAGGTTAATCCATCTTGTCGAAAGAATGGAGAATGAAAGGTAAGTGGGAGAAAAAAAACAGAGGGGGAGGGGAGAAGGATTGGGCAAGATAAGGGGAAAACCATAGCGAAAGAGATGTGAAAAGACAGGAAGAAAGAGGTAGTGTCTAGGTACCGGGCTATGGTCCTGCTATATAGGGTGCTAGTGTCTATCCCTCCAAATCAGGTGGATTTGACAGGTATTTTATCCATGGATTCCATGTTTTCTCAAAGTGGGCAAGCCTGTTCCAGTGGATAGGCACCATACATTCATTGATCATGATCCATGTCAATTTTGCCTTCAGAAGATCAAAGGGAATTATAGGCAACCTCCAGGATCTTGCTATGGAAATCCTAGCTTCCATAAAGATTAATTAAATTAGGCATTTCACGTGTCCTGGGGTCCCCTCCACCGGTTTCCCCAGAAGAGCCTGCTTTGGAGACTTTGTTAGGTTAACTTGGGCGAGGGAGAAGATAAAATTGTATATGCAGATCCAGAACTGCCTTACTTTGCTACACGTCCACCATGTATAGAGGACAGTACCCTCCTGGCCCCAACTACGAAAACACCTGGAGGAGGTCCCCTGGACTGCAGACCCCAATCTGATTGGAACTAGATACCATCACAGAAAAACAATCAGGGAGGTATTAATGTGAGATTTAGAATTGAATTGTGCCAGATTCCTCTATTCTGCTGCTTCTAACTCTTCCCCTAGATCCTGTTACCAACTTACCATGCAAGGTAATTTAGTGGATACTTCATATAGAATAGCATAAATCATAGATATATGGCCAGTGTGTTTATACACTGTGCTACACAAGTATTCCATGGACGTTGAGATGGTTAAGTCACCAGTATGTTTCAGGGAGTTCAGGAAGTACGTAATGTGGGAGTATAGAAATTGTTCCCCTATGGGGAGGAGGTATTTTTCCTGTAAAGTGCTTCTCGACAGTAATCCTCTATGGTCACAGAAATCCGTGAGATGATGGAAACTTTTGTTCATCCACAATTTAAAAGTGGAGGGACTGAGAACCGTGAGGAAAATTGGATTGCCCAACAAATGGGCCATATGGGTATGGGGGGGGATTTGAATCTATGTCTTTTGGTCAGCCTGTCCCATAACCCCAGAGAAATAGACAACGTTGGGCACAATATGCCCAGTCTGTCTTTGGCTGTTATCCACATCAGGTGACTTATTGGAGTTGAGGGAAGGTGAGAAGATTCCATCTGTATCCATATTGGGTTGGCTTGCTTTGAATGAAAGCAGGTCAATTGCGCCAATTGTGTTGCATAATAATATTTGGTTAAGTCTGGGACCCCCAGGCCTCCCCTCAGTTTGGGGGTAAATAGTGTGCGTCTGTTCACTCTTGGTCTCTTGTCCCCTCAAAAACATATTGGGAATGGAGGAAATCGGGGACAAAAGAAGCATTAATATGTCATCGGTGAACAGGGTGCTTTTGTGCACCTTGCCACCCCAAAGAATCCCTTGGATATCCGTGTTAAGCCTAATTTTAATAGCTAGGGATTCTAGTGCTAGTATAAATATAATGGGGGACAGGAGCAACCCTGCCGGGTGCCTCGTTGTATGGTGAGGTAATCTGAACTGTATCCCTTGACCGACAGTCTAGCTAAGGGTTCACTATATAATGTTCGTATGACTGTGAGGAAGTTCTTACAGGTAATCCCAGGACAGGGAATTTAATGCTTTGTGTAGGTCAAGGGATAGTAGCATGCCTTTTCTCATGCCTATCCCATCCCAATTTGATTTGAGCGGCGATATGATATCCACCAGTCGCCTGGTTTGGTCAGGTGCCTGTCTGTGCGGGACGAATCCCACTTGGTCTGGGTGTATGTATCTCCAGAGGAATGTATTCATCCTATTTGCTAGTATTTTAGTCATAATCTTGAGGTCTACATTGATGAGTGATATAGGGCGGTAATCAGGGGCATAGGTGGAAAAAAGACCAGGGCCCGACACCGGGGGAGGGGGGTGGTGGGTGTTACCTACCTGATGCACACTGACCTACCTGAAGCACACTGACCTACCTGACATACACTGACCTGATGCACACTGACCTGACATACACTGACCTAGTTGATGCACACTGACCTGATGCACACTGACCTACCTGACATACACTGACCTACCTGATGCACACTGACCTACCTGAAACACACTGACCTACCTGACACACACTGATTTGACGCACACTGTCTGACCTACCTGACCTACACTGACCTGATGCACACTGTCTGACCTACCTGACTTACACTGACCTGATGCACACGGACCTAGACTGACCTACCTGACCTACACTACCCTACCTGACCTGCACTGACCTACCTGACATACGCTGACTTACCTGACCAGACTTCAGGTGGCGTGACCTCCTCCTACAACTCAGCTGTAGTGTGCGCCACCCATCAGAGTAGAGTAGACAGAAGGCACTCCACTGGTGACTCCAGGCAGCCAGAGCCAGAGCCAACCGGGGCTCCAGCCCTCCTCAGCCCCCCCTTTCCGACGACACTGGCGGTAATTTGCACAATCCCCATGGTCCTTGTCTGGTTTGAGTATGACGCAAATGAAGGCATTGTTTTCATATTATACAGTGGAATGCCCCTCCTGATGGCATTAAAAAGGAGCATAAATGAGGGAATTGTGTGTTTTTTTTATTTCAGATTGAACATCATAGTTTGGCCTAAAGCTGTGATATTGGACATTTTCACTAAAGCACACTCGTTTTCCCATTATAGCCTTAGAACAACAATCCTTTTCTGGTCTGTGTGTCAATGGCTGCCTGTCATTTAATCCTTTGATATTATGAATTGCACATACTGTACATTAACATTGGGAAGGTTGACATGTCCTCTGGGTATTGCACCATTTCTACATAATCTTCCAAATTTCACTGGAGTTAACCGTAGAGGCAATGGTGGTGGATTGGGCTTCCTAAGAATTGTCAAGTCAGCTGATGGATATGCAGATAGATTTATCTAATGTGCATTGGTTTGCTCTTAACTTTGGCTATGCTACATGCTATTGATATGCTAAAAGCTGTATATACAGTACATATATAAAGTATTATTGTTTGTTTAACTTAGAAGGGTACATTGCCTGAATAAGCCAATATTAGAGTTTTTGTGATGTGTTGATCTGTAAATAATGCATTGGAATGGCAGAAAATTAACCACTTGCCGACCGCTGCATGCACTTATACGTTGACAGAATGGCATTCCTGGGCACAAGAACACATATATATATATGTCCCCTTTAAGGAAGCGGCATTGTGGATGCACGCACGCCGCCACACTCGATCGCTCACTGTGAGGAAGAACGGGGAGATGCTGATGTAAACAAGCATCTCCCTGCTCTGCCTAGTGACAAGGACACTAATCACTGCTTCCTGTAATCGGAAACGGTGAACACTGTCTTGTCACACACAGCCCATCCCCCCTACAGTAAGAATCACTTACTAGGGCACACTTAACCCGTACAGCGCCACCTAGTGGTTAACCCATTCACTGCCAGTGTAATTTTCACAGCAATCAGTGCATTTTTATAGCACCGCTCGCTGTAAAAATGACAATGGTCCCAAAAATGTGTCAAAAGTGTCCGATGTGTGCGCCATAATGTCGCAGTCATGATAAAAATCGCTGATCGCCACCATTACTAGTAAAAAAAAAAAGAAAAAAAATGTCATAGAATATTTATATTTTGTAGACGCTATAACTTTTGCGCAAACCGATCAATAAACGCTTATTGTGATTTTTTTTTCCGAAAGAATGTAGAAGATTACGTATCGGCCTAAACTGAGGAAAAGTTATGTTTTTTATATATATTTTTGGGGGATATTTATTATAGCAAAAAGTAAAAAATATAGAATTTTTTTCAAAATTGTCGCTCTATTTTTGTTTACAGCACAAAAAATAAAAACCGACAAGCAAAATGGTTAAACTATTATTTCAAATCTTTGCAAAATACCTTTGCAGTCTCAAACGTTCTGCTTTTGGTAATCTAGTAACATCTTCAAGGTGATTTATATTATTTTTATTGACACAGGTATACGTGCAATTTGAATCCTACATGTTTCTGGCAGAAAGCCGTATACCTAATGCATGATATCTTCCCAAATCCCCGTGCAAAGTTCTTCAATGTCCATCTCTTGTATTTTTATTAAATTACCAAGGAGAATAAACATTCCTTTATATCCCAATACCTGACATTTTCTTACCATTTGCTCAATACTGTATCAGACAAGCTTCTCATATTTCTCGTAATTTGCGTTCCAGAATGTTTAAATCACCTATTTATTTATACTTTACATTCCTCATAAAAAGAGCACTTACTTACTTAGAATTTCAACAAACCATACCACCAAAAGAAAGCTCTATATGTTTCACAAAAAAAAGATTTAAAAAAATGATAATATGTACAGTGCTGCATGGCTGTGTTATTGACATTCAAAGTGTGACCGCACTGAAAGCTAAATAATTGGCCAGCCGGGGGGGGGGGGGGGGGGGGGGGGGCTAAAAGTGCCCAATAGGCAAGTAGTTAATACTAAGAAAATATATTGTGCGCCAGCCTAATGCCGCATACACACGACCGTTATTCATGTCATTGAAAAAAATGACGTTTTTCTCGACATGATTCATACAAACGATCGTGGAAAAAAAATGCTTGAGCAAAGGGCGGTGACGTACAACATGTACGACGGCACTATAAAGGGGAAGTTCCATTTGAATGGCGCCACCCTTTGGGCTGCTTATGCTAATTTCCCCATCTCATAACTAAACCAATTAAAAAAAAGGCATTTTTCTCGTCATGAAAACGGGCCTGTGTACGCGGCATAAGAAAACTTTTCAATGTTTTACTATGATGTGCAAAAGAATATTTTATAAATTCCAACCAAAGAAGCTTTGTCAAAGAACATGACTGAAACCCCTGTGTCACCCATAGAAATGTATTGAGCTGTGGGATGTTTTCACTAAGTCCCAAGTAGGACCTTGAAGATAGCAGGAACAGGAAAGAAGGTAAGTATTTCATCATGTGAACTGCACTTGAAGGGTAGGGGTGTAAGGCCCTGTACACACGACCGGTTTTCGCGGCAGAATTCAGCCAGAAACTCGATGGGAGACGTATTCTGCTGAGAAAACCGGTCGTGTGTACACTTTTCGCCGAGGAAACTGACGAGGATCTCGTCGGGCCAAAAAGAGAACATGTTCTTTATTTCCTTGTTAGTCAATGGGAAAAGTTGGCTCGGCAAGATCCTCGGCGGCTTCACGAGGAACTCGACGAGCAAAACGATGTGTTTTGCCTGTCGAGTTTGTCGGACGTGTGTACGGGGCCTGACACTTTTGCTGAGAAATATGTATATTGCAAAATGTTATTCACTAATTTTTCTGTTCTAAAGAGAACTGATGTAAATAGAACTGCTGTTTGTTTAATCATGTCCTTTTGAAACTGAATGTGAGGGTTGGTATTCACTATGACTATATAACCCTAAGATGGATCTAATCACTAACCAATCCTTGCAAAGCATTCTTACCATATTTTAGGCCTAATAAAATTGCACACAAAAAAAAAAACCTCAAGCATAAAAATGCATCAACACAGAGAAGTCAACACTAAAATCTACTATTCGGATCAACAAAAAAATGTGCACTTCACCAATTAGATAAAGAAACATATTTTTATTTAAGTCTGCCAGTGTACAGATACATTTACAACGTACTACCATCGTCTCTCTGGGCACAGCCTCATGGAAATAATCTCTACAACATTCAGGCATAGAGCAGTCTTGAGAGTACCAACATCATGAATACTCTATGCAGCATTTTCAAAGGCATAGATATGATTAGTGGTAGTGTGGAAGGAGTGACAATGCAGCAATCCTGCAGAATTTGACCATTACTAAAACTGGACCTTTACTAGTCATTGGTTAAAGAGATCCAGATGGTGGTGGGGGTTGAAATCTTTGTCATTTCCTACTGAACTGTCATCTTTAACCTAAATAAAATACATCTTTCATATTGTTATTTTTTCATAAAAATACATTGAAAATGCAGACACTCCAGCCAATAGAGACATTATGCTGAAGAATGACTTCCTCTAGAATGGCTTTTCTTTGTGAGAGAAACAAATGATACAGCATAACAGCACTCCCATGGCTGATAGATTCCTCATTTGAAAGTTATTGCTTGGTAATGACGTGCAAGCACTTGTCCATTTTTCATGATAATTTGGCTATTGTGTGACGCCGTTCTACTGTAGTCATTGAAAGATATTTTATTTTAATTTGGCAGTGCAAGCAGTTCTGACTCATAAGACTCTGTGCACAACAAGTTACATTTTACCGAGCATTTATAGAATAATAACACGAAAATGAACCCAACTATAGTGTAGTTTATAAAAGTACAATAATGCTAATTTCTACCAATGTCAAAAAGCGCTATAACCACAGATATCAACTGCAATTCAACCTGCTTTACTTTAATTTTACCCAAAAGGTAAACAGAACAGTGTCAGCTGGGTTCATGGAACTATAAATTCAAAGAAAGCACTACATTCTAAACAGTGTGATGAGGGCCATTGTTGCTATGGTATTCAAGTAAGCTGCCCTATTAACCTCCCTGGCGGTATGATTATTTCAGATTTTAGGTGCTGAAACCGGTACCATTGTTTTGCATGGAAATTTGGCGTTTTACATTGTAGGCCTGTAATTCTTAGGAATAACTCACTTAAATCTGTCCAAACAAGAGTCTAGTAGACATCCCGGGTATGATAAAGTTTGAAAAACAAAATCATAATTATAATATAATAAATAACTATAAATAATTATAACAAACAATAATGTAATTATAATAAAAATTATTCAATAACGTAATCAAAATCACTGAAATTTGCTCAGTTGCAGAATTGTCGCTGTCATTACTTTTATTTTTTTATGACGAATTTCCCCACAAATCGCTATCGCTTAATTCTGCAAGTGATTATAATTTATTATCACTGTTTTCTAGCTGCTCTAAAACCAATTTTGACATAAAAGGACACTTTTGGTTGCTATGGACAATCTACAGTTTGCAGGCAGAAAGAACAGTTTTTATTTTATAAAAGTACATGCAGAACACTGGGCAGACCACTAGGGACAAAGGGGGTCTGTATTTTTTACATACAGTACTGTAATCTATAAGATTACAGTATACTGTGTGTACTGTGTTTATTTGGCGCCGTTCTCCGCCCCCGGGCGTTGTAACGTCGCAGGGAACAGAGGTCGGCGGCACAAAGGGACACTGTGTGAATCGAGCGAGGACGCCGCTCGCTCACACAGCGGGGATGCAACGCAGGATCCAGGGACAAGGTAAGTAACTTTGTCTGTGGCTGCTGCGAGGCGAGCCTGAGTCTGGCTCGGGGATACCGCTTTTGGTAAAGAAATCTTACCCCGAGCCAGACTCGGGATTCGGGAATACCACCAGGGGGGGTTAACCACTTCCCTACCCACCCATAGTCATATGACGTCCACAGATGGGATCTTCCATCCTGGGTGGACGTCATATGACATTCTGGGCTTCCCGGCCGTCTAGGGGGTGCGCGCGGCATTGCTTGGGACTCGGTGCGCGTGCCAGGCAGTCATGATGTCCGTTGGGCACCCATGATTGCCCGCGATCACGGCAGGACCGTGGATCTATGTGTGTAAACACACAGATCCAGGTCCTGTCAGAGGTGAGGAGACTGATGTGTGTTCCCAGTACAGAGGAACACAGATCGGTCTCCTCCCCCTACAGTTAGAATAACTCACTAGGGAACATATTTAACCCCTTCATCGACCCTAGTGTTAACCCCTTCCAGTCACATTTACACAGTAATCAGTGCAGTTTTATACCACTAATCGCTGTATAAATGTGATTGGTCCCAAAAATGTGTCAAAAGTGTCCGATATATCACAGTCACAATACAAATCGCAGATCGCCCTTATTACTAGTAAAAAAAAAAATGCAATAAAATTATCCCCTATATTGTAGACGCTATAACTTTTGCACAAACCAATCAATATACGCTTATTACGTTTTTTTTTTACCAAAAATATGTAGAAGAATACATATCGGCTTAAACTGAGGAAAAAATTAATTGTGATATTCATTAAATCAAAAAGTTAAAAATATTGTGTTTTTTTCAAAAATGTTGCTCTTCTTTTGTTTATAGTGCTAAAAATGAAAACTGCAGAGGTGATCAAATACCACCAAACGAAAGCTCTATTTGTGGGAAAAAAAGGACGTCAATTCTGTTTGGGTGCAACGTCGCATGACCGCGCAGTTGTCAGCGACACAGTGCCGAATCGCAAAAAGTGCTCTGGTCAGGAAGGGGGTGAATTCTTCCGGGGCTGAAGTGGTTAACCACTTCCCGCCCGGCCTATGGCCGATTTACGTCCGGGAAGTGGTTATGAAATCCTGACAGGACGTTCTAGAACGTCCTGCAGGATTTCATGCCGCGCGCGCCCGTGGGGGCGCGCATCGCGGCGATCGGTGATGCGGGGTGTCAGTCTGACACCCTGCATCTCCGATCTCGGTAAAGAGCCTCCGGCGGAGACTCTTTACCACGTGATCAGCCGTGTCCAACCACGGCTGATCACGATGTAAACAGGAAGAGCCGCCGATGGCTCTTCCTCACTCGCGTCTGACAGACGCGAGTAGAGGATAGCCGATCTGCGGCTCTCCTGACAGGGGGGGTTAGCGCGTTGTTTATCAGCGCAGCCCCCCCTCGGATCGCCACACTGGACCACCAGGGATGCCCACCCTGGAGCACCAGGGTGGGCAAAAAAAAAAAAAAAAGCCCAAAAAAAAAAAAAAAGTCTAAAAAAAAAAAAAAAAAAAAAAACCATAAAGAAAAAAGATGCCAGTCAGTGCCCACAAATGGGCACTGACTGGCAACAATCAGTGCTGCCACCCCAGTGTCCATCAGCGCCACCCCAGTGTCCATCAGCGCCACCCCAGTGTCCATCAGCGCCACCCCAGTGTCCATCAGTGCCACCCCACAGTGCCCATCCATGCCCAGTGCCCACCTAGCAGTGCCCATCTGTGCCACCCATAAGTGCCCATCTGTGCCGCCCATGAGTGCCCATCTGTGCCGCCTATGAGTGCCCAGTGCCGCCCATGAGTGCCCATCAGTGCCGCCTACGTGTGCCCATCAGTGCCGCCTACGTGTGCCCATCAGTGCCGCCTACGTGTGCCCATCAGTGCCGCCTACGTGTGCCCATCAGTGCCGCCTATGTGTGCCCATCAGTGTCGCATACCAGCGCCGCCAATCAGTGCCACCTCATCTGTGCCCGTCAGTACTACCTCATCGATGTCCATCAGTGCCATCTCATCGGTGCCCATTAGTGCCGCCATATCAGTGCCCGTAATTGAAAGAGAAAACTTATTTACAAAAAAATTAACAGAAAAAAATAAAAACGTAATTTTTTTCCAAATTTTCAGCCTTTTTTTAGTTGTTGCGCAAAAAAAAAAATCGCAGAGGTGATCAAATACCACCAAAAGAAAGCTCTATTTGTGGGGAAAAAAGGACGCCAATTTTGTTTGGGTACAGTGTAGCATGACCGCGCAATTGCCATTCAAAGTGCGACAGTGCTGAAAGCTGAAAATTGGCTTGGGCGGGAAGCTGCGTAAGTACCTGGTATGGAAGTGGTTAAAAAGCATACAATATAGGTCCAAAGACTTCTGGCTGTCCTTCCCAATCCCCATTGGTGGACTTACATCTTCAACAAAACTTTTATAATTAAATTACTTATTCACTTGGTATTGTGAATCAGTACACAATCTGTACATCATGTGAAAACAATAAACAAATAAATAGCTATAACTTTGTGTATTAACAAATATGGGCTGAGTACATATAAATAAATATTATTGAATATTTAATGAGGTTATTTTCAGCAGCCATTCATTTACTTCAACAAAATAAATATAAAATTGTATAAAGTATGACCTAAAATGTATTTGAGCAAGAAGCTATACAACTATAAAGAATAAGGATACAAAGGATGTGCAACATATAGCCATAAATTAGAAATTAAAGCATAAAGATGCACTATATTACCAAAAGTAATGGGGCACTTGCCTTTACATGCACATGAACTTTAACCTCCCTGGCGGTATGATTCTTTCAGAAAAAAGGTGCTGAAAGCGGTACCATTATTTGCAAGGAAATTTGGCGTTTTATATTGTAGGCCTGTAATTTTTTGAAATAACTCACTTAAATCTGACCAAACAAGATTCTAATAGGCATCCCGGGTATGAAATTTTTTTAAAAACAAAATTATAAATTATAATATAATAAATAATTATAAATAATTATAACAAGTAATAATATAATTATAATAAAAATGATTCAATAATGTAATCAAATCAAAATCACTGAAATTTGCTCAGTTGCAGAATTGTCGCTGTCATTATTTATTTATTTTTATGACAAATTTTCCCACAAATCGCTATCGCCCAATTCTGCAAGTGATTATAATTTATTATCGCTGTTTTTTAGCTGCTCTAAAACTATTTTTGACATAAAGGGACACTTTTGGTTGCTATGGACAATCTACAGTTTACAGGCAGAAAAACAATGTTTTTATTATATAAAAGTACATGTAGGGCACTGGGCAGACCACTAGGGACAAGGGGGGTGTGTATTTTTTACATACAGTACTGTAATCTATAAGATTACAGTATACTGTATGTAAGGTGTTTGTTTACATTTTTGAATTTGGCGCCGTTCTCCGCTCCCGTGCGTGGTAACATCGCAGGGAATGGAGATCGGCGTCACACAGAGGCACTGTGTGAATCGAGCGAGGTCCCGCTCGCTCGCACAGCGCGGTGGCATCGCTGGATCCAGGGACAAGGTAAGTAAACACTCCCTGTGGATCCAGCGAGGCAAGCCCGAGTCTGACTCGGGGTTACCGCTCGCAGCAGGAAAATCTAACCCCGAGTCAGACTCGGGAATACCGCCAGGCAGGTTAATGGCATCCCAGTCTTGGTCTGTAGGGTTCAATATTGAGTTGGCCCATCCTTTGCAGCTATAACAGCCTCAACTCTTCTCGGAAGGCTTTCCACAAGGTTTAGGAGTGTGTCTAATAGTTGTTTGACCATTCTTTCAGAAGGGCATTTGTGAGGTCAGGCACTGATGTGGATGAGAATTCATCCCAAAGGTTTTCAGATGGAGGTCAGGATTCTGTGCATGCCAGTCAAGTTCTTCAACCCCAAACTCTCTCATCCATGTCTTTATGAACCTTGTTTGTGCTGTGGTGTGCAGTCATGTCAGAACAGGAAGGGACCACCCCCAAGCTGTTCCCACAAAGCTGGGAGCATGAAATTGTCCAAAATGTCAAAATAAGGGGCCAAGCCCAACCCCTAAAAAACAACCCACACCATAATCACTTCTCCACCAAATCATTTGGACCAGTGCACAAAGCAATGTTCATAAAGGCATTGATCAGCCAGTTTGGGGTGGAGGAACTTATAGGAACACTTATTGGGTGAATTATAGTGGAGACTGCGATCCAGGCCTTTTTGTCCACATCAGTGCCTGACCTCACAAATGCGCTTCTGAAAGAAAGGTCAAACATTCCCATAGACGCACACCTAAACCTTGCTGACAACCTTCTCAGAAGAGTTGAAGCTGTTATAGGGTGGGTCAACTCAATGTTGAACCCTACGGACTAAGACTGGGATGCCATTAAAGTTCATGTGCGTATAAAGGCAAATGTCCCAATACTTTTGGTAATATAGAATATCTAAGCATAGACATTCCTTCCCAGTAATATTACCTTTGTCAACCTGCTATTTATGACATGTCAAAGTAAGGTTGGAAACATCCCTAAAATTCATGTACTGCTTGCATAATAAACTTTTCACAGCTATTCTATGTAATATTGAACTTGCCACAGTGTGCTACAGAAAGGTAAGGTAGTCTCTCATTATACACTGTGGCACCACAAACTGGGCCTATTTGGTGGGTGATACTTATATCTCAAATGAAAGCTGAAGCCGTAGGGAACTTGAAAGGGAAGAATGTTTAAGAATAGGATATGAATCTGAATACAATACGTACACTGGCATGAAGCTTTTCACAGCCCAGGATAAGCTCTTTTTAGTTTAAGGCAACATAGATGCAGAAGTATAAAAAGTGCTAGTGTACAAGATTCTTTATTATATTACATTATCTTTATCTTTACTTTTCCCAAAATAAATATTGTACTAAAATACCCTCTAGAGAACACATTGACATCAAGGTGTAAAAATGTCCATTTGCTCTCTAATAAATCTCACAGACTTAGGACCATTATGGGTTTAATAGCAACTGTATTCTGACATTATAATATATTTATATGCTACATTCATTTCTCTCTTATTTGTACATGCTGCCTGCTAGTAATAGGCCTGGAATGGCCCTAAAGTGGTCCCCTGCAACTTGTTTCATCAGTACAAAAGAGTACAACAATATGAAGAGATGGGGACATCTAGTGTTATTTGCTCATATCCATTTAACTGCATAGTTTACTATTGCAAAGTAAATAAATGCACTGTAAATGTGCAGGTTGGTTGTAAAACATCCATGATTTGTATTATAGGGAAGTATTTGTGCTGTGCAATCCAGCACCCTTCCCTTATTCATTTTTTTGCTACTGGTAACAAATCACAGTAGTGGGAAAGAGATCATTGCTTAGTAATAGTAATTGCAATCTCAGGGCCTGGATTTGAACCAGAACCTCTGCTGTGTCAGGCAATGTCTATCCTTGCTGAGCTACCTGCAATGCTGGACAGCTCCTGGGACAATTCCTTGAATGATCCTGACTTGAACCTTGTTTGTCTTGAACCCTGAACTCTTTACTCCTCCCATGAACTTCCTGATTTAAGCCATGTCTGTGCAATTCCTGTTTGCCATATTATTGTTCTCTCTCCAGCCAGTATCTTGCACCTGTCTTCTCTGCTGCCATTCTTTGCTAACACTCATTATCGACCCTTGGCTTGTTCCTCGACTACACTTCTGTCTGATCCCAACCTGCAACAACACATTACTGACCGTTTTTCTTGTTTACTGCCTATGCATCTGTTTGATCCCTACCTGCTTATCCACTACGGGATCCTGGCTTGCTCACCTCCTGGTGGGGTGATGCTGAGGACCACCACCTGGTACTAACACACAACATAATCCATCTCCACCATTAGGATCTTCTGGTGAACATCAGATAGTACTTAGACTCCACATCTCCGGTGAGCCCGCATAATTTACCAGGGTGACTGCCTGTGTACCTTTCCTGCTAGTCGGTGATAGTTCCGCTACTGCTATAGCAACTTTCCTTCGAGTCTGACCCCTGATCGTGACAAGTAATGTGCAAGCTTGTATTTATTGTCTACCGCATGTACTCATAATGTAATTGTAATACATGATAGCACACATCACAATTTCATCATGGTCATGTGCTGCTCTGCATTGTTTACAATAAAGAAAGGACTGCTACCATGCAAAAACTATTAGTGGGAAAGACCACCGACTCTTCAAGTCGATCCCTCAATTTTACACCCTGGGTCTAAATTACAGAAAACTAGACAGGTTTGCTGTAATTTAGACCCATGGTGTGCAATTATGGGAGTATTTTGTACTCCAATATCTTACAATCATGAAACATGTACATTCAAAATTTAGAATATTGTGAATTTATGGTGAAATTAATCAACCTATCTGTCTTACTACGGTTAACTTAAAAAAAAACTGTTATTCACTGATATAGAGGACATTATATTTTAATCATCCAAGCTGTAAATAATAATGTGCATAAGCATCTAATTAATACTTTGGGTTATTATAAAGTTACTCAAGTGTAAAAATTTGAGCCTGTAGATCTCATATAATCCGGTATATGTACAAAACTATTTAGATAAAGTGAATTGGTGACCTACCCTACACTTCATAAAACAATGGCTACTACTAATAGGTTTTCATTACAGTCATAGCGTTTATCAATTATGTTGTAAATTATGTAATTTATGTCTGTTTTAATTAAACTCTCTCATTACTGATATATACCATACGCTGGGATGTTATTGTTTAGCTTTTAAAATCTTTAATGCGCTATGACAGCAAAATGACATGTCCATTTTTCTCTACTGTTCTCTGGAGCTTTATTCTCACTTCATGACAACTGTAAAACAATAGACATGTGCATTCGTTTTCGTCCGAATGCATTTTCGTCCGAATTTCGGGTATTTTCGTTATTGTTTTAACAAACGAAAACAAACATGCAAAATCCGAAATCCGAAAGATCTGACATAAAAAAATGCTTTATTTTCGTTTTCGTTGCTACAACATTTCGATATAGATAGGAAATTCGACATGATGCTGACAATAACAATCTGTGTCTACCGAACCTGTGGTTGAATGTGCCTAACCTTAACTCTATTATTCCAAGATTATTCTACATAGAGAGGAAAGATTCGACATAGAGAGAAAAGATTCGAGATTATAGAGACAGTGTTGGGGTAGACCATTCGACATGAACGACGAAGAATCGACGAAGCAGAGAAAAACATACAAACGTTGAATCTGTCATTGAAGGCTTATGGTGTCTGTCTAAAGTTCTAAGAAGATTCGACAAGCAGCTAAACTGTACGACGCCGCAATCGTACATTTCCGGTAAAATGCTCGGCCCATAGGCTATAGAAGAATTCAAATGTTGGTTGACCAGTAATAATAATTTATAAATATAATTATTACTAATGTCATACAACATTAGAATTCTTCTATAGCTTGTAGGCGGAACATTCAACCGGAAATGTATGATTGCAGCGTCATACAGTTTTGCTGCTCCGTCAAATCTTCTTAGAACATTCAACAGACACCATAAGCCTCCAATGACAGATTCAACCTTAATTAATTCAGATTTTCGGACGAATGCATTTTTTAATGAAACAAAGTAAATAACAACGAATTTCAGGAGTAACTAAATAAATTTATTTTTCGGACGAAAACGAAATTCCGAAGCAAAATATTTCAGTGTGCACATGTCTATAAAACAATCATAATGAGATCACTCTGCTGTACAGTTATACAAATTCTCTCTCTCAATGTGACAAACACATACAGTATTCAAAATATAAGGACAAATTAATGATTTGCTTATGATAATTTTTGTGTATGAGTGCCAACAATATTAAATATGTTCAGTAAAATATTGCCCCTAATGCTTCCTTAGCCTACTTTAAAGTGTATCACTTATTTCAGAAAAAGGTCATTGTTGGCATTAGCTAATATTATTAGTCTTTTAACAGGAACAATACATTCACATTCCATAGTGCATGCCATTACAGATAATGTTAATGACATTGTTTTTGCAAAGACTAAAAACAATCAATCACTAGTTAATGTCAACTAGGAGGCACTGCAATTATGCTAAAGTCAGAAAATAACACCAAACTGACCTAGGATAGCAGAATCCCAGAACCAGGGAACGCCTTGGGGTTGACCTCTGCATGTGCACTTGCTCCAGAGCTTAGCAAATGAGGTAAAACTTCACTTTGTTAAGAAAACCCAATCACGTGCAAGGAAAATTAAAAAAAAAACAGCATTTTTGCTTGCACATGGATGATGGAAGTCAGCAGAGTGGAGCTCTGGAGCAACTGCACTTTGCAAAGTGCACAGTCTATTTGCCTTTAGTAAATCAACCCCTTAATCTCCCTGGCGGTATGATTATTTCAGATTTTAGATGCTGAAAGCGGTACCATTATTTTGCAAGGACATTGGTGTTTTACATTTTAGGCCTGTGATCCTTATGAATAACTCACTTAAATCTGTCCAAACAAGAGTCTAGTAGGCATCCCGGGTATGAAAAAGTTTGAAAAACAAAATCATAAATTATAATATTATAAATAATTATAAATAATTATAACAAATACAAATATAATTATAACAAAAATTATTCAATAATGTAATCAACTCAAAATCACTGAAATTCGCTCAGATGCAGAATTGTCGCTGTCATTACTTTGATTTTTTTATGACGAATTTTCCCAACAAATCGCTATCGCTCAATTCTGCAAGTGATTATAATTTATTATCGCTGTTTTCTAGCTGCTCTAAAACCACTTTTGGTTGCTATGGACAATCTACAGTTTCCAGGCAGAAAGAACAGATACAAAAGTACATGCAGAACACTGGGCAGACCACTAGGCACAAAGGGTGTGTGTATTTTTTTACATACAGTACTGTAATCATCGTAACATCACAGGGAACTGAGATCGGCGGCACACAGGGACACTGTGTGAATCGAGCGAGGATGCTGCTCGCTCACACAGCGGGGAGGCATCGCAGGATCCAGGGACAAGGTAAGTAACTTTGTCTGTGGCTGCTGCGAGGCAAGCCCGGGTCTGGCTCGGGGATACCGCTTTTGGTACAGAAATCTTACCCCGAGCCAGACTCGGGAATACCGCCAGGGGGGTTAATCTGAGACATGGCTGCTTGTCCCTAGTCTCTGTTCTGAATTTTTCTCAGATAGAGGCAGCTCTAGATCTAGGGATTTGTAATCAGGTCCAATTGTACAACATAAATGACAAGATAAATATCGTACCATTCTGCAGAAATCTGTCCTCTGAATTAGTTTACCATCCATGTGCTACTATATGTTTATGGAGTTTCACCCATATAAAAGTCAGTAGCTACAAAAATTGTTGCTGCTGACTTTTATTATTCGAACGCTGACTTTTAATATTCGGACACTCACCTGTCCCACGGTCCAGTGATGCAGGCGTATGAAGCCTCGCTCCTCTCCCCCTCCTCTCCGCGGTGCCGGAATTCTGACTGTGGGCACCGGGCTGTGGTTTCACAGCTGGGCCCACACTGCACATGCGTGAGCCATGCTGCATGCTGTGATTGGCCAGGCAATATTCTGCGACCCGTGACATGTCCCAGAAGGAGGGAGAGGTGAACTTCCTTCTGGATCGGCGGAGCCCTGGGAGGAAGTGGTAGCTGGATTCCTCAAAAAAGAGGGTATCTGTCCCCCCCCCACAAAAAAAATGACATGCCAAATGTGGCATGTCAGGGGGGTCACTTAAAGCGGAAGTTACATTTTTGGGTGGAACTCCGCTATAAGGACAGTACACCTGTTAATAGCTGTGAGATGGCTTGGTTCTCAGATTCAGTGTACAATCTTAGCAGGTTAGAAATCCCTAAATTGGGGGGGGGGGGGTAAATGAAGTGCCTTTAATAACGACTAAACATTGCACACAAGACTGCCTGTTTAGGGTTTAAAAAAGTAGGCATACCTACCTTTCTTTCACCCAAACAAAACTCTGCTTTAATCACCATCTATATGATCGAAATGGTGGTGGTTGAAAATCCTTAATTCCTGAATAATGTATTGTTCCAGTGATTTTAATTACACAATAAATCTAATGTGAAGCTGAATAGTATTGTGACACAAACAGGAGTCATGTAAATACCAGAATTGTCAGCCTTTAATTCATCAATTTTCCTGCTCTCTGCACACAATAATTTAACAGGTTAACCCCCTGTTGTTAATTTATTTTGCATTTCCTGCAACCTTTATTTTCTGACCTCTTCATCACCGACCATGCGATACATGATTGTGCTGTTTTTCAATCATATCTTTAAATGCATTGCCATTCTCGTGGCTTCCCTTGCTACCCGTGGCTTGTCTCGTGACTACCCTTGCCTGAGTATTTTTTAGAAAGATGAACCAGAGATTGATGAAACGGAGGAATGAGCAAAGTGGCTATGGTTTTAATTTACTTGAAAAATGTTTATGTAGACCTCCAGATGCAGCCAAAAATAAATCCCCACATTCCTATTGATGCTCCCAATCTGAACACAGACTCCTCATTCTCTTTCTTTGCAGACTCATTACATGCAAAGCAAGATAGTTCAAGCCATGATTTGTCATAATTGTGATGATTATGGCTTACAGCGCATGAAAACCCCTAATTCACAATCTCAGAAAATTTGAATATTACATGCACTCAATAAAACAAGGATTGTACATAGAACAATATAGGACCTCTGAAAAGTATAAGCATGCATATGTACTCAGTACTTGGTTTGGGCCCCTTTTGCAGCAATTACTGCCTCAATGCGGCGTGGCATGGAAGCTATCAGCCTGTGGCACTGCTGAGGTGTTATGGAAGACCAGGATGCTTCAATAGCGGCCTTCAGCTCTTCTGCATTGTTTGGTCTCATGTCTCTCATCTTTCTCTTGGCAATGCCCCATAGATTCTCTATGGGGTTCAGGTCAGGTGAGTTTGCTGGCCAATCAAGCACAGTAATCCCCCGGTCATTGAATCAGGTTTTGGTGCTTTTGGCAGTGTGGGCAGGTGCCAAGCCTTGCTGGAAAATGAAGTCAGCATCCCCATCGAGCTTGTCTGCGGAAAGGAAGCATGAAGAGCTCCAAAATCTCCTGGTAGACGGCAGCGTTGGCCCTAGACTTAATGAAGCACAGTGGACCAACACCAGCAGATGACATGGCTCCCCAAATCAACACAGGCTGGAAACTTCACACTGGACTTCAAGCATCTTGCAGTGTGTGCCTCTCCATTCTTCCTCCATACTCTGGGTCCTTGGTTTCCAAATGAGATGCAAAATGTGTTTTCATCAGAAAACAGGACTTTGGACCACTGAGCAACAGACCAGGTGTTATTTTTCTTTAGCCCAGGTAAGACGCTTCTGACATTGTTTGTTGTTCAGGAGTGGCTTGACAAGAGGAAGACAACATTTGAAGCCCATGTCCAGGATCCGTCTGTGTGTGGTGGCTCTTGATGCACCGACTCCAGCCTCAGTCCACTCCTTGTGAAAGTCCCCAACACTTTTGAATAGCCTTTTCCTGACAATCCTCTTCAGGCTGCGGTCATCCCTGCTGCTTGTGCACCTTTTTCTCCCTCACTTTTCCCTTCCACATAACCTTCTTTTAATGTGCTTTGATACAGCACTTTGGGAACATCCAACTTCTTTTGCAATTACCTTTTGAGGCTTCCCCTCCTTATGCAGGGTATCAATGATGGTTTCCTGCACAACTGTCAGGTCAGCAGTCCTTCCCATGATTGTGATTCCTACTGAACCAGACTGAGAGACCATTTAAAGGCTCAGGAACCCTTTGCTGGTGTTATGGCTTAATTAGCTGATTAGAGTGGGACACTTTGAGCCTAGAATATTGCACCTTTTCACAATATTCTAATTTTCTGAGATTGTGGATTTGGGGTTTTCATGAGCTGTAAGCCATAATCATCACAATTATGACAAATCACATCTTGAACTATCTTGCTTTGCATGTAATGAGTCTATGTCATATATTAGTTTCACCCTTTAACTACTTCCCGACCTGCCGTCGCAGTTCTCCCCATGCGCGAGGAGCCGTATAATAACGTCGGCTCCTCTGCACGCCCCCTGCTCGTCCGTGACTCCCGTGCAGGTGGCCGGTGGGCGCGATCCCCACCGGGCACCCGCGATTGCTCTTTACAGAGGGGGAAATGCCTGACCGTCTGTTCATACAATGTTTGAACAGCGATCAGTCATTTCCCCTAGTGAGGCCACCCCCCCTACAGTTAGAACACACCCAGGTAACATACTTAACCCCTTCCCCTCCCCCTAGTGTTAACCCCTTCCCTGCCAGTGGCATTTTTATAGTAATCCAATGCATTTTTATAGCACTGATCGCTATAAAAATGCCAATGGTCCCAAAAATGTGTCAAAAGTGTCCGAAGTGTCCGCCATAATATCGCAGTACCGAAAAAAAATTGCTGATCGCCACAATTACTAGTAAAAAAAAAAATATTAATAAAAATGCCATAAAACTACCCCCTATTTTGTAAACGCTATAACTTTTGTGCAAACCAATCAATAAACGTTTATTGCGATTTTTTTTTACAAAAAATATGTAGAAGAATACGTATTGGCCTAAACTGAGGAAAAAAACTTTTTTTTATATATTTTTGGGGGGATATTTATTATGGTAAAAAGTAAAAAATATTCATTTTTTTCAAAATTGTCGCTCTATTTTTATTTATAGCGCAAAAACTAAAAAACGCAGAGGTGATCAAATACCACCAAAAGAAAGCTCTATTTGTGGGAAAAAAAGGACGCCAATTTTGTTTGGGAGCGACGTTGCACGACCGCGCAATTGTCAGTTAAAGCCACGCAGTGCCGAATCGCAAAAAGTGCTCTGGTCTTTGACCAGCAATATGGTCCGGGGGTTAAGTGGTTAAGTTGCATTAGTGAAATAAATGAACTTTTGCACGATATTCAAATTTTTCGAGTCTTACCTGTACATTTTTCAGGAAAACTTTTTTCTTTTTTATTAACAGGCGAAGATATAAGGAATAATAACTTTCATTATATATCCTTCCATTATCATGTTACAGATTTATAGTTGACAAAATTAAACTTTTCCACTACATATTACAAACTACAGCAAAATGCCTAACCCCACTTAAGTCAAATCTTAGATTTTTTCCTTTAGATTTATCAAAACCATATAATATAAGGTCAAACCTAAACACTTTCAATGTGTATGCAATCAGGCAGGCTACATAGTTGAAGGTAAATCTAAAGGAAATTGAACAACAAAAGTTGTATAGTGCATATCGATCTTAAAGAGGAAGTAAACCCTGATGGGTTTTACTTTGTCTTTGTTCCCTGCAAAGTAAAAGCATAATGGGCGAGTATGCATTGCATACTCTCCCATTATGTGCCACTAACTTGCAGAAGAAACCCGCAATGTCAGCAATGTCACCGATGTCCCTGCTCTGCAATCGCGTCCATCTTCAACCCCTCTTCCTTCTGGGGGCGTGGACTCCAGCTCTGCTATTGGCCGCGTGATGTCACTCCCACGCATGCCGACGGTCACGGCACAAGCACTGTAGAAACATCACAGATCGTGCCCTTTGTTAAGTGCGCATGCACCGATGATGTTGGTGTCGGCGTATATGGCAAATATCTTCCGTAGAGGTTTAAGACATATTTCCAGTACCTACTAGACATGTGCACACTGAAATATTTTGTTTCGTAATTTAGTTTTTGTCTGAAAAATACATTTATTTAGTTACTCCCGAAATTAGTTTTTATTTATTTTGTTTCGTTAAAAAACGCATTTGTCTGAAAATCTGAATTAATTAAGGTCAAATCTGTCTTATGGTGTCTGTCAAATGTTCTAAGAAGATTCGACGAAGCAGCTAAACTGTACAACGCCGCAATCGTACATTTCCTGTCTAATGCCTTGCCTACAAGCTATAGTAGAATTTTAATGTTGTATGACTAGTAAAACTAGTATTATTACTAGTCAACCAACATTAGAATTGTTCTATAACCTATTGCGGAGAATTTGACCATAAATGTCTGCTCGCGGCGGCTGCTTTATCGAATCTTCATGTCTCTATAATGTAAAATCTTTTCTCTCTATGTTGAATAATCTTGGACTAATAGAGTTAGGTTAGGCACATTCAACCGCAGATTTGATAGACACAGATCGCTATTGTCACGGTCATGTCAAATCATCTATATCCAACTGTTGTCGCAACAAAATGAAAATTAAGCATTTTTTATGTCGGATCTTTCGGATTTCGGATTCTGTGCTTTCATTATCGTTTGTTAAAATGAACGCGAAAATCCCTGAAATTCGGACAAAAATGCATTCGGACGAAAACAAATGCACATGTCTAGTATCTACAGGTAAGCCTTATAATAGGCTTACCTGTAGGGAAAAGTGGTTGTACAGGGTTTACAACTACTTTAACCTCCCTGGCGGTATTGCCGAGTCTGGCTCGGGGTGAATTTTCAGTACCAAAAGCGGTAACCCCGAGCCACACTCGGGATTGCATCGCAGGATCCTTGTAGAGGTTACTTACCTTGTCCCTGGATCCTGTGATGTCTCCTTGCTGTGATCTGTGAGCCGCCATATCTCGCTCAATTCACAGTGCCGAGCTCCATTCCCTGCAAGCGTTGCGACGCATGGGGACGGAGTTCGGCGCCAAATTCAAAAAGTAAAAAAACACAGTATAGATATAGTATACTGTAATCTTACAGATTACAGTACTGTATCAAATAATTACATATCCCCTTTGTCCCTAGTGGTTTGTCCAGTGTCCTGCATGCAGTTTCAAATAATAAATACTTTTCTTTCTGCCTGGAAACTGGAGATTGTCCATAGCAACCAAAAAGCGTCCCTTTACATCAAAAGTAGTTTTAGACCAGCTAGAAAACTGTAGAATCACTTGCAGAATTAACCTGCCTGACGGTATTCCCGAGTCTGACTCAGGGTTAGATTTTCCTGCTGCGAGCTGTAACCCCGAGTCAGACTCGGGCTTGCCTCGCTAGATCCACAGGCACTGTTTACTTACCTTGTCCCTGGATCCAGCGATGCCACCGCGCTGTGTGAGCGAGCGGGACCTCGCTCGATTCACATAGTGCCTCCGTGTGCCGCCAATCTCCGTTCCCTGCGACGTTACGACGCACGGGGACGGAGAACGGCGCCAAATTCAAAAAAGTAAACAAACACTTTACATACAGTATACTGTAATCTTATAGATTACAGTACTGTATGTAAAAAAAAACACACCCCCCTTGTCCCTAGTGGTCTGCCCAGTGTTCTGCATGTCATTTTATATAATAAAAACGTTTCTTTCTCCCTGCAAACTGTAGATTGTCCATAGCAACCAAAAGTGTCCCTTTATGTCAAAAATAGTTTTAGATCAGCTAAAAAACAGCGATAATAAATTATAATCACTTGCAGAATTGTGCGATAGCGATTTGTGGGGAAATTTGTCATAAAAAAAAAAAATAATGACAGCGACAATTCTGCAACTGAGCAAATTTCAGTGATTTTGATTTGATTACATTATTGAATAATTTTTATTATAATTATATTATTATTAAAAGCCACCAAAAAAAGCTCTATCTGTCTCAAAATATTTATATAAATTAAATTTTGGTACAGTATTGGATAATGGATCAATTGTCAGTCAGATTATCACAGTGCTCAAAACTGAGAAATGGTCTGGTAAATAAGGGGGATTACAGGCTTTTACTCAAGTAGTTACAAAAAATGATGGTGATGATGATAGATAAACACTTCATTGCGCACATCAATAAAATCCTTCATCACCAATGATTAGTTGACTGTATTGCACTGTTATTATATAGTACTTTTGACAAACGTGTGTATAATATACAATCTTCAAGTTACTTTTCTGTAGACAGTTTGCTGAGATAAAATACAAGCACATTTGTACTTAACTTATAATTTATAAATGCCACAGTTGTTTTTTTTTTTTTTTTCACTTTTTTGTGCAATGTACTGCTTTTCCAATATCACTTGTTTCTGAAATGTTACTCTGCTCAATTTCTCCATTTGATGTCTCCATATCTTCACAAAGGTGAAAAAAACTCACAACATTTGTTTTCTATAATTCACCAATTAATAAAGATGTTCTGCTGTTTTTGCTGAACATTTAACTAACATAAATTCTGCTTTAAATACAATTGAATTTCTTCTTTTTAATAGAAAGAAAATATTTTCCCCAGAGTAGGAAATTCAATGAAAAAAAAAAAATGTAATTGCTACATTTTTGCCATTTTGCCACAATGACAATCCTATAAAAGTCCCGAAAACACACACTTTTAAATGGCTCAATGTTTTTCAAGAAATTTTCACAGAGCTGGAAGTGAAATTAGAGTCATTCGCTGCAATAAGAATTTCAATTGGTAATAATAATATTGTAATGTTACAGCTGCATTGATTTACATTTTTTAGGCTTTTTTCTTTTATTTTCCCCTGTTGATCCAGTTAATAAAATAATTTTTCTACAGACCAAGCTGTCCTGCAAACTTGGTGGTTAGAGAGTTGAAACAAAGAAGAAGATAAAAAGAGCCAAAAACAATAGGTAGCAAGAGACAACTGTATAAAATCATGGTTGCAACCTATATTATTCAATAGATCAGAAAATACCCAATCCCAAGTATGGAGATACAAATCCAGCCAGGCAGTGTTATATGGTGTAGAAAAAGTCCATTAATAGTAGTATACGTTATCAGTGTGGATGTTGGGGTGCCAAGTCCACAGTTCGGCCTCGTACACACGACCAGTTTCCTCGGCAGAATTCAGCTTCCGACCGAGTTTCTGGCTGAATTCTGCCGAGGAAACTGGTCGTGTGTACACTTTCGGCCGAGGAAGCCGACGAGGAGCTCGGCGAGGAAATAGAGAACATGTTCTCTATTTCCTCGTTGTTCTATGGGAGCTCTCGTCCCGCCGAGCTCCTCGGCGGCTTCAGTGCTGAACTGGCCGAGGAACTCGATGTGTTTGGCACGTCGAGTTCCTCGGCCGTGTGTACGAGGCTTTACTCAATACTTGAGTGTCAATGCATTTCATGAGATTAGCTCGCTTCATCAGGACTGAATGGGTGGGTGCTAATCAACTTTGAATATAAGAAGATGGGCAGCAACAGATCATGGGGCAGACACAGGGGCCCCACCAAGGAAGGACGAGGAGAAAGAGGGGGCACAGAATAGTATAGGACCAACCAGACACAAAGACACAATGCTCATCAATAGAAAGAGCACAAGAGCGGGGGAGAGGGAGACACCCGAAAGAAAGATAAGAACCCACAGGGGAAGGATAATCTCAAGGCAGGAGTCTCCAAATTACTGTGCACCCCAAAACAAATCTATATTTGAAGTATCACCTTAGCAATGAAAATCCATAGAGGTCACCCCCTGCATATACTGCCAGACAATAGACTGTGACAGTGTCGGGTCTGTCCGCTAGGGTTTAAATAAATAATTTAACAGTGTCAATGTGCCTACAATAGTCAACTTTTATTCATTAATGTAAAATCTTTTCCATAGAAGACAAAATTGCTATTACTGCTTACAAGTATTTGCTGTAGCTCAGCTTTAATTTTTTTCAGTAAAATCCATCCAAATCTGCTTGTGCATCTAACACTACCTTCTCCTTGACAATACTGTCCAAGGGTGGTTCAATTGCCCCCCATCCAGACTGGAGCCACACTAAGGCCATGTTAAGGGTAGTGGAAAAGAGAGGCGCCAATCTGTCAATAGTGTAATACTTTTTATTGTGTAGCAAAATGTAAATCCAATAAAAAATATGCACTCACAAATGTCCGTAAGGAATAAGCATGTAACAAAACTCCAGAGCAATTATCAGTGGGGAATCCATACGGGGCTGAAGTTGCAGAGATAACAGGTATGCTACAGGGATCCATGCAGAGGTCAGCGTACGCAGCTGAGAAGCCTCCACAAGGAAGACAAATTGTCAGGTGAGCTGTCAGATGATTGTGACAAAGGAGCCAATCAGGAATATGTTTCGGAGGGTAGGTACCGCCTCCTTCATCATTCATAGATTTTTTTATAGTTCCAAGCTTATACCTTTGGGATGTTTCTTAAGATATATTGTCTATATGTTTTTGTTTTTATATGCACATCTTGCAGCTCAATGATTGGCAGCCTTGTATTTGAATTTATCTTCCACACACGATTCAATTTTAATTATATACCATTATTTATAATTGACAGCAAGTGCAGCGCAGGGTACAAAGTTACTGGCCATATTACCAGATGAAAATTAAGGGGGGAAAAAACCTAAAACAAAAATGAATGCAGCCACCAGATGCAAGGATTATTAAGCAGAAATATTTTACATTTTTAATATATCTCTGCAGCTCCCATACAGTGTCTCACACAAGTGAGTACACCCCTCACACCTTTGTAAATATGTCATTACATCTTTTCATGTAACAACACTGAAGAAATTACACTTTGTTACAATCTAGTGAGTGTACAGCTTGTATTTCGTGTGTTAAATTTGGTGCTATCCCTCTCACTCTCTCATACTGGTCACTTGAAGTTCAACATGGTACCTCATGGTAAGGAACTCTCTAAAGGTTCTGAAAAAAGGAATTGTTGCTCTACATAAAGATGGCCTAGGCTACAAGAAGATTATCAAGACCCTGAAACTGAGCTGCAGCATTGTGGCCAAGACCATACGGTGGTTTAACATTACAGGTTCCACTCAGAACAGGTTGACCAAGGAAGTTGAGTGCACATTGCTCAGCGTCATATCCAGAGGTTGTCTTTGGGAAATAGGTGTATGAGTGCTGCCAGCATTGCTGCAGAGGTTGAAGGGGTGGGGGGGGTCAGCCTGTCAGTGCTCAGACCATAAGCTGCACACTGCATCAAATTGGTCTGCATGGCTGTTGTCCTAGAAGGAAGCCCCTTCTAAAGATGATGCAAAAGAAAGCTAGCAAACAGTTTTTTGAAGACAAGCAGATTAAGTACATGGATTACTGTGGTCTGATGAGACCAAGATAAACTTATTTGGTTCAGGTGGTGTCAAGCGTGTGTGGTGGCAAACTAGGTGAGGGGTACAGTCAAGCATAGTGGTGGGAGTTTCATGGTCTGGGGCTGCATGAGTGCTGCAGTTCATTGAACCATGAATGCCAACATGTACTGTGACATACTGAAGCAGAGCATGATCATCTCCCTTCAGAGATTGGGCCACAGAGCAATATTCAAACATGATAACGATCCCAAACACACCTCCAAGAAGACCACTGCCTTTATTATAGAAGCTGAGGGTAAAGGTGATGGACGGGCCAAGCATGACTCCAGATCTAAACCCTATTGAGCATCTGTGGGGCATCCACAAATGGAAGGTGGTGAAGCACAACATCCACCAGCTCCATAATGTCATCATGGAGGAGGGGAAGAGGACTCCAGTGTCAACCTGTGAATCTCTGGTGAACTCCATGCCCAAGAGGGTTAAGGCAGTGCTGAAAAATAATGGTGGCCACACAAAATATTGACACTTTGGGCCCAATTTGGACATTTACGCTTAGGGGTGTACTCACTTTTTTTGCCATTGGTTAGACAATAATGGCCGTGTGTTGAGTTATTTTGAGGGGACAGCAAATGTACACTGTTATACAAGCTGTACACTCACTACTTTACACTGTAGCGAAGTGTAATTTGTGTTGTCACATAAAAAGATATAATACAATATTTCCATAAATGTGAGGAGTGTACTCACTTTTTTGAGATTCTGTATATATTTAATACAGCTTTAATTTTTTTCTAAGATGTTTTCTAAGACTTTTCATGGCTAAAATAATACATATGTGATGATGATGAAAGCAGATTTCCCATTCTGCAGTCTGTTTGAAAAAGATACTTTTACATGAACATCATTTTCTATAGAACTGGAAAAATGTAGTGCCGAAAAAATAAAAGTCTCCTAAAATGCCTGCAAAATCCTGAAGAAATGTATTTTCCCCCAAAAAATTGTTTATACTGTAGTTACATGTTTCTCCTTCCGCTAGACTTTCAATGCCCAAAGTGGCCCTACATTTCAAAGTCCCTAAAGGGAGCAATATAACTGCTCATAATAGTATCCAATCAAATTCTCCTTCTCATTCTCCAAATGCAGCATGGTTGATATAAGCAAAAAAGAACACAACATTTTTCAAAAGATATGGTAAATAAAACCCAGTATTGGAGATGGTGCGTACGTGAACCTACAAAAGAGGCGTTTGGTTACCAGACCGGAAGGGCCTGATATGGAATTTGGGGGGACTTCAACAGATTTTTTTTAAATCTTGGTTCGGGGTTCCCCTTAATATTCATACCAGACCCAAAAGGGCCTGTTAATGGACTAGGGGGGGGGGGGGAGATCCATGCCGTTTTTTTAAATGACTTTTATCTATATTGCTAAGACCCGACAATTCATTATACCGTGTTTCCCCGAAAATAAGCCCGGGTCTTATATTAATTATGTCAACAAAAGACACAGTAGGGCTTATTTTCAGGGTAGGTCTTACCATGTAATGTGCTGTCTTCTCTCCCCCCCCTGCCTGTCAGGAATCCCCAAAAATAAGCCCTAGTTAAAAATGCTTGTAAAATCCTATAATCCACTCTATTACAGTATTATATAATATACAATATGTGTGTTTCTGTAATATAATTGTGCCAAATACATTTGTTATACCGCGGCTCTGCACTTCTGTTACCCATCGGAGCTCTCTTCCCCGCAATTATATTACAGAAACACACACATTGTACATTATAAACTACTGTAATAGAGTGGATTATACAAGCATTTTTAACTAGGGCTTATTTTCGGGGTAGGGCTTATATTGCAGCCCTCCTGGAAAATAACGCTAGGTCTTATTTTCAGGGTAGGTCTTATTTTTGGGGAAACAGGGTAGCTGTGAGTAGTTTTAAATAACTTTTTTCCTTTAGAAATGTCATTTTGTGCAGGGACTGTTATAAACGTGAAAAACGTGCGCTACTTTACAGGCATACTATACACACCCCCCAGGTACGAAATTTAAAGGAATATTTCACTTTTATTGTTTCACTTTAAGCATTATTAAAATCACTGCTCCTGACAAAAACTGCAGTTTTTAAAACTTTTTTTTGCATTGATACATGTCCCCTGGGGCAGGACCCGGGTCCCCAAACACTTTTTATGACAATAACTTGCATATTAACCTTTAAAATTAGCACTTTTGATTTTTCATGTTCGTATCCCATAGTCTTTAATGGTGTTCAAACACATTTTTTGCCTGTTCGCATATTCTGCTGCAAACCGAATCGGGGGGTGTTCGGCTCATCCCTAGATATAAGCAAAAAAGAACACAACATTCTTCAAAAGATATGGTAAATAAAACCCAGTATTGGAGATGGTGCATACGTGAACCTACACAAGAGGTGTTTGGTACTGTGAATGACTTTGGATCACATTCTTGGCTGCCTATTCCCTAAGGGCCCATTCACATCTGAGCATTTTGTAGCCTGAAGCCTGAAGCTTTAAAACGCTAGAGGGGAAAAAATTAATTATTCTCATTGGAGATGGTTCACATCTCCACTACAAAACATCTGAACCCGAATGCCTAAGGCCCTGTACACCGAAGGTCCGTTTTAATCGGTCCAAACTGATCGTGTGGGGGCGCCATCAGTCAGTTATACTTCGGTCAAAAAAAATAGAACTTGCTTTAAAATTTGACCGATGGACGCCTAACTGATCGGTCAAAACCGATGGTTAGTACGCAAAAGCATCGGTTCCAAACCCGCGCATGCTCAGAATCAAATCGACGCATGCTTGGAAGCATTGAACTTCATTTTTCTCTGCACGTCGTTGTGTTTTACGTCACTGCGTTGCACTCGATCGTTTTTTGAACCGATAGTGTGTAGGCACATTAGACCATCAGTCAGCTTCATCGGTTAACCGATGAAATGGACCTTCAGTCCGTTTTCATCAGTTTGGACTGATCGTGTGTACAGGGCCTGAAGCTCAAACAAGTTCTGGACCCTTTTATGTCGCGCGAATTGGGCTGATTTGGGTGTTTTTGAACATTTGTATGCCATTAGAAACTAATGTTAACGCTCAACTCAAGCGTCTAGCGCGACAACGAGCGTTTCTAACAACAAAGTTCAAAAATGTCGGACAACGCTGTATGCAAACGTGCAAATACATGCGAATACGCGTGACAAAACGTGCAACAAAACGCCAGAAAAAATGCTCAAAAACTTTACACTCAGGTGTGAATGGGGCCTAAGAGGGATTATAATATGACTAACTGTTTTTTTAAGTACTGTATCCACTAGACAGGCCTTCTCTCCCTAATGTTAATATGGCAGTGTTATATACTGTATATATGTTGGCTATGGTATCACTAAAGCTTCTGAGATGTAGGGTCCTGATTTTGACTCTCAACTAAGATACAATCTGTGTGAGGTTTGCATATACTCTCTCTATTTATCTTAGTTTGTTAAGCGTTCTACTTTAACCCAAAGAACCAATTTTTAAAAGTGTAAAACATTGAATGAAACCATTTTCCCTATTTACATCAATGAGGAATGTTTTCACAAATTTTACCATATTAATTAATAATCTAGCTAAATCTATTCTGTAGATTTGTTTGCACATTTGTCTTAGCTAAACATTTTAAAAGTGAAGTATGGGCAAAGCTTTTTTTGGTCGTACTCCTCTTTTGAGCCACAGGAGTGCACTTACCTTAGCACTCCTGTGACCCAGAATCAGCGGCCAGTGGGCTAAATCAACTAAAGGGTGACATCACAAAGCCGCTCCAGGCTCTGAAAGGATCCTGACCATATTGTCAAGATTCTCCCAGATTGGTAGCTGTCTCCAGCTCTCAGTGTGTGTGGCTGTAAGCCAAAGCCAACTGCTCCCTCTACTTATCCAGCCTGATGCCCCAGTGAGGACTGAAGGAGCAGAGCAGAGAGCACAGTGACTGTCAAGCCTCGTACACACGACCGAGGAACTCGACGGGCGAAACACATCGTTTTCCTTGACAAGTTCCTTGTTAGGCTGTCGAGGAACTCGACAAGGCAAGTTTCTCCATTCCCGTCGAGGAAATAGAGAACTTGCTCTCTTTTTGGCTCATCGAGTTTCTCGACAGTTTCCTCAACGAAAATTTACACACGACCGGTTTCCTCGGCAAAAAAATATCTCCCAGCAAGTTTCTTGCTGGTTTTTGCCGAGAAACTTGGTTATGTGTACGAGGCCTTAGTCACTGTGCTCTCTGTTGAGAGCTGACCAAGAACTAAATGGTCAGGGGTCATGTGATTGCTCAGTTCTTGGCCTTAGAGGACTGCTGCAGCATCACGCGGGTGTTGCAGAATAGGGGTGAGTATATATGTTTGCTTTTTGTCTACCCCAAACTTTTTTTTTAATTCTGTTGCATTCACTATTCTTTGCCTTTTTCCTCAGCTTTCTTTTTATTTATTTCTACAGTGCACTCCGCCATTGCAGCTACTTTGTCTCAAATGGCTTGTTAATAAGAAATTCACTAACCTTGCTTCCCAGCATACTCTCAAGGGCTTTTCAACTAGAATCAAAGCACTCAGACATTAATTTAGCTATTTTCAGAATTTGAACACAGCAAGGTAACATTATACAAAGTAACACAACCATGATGAATCTGTAAAGTACTTTAATGTGATATATCAAGGCGTTTTTTTCTTTTACTTATATGAAGCATTGCTTAGTTTTCTTATTCTTTCATAAAAGCTGCATGAGTCATAGCCTTGTCCAGATATCTATGAACAGCTATAGTGTTTATTTGGTCAACCTGTCATACATGGGGTATTCTGACAATGATCAATGTACAAAGTGCAGCCAATCATAGAATTCATTCAGTTCTCCTTTTGCACCTACTGTAATCACATATAAATTAAATTAAATATGGTTGATTGCCTAGGTAACTGTATTAAACATACAATTGTTGCTTTTTGTCCACCAAACCGAATGCGTTCAATTGTGTCTATACAAATACTCCACATCTACCTCTAAATAATCGTAGACCTCATGGTTAAATAGAATGTCTCTTTGACAAAGCTTTTTCAGTTATGCAATGTCAAGTTAAGAGCAAGATGAGGCAGAGCCAGCGCAGATGCACAGTAATCTTTGTTGTGAGACTATTGTTCTTTCATTTCTACCTTAAAATGAAAACTATTAAATACAATTAGACAACTAATGAAAAGGTGAGAATTCCCTTGTTTTATTATTGAGCAAACTGTGTGGCATCACAGAGAGGACCAGTGGCGGCTGGTAGGTTTTTTGTTTGGGAGCGGCAAACAACCACCCCCCTGGCGGCCCTCCACTAACAACAAAAAACAAATCCCCCCAAACCCCCCGCGCGTCTGCCCGTTGGTTTGGCACTTACCTGGATAGATAGATTCAGATAGATGGGGGTGTCATCCAGCATGGCGGGGTGTGGGCAGTGGCTCCAGGCTAACGGGGGCGGGGTCTGGACAGCAGCTCCAGGCTAGCAGGTGCAGGGTCCGGGCAGCAGCTTTCGGCTAGTGGGGTCCAGGCAGTGGCTCCAGGCTAGCGGGTGCGGGGTCCAGGCAGCAGCTCCAGGCTAGCGGGTGCCGGGTCCGGGCATCAGCTCCAGGGTGGTGGGATTCCTCTCTGACTCCAGTGGCTTCCTCCTTGGCGCCACGTCCGGCATCCAATATTGCCTGATGTTTTGGCCAATCGGAAAACAGGTTTCACACCTGCTTTCTGATTGGCGGGGGAAAGATTTAGTGTAATCCAACACAACTGGGTGCTCTGCGCCCCGAGCCCACCCTTTTTTAAAGACTATTAGAGCCTCTGGCTCTAATCATGTGCTTCAAAATACATCCCCCATCCCCGCCATAGGAATTTATGTGCCCAATGTCCTGAAAGGGGACAGGCACATGGATAGGGAGGACGGCGGCGGTGTTAAGGGGTTGGCACCTGTGCGCCCACAATGCACAGGCCACCACTGGAGAGGACTCACCTCTTGTAGGTCTTTCTTGAGTCAGGTCAGAGATCTGCAACTATATATTTCCCCTATAGTGTTACCTGCTGGTAAAATCTTGTACTACAACATTAAGGCCCCTTTCACACTGGGGCGTTTTTCAAGCGTTATTCAAGCATTTTTCAAGCGTTATTCAAGTGTTATTCGAGCGTTATTCGAGCGAAGCCTCATCTGCAATCCCAATGTGCTGGGCGTTTTTGCAGTGCCTCAGTGTGAAAGGGTAAGGCGCTTTTACAGTGCTTTCAATTCATTTCAATGGACAGGGGCGTTTTTGTAGCATTTTTTTCAGCGGCCAAAAGCTGCTCCAAAGATGCTGCTTGCAGAACTTTTCTCAACGCCCCGCCAGTGCAACGCCTCAGTGTGAAAGGGTAAGGCGTTTTTACAGCACTTTCAATTCATTTCAATGGAGAGGGGTGTTTTTGGAGCTTTTTTTTCAGCGCCCAAAAGCTGCTCCAAAGATGCTGCTTGCAGGAATCGGAGTGAAAAGGTCCATTGAGATGCATTGAAAGCGTTTTATTAGCGTTTTAATAGCGCTATTTTTAACACTAAAACGTTGTAAAAATGCTTCAGTGTGAAAGGGGTCTAACTTAATTCTATCATTACATTTTTTGCAGGATTTAATCCAGGCCTATCAAGCATTAATGAATACATAGAGGAGCTTCTATGAAACAGCAGATTTTTACTTTTGTTGCTAAACCCTAATAAACACAGCAGACCAAAATGTCTCTTAAATTGTTAGAGCAAGTATTAAACTTTAGTAGTCAAGCAGATGAAAGGGAATACTTCAGTTATATACGATGTACTCTTTGTTCTTTGAGAATGAGAATCAAATGAGAATATAAATACTATTTATTTTATGTTGCACAGCAGGTGTCTAGCCTTGCCCTGAACAGGCAGTATGCCAGGAATGCTCTTGTTTAAATTGCAGCACCACTATGGTGCCCTCACAGCTAAGCTCTCAGATATAAATAAATCACTGTGGTGACATGAGCTATAACAAAAGGCCAACTGCTTGGCATACATTACAATCACACCCAGATTTATACCCAATGCCCTTAAATCATTGCAATCATTGTATAAGGTTGTGAAAAATAGACATTTCTTAGCTACATTCATAGATCAAGTCAATAGAATTAGTAATATTAAGTGAATGACTAATGCATTCTAACACAGTGTACCTTAATCTGAATTCTCTGTAATTTACTGTAATGACAGTACACATAGATCTAAACTAAACGTGGGGGCAACAGAAATGTAATTCCTACATTCTGTTTCCTGAATCACCTGTTACATTTACTATTTCAATGCAGTTTTGAATCTGTGAGAAGTATCATTGTACCACCATTGCTTTGACATCAGGCCTTCTGTATGTGGGGAGGGAGTTCTAACCTCATAAGCAAGGGTGCTTTAGACCCACTAAAAGGAGTGGGATAGCCAATTGTACTACAGCAAAGCCTGGACGAATAACTAAAGTACTGAGAAGGCAGACTTTGCTTCACATTTGCATCTCAAGGCATAAGAGACACTGGGGGGGATTTACTAAAACTGGAGCACTCTGAAACAGGTGCAACCATGCCTAGTACCCAATCAGCTTCTAACGTCAGCTTGTTCAATTAAGCTTTGACAAAAAAAAAACTGAAAGCTGATTGGTTACTATGTACAGCTGCACCAGGTTCTGTGTGCACCTGTTTTAGTAAATCTCCCCCTAAATCACGTTAGGAGAACAAAAATCATTGACAGGCATGAAGTGCAGATATTTAAAGCGGAGTTCCGGCCACAACTTCACTTTTTAAATATAAATACCCCTGTAATACACAAGCTTAATGTATTCTAGTAAAGTTGGCCTGTAAACTAAGGTCCGATTTGTTAGGATGTTACAGCATTTAGACACTTTATAAAATAGAAATTGACTGGGGCCATCTTAAGTGTGTCAGATCAGGTTTCAGCACCTGTGCTGTCCAAGTCACATGATTCTTTGAGACTGGGGAGTGCACAGACTCCTGGAAAGTTACACCCACTACATTCCCAGGAGTCTGTGCGGTGTAGGTTAGGAAGCATGAAGCACCTAGGTGCAGGAAGTGGGAAGATTAACTATTCTGCCTAGCAACAACACTTTGAAGGCATCTAAAAAAAAAAAAAAATTTCGTAAAGGATTAATGCCATTTTATTAAAACTACTGATGTAATGTTATATTTATGGGTGGAACTCCACTTTAAATGTGCTTACTGCCTACATATACCTGTAGCAGAAATGTTTTACCTCTTAATTTACCTGAATTATGAACTGTTTTATGGGAAAAGCTAAGACAGCTTTGAGCAGGAGACTTCGGTAATTCATGGCACCTCCTCTCATCCATTTATAGAAAGCTTTTTTAGCCTATTTTGTGAGAAGAATGCAAGGCTTTTGTGAATGGTTGAGGAGAGAGGAAGGGGGCTTAATGATAGGATAAAGATTTGGACTAAAATCTAGTGAGTTTTGGCACTTCCATCAGGTGTGGGGAATATCGCCCATCAGACCACAATTGCGGAAGCAAGCTTATGAGGTTA
The DNA here is from genome assembly GCF_905171775.1 of Rana temporaria. Lineage (NCBI taxonomy): Eukaryota > Metazoa > Chordata > Amphibia > Anura > Ranidae > Rana > Rana temporaria. The sequence goes on along the minus strand of NC_053489.1, from coordinate 150,006,500 downwards.
TGTAGTTGAGGTGGGAAAGTTTATCAGAGGTTATTTATCACCTAATAAGCACTTTATAAGCACTTTCCACTGAGATTATGTTTATAGAACAAGCACCTTTTAAAGTTCAGACCAATTTTTAGTTGTTTAAGAAATTGAGAGATGATGTCCTTTTCAATTTCACTTTGAAATATACAAAAGACATTGATACCACTGAGATCCATGAAAATAATTTTACAATCTTCATATTTTAGACGTGTTAACAGTTATTACAAGTATACATTATAAATAAGAAGGATGTTAAAAGCAGATAATATCTGGCTATACACACAAAGCCAAATCTGTCAGATCAGCTTACTACAAAAGCCTACCATCAAACAAACAATGTCTATAACTAATACATATGGCTAATGTCTAATATGCACCAAGCAAAATTATAAACGCAACACTTTTGTGTTTGCCCCTATTTATCATGAGCTGAACTCAAAGATCTACAACTTTTTCTATGTACACAAAAGGTCTATTTCTCAAATATTCTTCACAAATCTGTCTAAATCTGTGTTAGTGAGCACTTCTATGCTGCAAAAATCAGTTTGCATAACCAAGGAATTTATGCACAAACTGTCAGAAACCATCTCAGGTAAGCTCATCTGCATGCTCGTCCTCCTATTCGGGGTTTCGACCTGACTGTAGTTTGTCGTCGTAACTGACTTGAGTCGGCAAATGCTCACATTCAATGGCATCTGGCACTTTGGAGAGGTGTTCTCTTTGCAGATGAATCCCAGTTTTCACTGTACAGGGCAGAGGTCAGACAGTGTGTACGGTGCCATGTGGGTGAGCGGTTTGCTGATGTCAACATTGTGGATCGTGTGGCCAATGGTGGGCGGTGGAGTTATGGCATTGTCAGGTGTATGCTATGGACAATGAACACAGGTGCATTTTATTGGTGGCATTTTGAATGCACAGAGATACCGTGATGAGATCCAGAAGTTGGTTTAGGTGCTTAGAGATTAGTAGAAGAAGTTACAAAGGTAATTGGGAACATGTTGACAGGGATATGTCCGGGACCAGATAGTTATTCAATAATGTATTATAAAAAAACTAAAAGACAACTTCTTCCTTTCTTTTGTGAATACTTGAACTTGTCAGGTGAGGGGGCAGACATGGCGGTGGAATCTCTAGCTGTATACATTGCAATCTTGTTAAATGAAGGGAAAGACCCTACATTACCCAAGTTACAAAACAATCTCTTGAATATCAATATGAAGATTTTTTCTAAGGTATTGGTGTAAAGATTATAAACTCTTTGCTGAAAGGGATACAAGTTGACCAAGTGGGCTTTGTGTTAGGATGGAAAGGGAAAGATAGCTGTTTAAAAAAATTATTGCTAATTCATAATGTTAAGAAGAAAGGATCTCCAGTTGTAGTCCTGTTAATAGACGCTGAGAAAGTGTTTGACATGGTCAACTGGGAATTTATGTTTTCCACCATGAGAGATTTAAATTTGGGGCCCAAACGATGGGATGGTTATCAGCTTTATATAGTCCCCCCACAGAAAGAGTTTGGATAAATGGTACTGTACCCTGTCTCAACCATTTGAATTATTTATTGGTACAAGTCAAGAATGTACTCTATCATTGCTATCTGTGCTTACTTTGGAACTGTTGCTCTCCACGATTCCAACAAATAGAAATATAAAGAGGTAAAGCAAATTAAAAACAGCAGCGTTTGCAGACAACCTACTATTTTATATTTCAAACCCAAATTTTCGAGTAGTTGAAAAGGTATGGGGAAATCTCAATTTTTTAAATCAATGTATTAAAGTTGAAGATTTTGAACATTACATTACCAATTAAAGATCAGTTGGCTATGCACTCATTGAGATATAGACACCTTGCATGGATAGGTAGAATACATAAAGTAAAACATTTGATTTTGCTTAAAATCTTGTATTATGCCATGTACACACCATTGCAATTTCCGACAACAAATGTTCGATGTGAGCTTTTGGTTGGATATTCCGACCGTGTGTATGCTCCATCAGACATTTGCTGTCAGAATTTCCGACAACAAATGTTTGAGAGCTGGTTCTCATTTTTTCCGACAAAAGTTCTTTCCGACTCACAAAAATCCTACGCATGCTCGGAATCAATTTGACGCATGCTCAGAATCATTAAACGTAATTTTTCTCGGCTCGTTGTAGTATTGTACGTCACCGCGTTCTTGACGTTCGGAATTTCAAACAACATGTGTGTGATCGTGTGTATGCAACACAAGTTTGAGCCCACATTCCGTCCACGTTTTTTTTGTCGGAAATTCCGATCGTGTGTATGCAGCATTACTTTTAGATGCTTCCGATCCACTTACTGCAATAATTTTTTAAGATCTTAAAAATCAGGTGTATCAAAATGTATCTAGCTTCCTAGGATAGCTTATGCAGTGTTGGAAAAGGATAAACAAGAGGGAATGTTGGCACTGCCAGACTTTAAGAGATATTACCTAGCAATAGGAATTACACAGGTGGTGGAATGGGCACACAATAATTTGAATAAGAGTTGGGTGAAGATAGAATTTTTATAGAGTCCAGTGGCACTGGGCAAGGTGATATGGGTTCCACAACGGTACAGCGAATTAGGAAGAACCACAAGTCCATTAACAAGGAATGTATTAAAGATGTGGGATGAGACACACAGACAAATTTAAATGGAGTTATAATTCCCCACTGATCCCTTTAATTGGCACTATTTTTTTTTTTTTTACCAGGAAGAGATCATTATTTGATTTTCACTCATTGGGTTGGGAAGGACTCACTTCAGTTGGGCAAAATGTTGAAGGGGAATAATTTATGTTTACTCTAAGGCCTCGTACAGACGACCGAACATGTCTGCTGAAACTGGTCCGCTGACCAGTTTCAGCAGACATGTTCGGTCGTGTGTACGGCCGACCGGACAGGTTTCCAGCAGACATTTGTCCACCCGACCGTTTTCGAGCTGACAAATGTTTCTTAGCATGCTAAGAAACATGTCCGCTGGAAGCCTGTCCGTCTGACATGTTCAGTCGTCTGCATGCATGCGTCAAAGTGATTCGACGCATGCATGGAAGCTTTGACCTTCCAGCGTCGCGCACGTCACCGCGTCATCGTCGCGGCGATGGCGCAGACACGTCACCGCGCTGTCTGTCCGCGTGGATTGCGGTTTGATGGTGTGTACAACCATCAGACCGAAATCTCCCAGCAGACATGTCCGATAAATACGGTCCGGCGGACCGTTTTCATTGGACTGTCCGCTGGTGTGTACGAGGCCTAAGATTTGTGAGAGAATTGGGGTGTGACACCTTTAAACAAATGGAGATATACACAAATTCAGCAATTTGTAATGTCATTACCACAACCATTACATTCAGGGGATAACGTATTGCCTATGGAGAGATTATATACTGTAGTGAATTAGAGGAATGGAACACTATACCTCTCAAATTTACAGTGTATTGGTAAGAGAGACAGAACATAAAATACCATGGTATTTAGGTAAAGTGGAGCAAGAACTGGGCACATTATAGAGTGATTATTAGAAGTTAAAGATATTAAGACTGGCAAGCTTTTCCTCAGTTAAAGTGTCAATAGGATAATATTATAGGTTACAGAATACCTTTGCCAGAGGAATGAAGGGAAAGTGGAACTGGGGGGGTGGCTTTTTTTTGGGGGGGGGGGTTGGTTAGATGAGAGGCGGGGTAGCCAATATGCCTGTATATTGATTTTGATGTTTGTAATTTTTCTTATTTTTTATAAATTGTAAATAAATTAAGAGAGAAGAAAAAATAAATAAAAAAACATTTTATATGCGTGTTGTATATTACATGAGCCACATGTATACAGTATATAATAGGAACATAGTTTACACACCCCATTTTCCAGGATAATAACACTATTCATAAACATTGTACCATGTCTTTACCAGATCTGTGTAAGACAGCTTTATCTGATCTTGTTTGGCTTTTATTTTCAAATATAGATAGAAAAAGAGGCAATATATTGTACTGTATGTGCGTGCAGACAAAGGGAAAATATGTTTCTTCTAATGCAGATTTTTTTTTTCAGTTTCCAACTTGACACTAAAGTCTTCAAGTTCAAAATAGATATTCACTGATGTATTGTTAGAGACATCTTGTGCTGTTTGATACCTCATGATGCCTTTTATAATGATACATGCTGTGCTCAGTCTAAAAGTAGAAATGAAAGAATTACTAACTACCATGGGCCTTGAAGGGATAAGTACAGTACTTATAAGTCAGTAGTAAAATACTGTGACTGCCTGTCTGCCTGTCTCTGCCTGTCTGTCTGTCTATCTAAGTATCTATCTAAGTATCTATCTATCTATCTATCTATCTATCTATCTATCTATCTATCTATCTATCTATCTATCTATCTATCTATCTATCTATCTATCTATCTATCTATCTATCTATTGTATCTATCTATCTATCTATCTATCTATCTATCTATCTATCTATCTATCTATCTATCTATCTATCTATCTATCTATCCTTACTTATGTATTATAGCTAAAGAGAGGCACTGTAATTAAGCCTAATGAAATCACAGTTCATCATGAGCAATTTTACATTTTGAATATTAGGATTTTTAGCAGACTTGAAGTTTATTTATTGTGTCATTATTTAATCATTATTATTTTTTGTTTACTTAATTACTACTTGCATGAAAGATTCAGAACGGTCAAAAACACAGTAAATCTGAAGTTGTTTTGAACTTATTATGCAAATTGGTTGATGGTACTGAATAATTTATTTGCCATTTGTTCCTATATTTATTTAGATTTTACACATATATTCATAGACTAGCCACCTTGGGATAACAAAAAGAGCATGAGAAAGAATACTTATCCAGTATAGTATAGCTGGATGTTACAGTAGTAAAGAAATACCAATGTGGTAATATAGGCTTCAAAAATGTTCTAAGCGCAAAAGGGTTACGGTGTTACCCGTAAGTTATATTTGCAATTTAATATCTCTCAGATATGATTTGGGTTAAATGAGAGTTCTTTGACCATGAGTGAAAGCTTTAACACAATAACAAAAATGTATTGGTAAATAGTAAGGAGGTCTAAACTAATACACCACAATCTATCTATTGTACAGGAAAAGGGTAAAAATCATGGATTATATGAAGGAAAACAGAGTATAATACTCAAAACCTAAATACAATCAATGAGAGGGATAAGACATAAGACAAACATTTAGATACAAGTGCCAGGGAGATATTCCATAGTTACCATGCTACTGCACACACGAGGACTCCATTCTGGTGACTGCCCTTCCAGAGAGAATATCTCTCCCCTCCCATCTAGTCTGTATTTGCCCCCTTTCTGTTTTAATTTGTTTACATATTTGTCACATTTAAATGACACAAAGATAACCTGAGTAAATACAAAATGCAGTTCTTAAATTTATTAAGGCAAAAAAGCTGTCCAAACCTGCCTGGCTTTATATGAAAAAGTAATTGCCCCCTAAACCTAATAACTGGTTGTGCCACTTTTGGGTAGCAACAACTGCAATCAAGCATTTGCGATAACTGGTAATGAGTCTTTCACATTGCTGTGGAGCAATTTGGTCCACTTTTCTTTGCAGAATTGTTTTAATTCAGCCACAGTGGAGGGTTTTCCAGCATGAACGGCCTGTGTGAGGTCATGATACAGTGTCTCAATTTGATTTAAGTCTGGGCCACTCTAAAACCTAAATGTTACTTTGTTTTAACTATTTGCAGGTGGACTTGCTGTTGTGTTTCAAATCATTGTCATGCTGCATAACCCAAGTGCACTTGAGCTTGAGGTCACAAACTGATGGACGGACATTCTCCTTTAGGATTTTCTGGTAGAGCTCAGAATTCATGGTAAGTCATTCAGGTCCTGAAGCTGAAAAGCAACCCCAGTCCATCATGCTACCACCACCATGTCTGACTGTTGGTATGATGTTCTTGATATGAAATGCTGTATTCATTTTATGCCAGATGTAAGGGGACGCACACCTTCCAAAAAGTAAAATTTTCGTTTCATCAGTCCACATAATATTTACCTAAAAGTCTTGGAGATAATCATGATTTTTTTGGTTCTTTTTGGTCAGCAGTGGCTTTGGCCATGGAACTCTCACATTTTGCCCAGTCTATTTCTTATTGTTGAATCATGAACACTGATCTTACCTGAGGCAAGTAAGGCCTGCAATTCTTTAGATGTTTTTCTGGGTTCTTTTATGACTTCCTGGATGAGTCATCGTCATGCTTATAAAGTAATTTTTGTAGGCTGGCCACTCTTGGGAAGGTTCACAACTGTTCCAAGTTATCCCCATTTGTGGATAATGGCTCTCCCATGGTTCACTGGAGTTCTGAAGCCTTAGAAATGGCATATAAACCTAGACCGACACATGTAAATTACTTCTAATGCGTTCTTGATTTTTTTAGATTGTGGCATGATGTGTGGCTTTTTGTGATTTGTTAGCATGCTTCACTTTGTCAGACAGATTATATTTATATGATTTCTTGATTGAGGTGATTTCTGGAATGAGGAGCAGGAGCACGTAAGTGATTCTGACAATAACATTTTCAGGGAAGTTAAAGGGGCTGTAAAGGTTAATTTTTTATTTTTTAAATAGGTTACTTTAAGCTAGTGCATTGTTGGTTCACTTACCTTTTCCTTTCGATTTCCCTTCTAAATGTTTTTTTTTTCTTTGTTTTCTTTGTCTGAATTTCTCACTTCCTGTTCCTCCTCAGTAAGCTGTTCAGTAAGCTGTTCTAAATTACTTTCCACCACTCGGATGATGATGGAAAGCTTACTGAGGAGAAACAGGAAGTGAGAAATTCAAACAAAGAAAAAAAACATTTAGAAGGGAAATCAAAGGAAAGGGTAAGTGAACCAACAATGCACTAGCTTAAATTTAGAAAATAAAAGATGAACCTTTACAACCCCTTTAAGTTTTGATAACTGACTCACCACCTTCATTGCATATCTAAATCCTTTGAAGTGAATATTTGTAGAACAAAGAAGTTTGGGTCCCATTGTTTATATAAACAAGCTTAGGTACAGAATCATCTATATAACAGGGACTTCTGGGAAGCTATATTACACACCCACATTGATACAACTCTAAAATAAATATATTCATAATTACAATATTTTACAGCTATTAATTGAGATTTCACATAAACTCATAAGGCAAAAGCTGAGTTCACTGACCTGTATTTCATTGTGGTAGGTTACTGTAATCCTAAGCACAAGAATAAAAGGGGCAGTTCATCCAAAACTGATGTTTACCATTTTTGGTAGATGCTAGAAAGTTAGACCACTTATTCTCAGTGACTCTGGTGGTGATATTTATGCACTTGATTTCCTATTCATTGGTGTTTTGAAATTTCAGCTTGAGCCACTGAGCTACTGGTCTGTATAAACAGCAGAGAGCTAAGGTTGAGGTTGAGAGGCCAAGAGCTCCAGCTGATAGCTGAATTTAAGAATACAAAATATTCATAGAGGACATTTTATATTTATTTAACATTAACACATTTTTTTTGTCAGTCCTGACCAAAATAAAGAAAGAAAATAAACACAAATCATTACATATTCTACCTAAGTGAATTAACCTGTGTAAGATTTGTGTGTGTCTGGTGCCACATTTGCTGCTAGGAAAGCAATGTTTCAGTTAAAGCAGGGGTCCTCAACGCCAGGGCCAAGACTATTACCAGTCTGTGTCCTGTTTTGTGACCATAGCCACAATGATGCAGGAAGCGAGCAGCTGGTGAGCAAAGTGGCTTGATGTTTACTTACAGCCATTTGCTGAGGAGGAAGGGGAGGTGGATGATAGCAGATGGCAGGAAAAGCATCTATATACAATACATGACTGAGCACCGCACAGCCCCACCTCCTCTGGTACCTGTCCAGCAGCTTCCATCCCTGGTGATTGTACATCGGCTGCAGAGGACAGAGCCCCCCTGGTCCGATGATCAAATTTATCTTCCAAACAGTTCTGGTGTTAAAAAAGGTTGGGGACCGCTAATTTAAAGAATAAGTTCTCTTTAAAAAAGCACTTTTTTGCAGGTAATCTAATAATAATAAAAAAAATAATATATATATATCAGACACAAAAAACAAAAAGTTCATAAACGTGTCCTTCAAAAATGTAGTACCAAAATTAGCAAGCATGTGTCAAAAACAGTCCAATATTCTTATTCAATCCCATGTGTGTAAATATCAATTATGTCAATTCTTTCTTCATCCCAAGTCATGTATCCTCCACCGCTTATGATCGAGATCACTCACTAATACTAGTGGCTGGTAAAGAGGAACCAGCAAACAGGCATTCTCCCTTCACAGAGCGCAATAATCTGCAGATCCCTCATGGTTGGTCTCAGCTCTCCTCTGTTGGTACAGATCAATCTTGATATTCAATGGTTAGTGATGAAAAACCAGCAAACAGTTTTTCTCCCTTTGCAGGGCGCAATATTCTGCAGATCCAAAATAGCTGATCTCAGCTCTCCTCCACTGTTACCAATCAATCTATCCAGAGAGGTGAAACCAAGATAAAGGAAAAAAGAACAGCATAGCATAAAATCCTTTTAAAAAAAATGTCTTACTTTATTAAAAACTAATTGCACTCACATTTAGAGGTGTCTCCCAAAACTGGTAAACAGGCATAGGTTATATATGGGTCCACACCAGATCTCTCAATTCCTGCAAGAAGACAATCAGGCTACCATGCTACCAATGTAGCATGGTAGCGATACCTCCAACAGCATTCTCTACGTACGTTTCTTTTATTAAATGTCTTCATGGGGCAGTCTTCACGTCTAACGTCGAAACATATGCAAGGTGTGCTGTTGGAGGTATCGCTACCACGCTATCTTGGTTGTCTGCTCACGGTATTGAGAAACCCGGGGTGGACCCATATATAATCTTTGCCTGGTAACAGCTGAGGAGAGTCAAGATCAGCTATTTCGGATCTGCAGATTATTGCACCCTGAAAAAGGAGGAAAACAGTAGTGTTCCATCATTAACCATTGTATCTGTAAATTGATTAGTACCAACGGAGGAGAGCTAAGGTCATCCATCACAGATCAGCAGATTATTGCACCCTGTAAAGGGAGAATGCCTGTTTTCTGGTTCCTCATCACCAGCCACTAATATCGTGGGACCGTTTATGAACTTTTTTGATTTGTTTGTTTTTGGGTCTGATATACAGTATACATATATAGATATTTTTTTAGGTAGATGCACATGTGGGTTTCATCCACTTACTTTTTGGTACGTGTTGTTTTTATTTTATATAACACTAATGCCGCGTTCACACGATTGGAATTTCTGACAACAAATGTTCAATAGGAGCTTGTTGTCGGAAATTCTGACCGTTTGTAGGCTCCATCGGACATTTGTTGTAGGAAATTCGCACAACAGAAATTTGAGAACTGGTTCTCAAATTTTCCGGCAACAAAATCCATTCTCGTAAAATTCCGAGCATGTGTGGACAATTCCGACGCACAAAATTCCACGCATGCTCTAAATCAAGTACTAGACGGAAGCGCTCGGTCTGGTAAAACTAGCGTTCGTAATGGAGATAGCACATTTGTCACGCTGCCAATTTTGTAATCTTTTAATGCAGCGCATTCTCTTCTTTATAATGCTAGAATAATTAAGTTGTTTTGATGCTGATATTCACACAGATATGAACCCACAAGCACAAACAGTAGAGCAGTAACGGACTGAAAAGCACAAGGCTGAAAAGCGTGAATTGTCTCCCACCAAACTTCTACTAACACGAGATTAGCAGAACGAGCCCAAAGGGTGACGTGCTTGGTATTGAACTTCTCTTTTCTAGTGCTGTCGTACGTTTTGTATGTGACCGCATTCTTGGCAATCAGTTTTTGTGACAACATTTGTGCGACCATATGTATGAAAGACAAGTTTGAGCCAACATCCGTCGGAAAAATATCCACAGTTTTGTTGTCGGAATGTCCGATCGTGTGTACGTTGTGTTACCTATTTTTGAGTTTTTTATATTGATTGATTATATTGATTGATTGTTTAACATACACCTAAGTATTCTCCCTATTTCTGCTGCCCAGCTTTCAGCTTTGTGGCTTCCCTCTTCTCCTTCTCCTTCTGTTTGCCAAACAAATCATTTGATCCCCCTCAAATCCAGAAAGAACTGAAGGCATGTATTTGTATTTGTACTCTTGTTTAGTGTGTAAAGCACTATTTATAATTCTGCCATGCCTCTACATGAAAAAAACAATTATGAGTAGGAATGAGATTCGAGTTCAAGTCAAATCCATGTTCAACTCGAACATTGGCTGTTCGACCGTTTGCCGAATTTCGATCATTATGGGCCGTTCGCGCCAAATTCGAGTGGCGCGTCACGGCCCATAATTCACTGCGGCATCGCAGTGCATTGCTGGCTGATGATTGGCCAAGCATGCACTATGACCCGCATGCTTTGACCAATCACACCATGGAAAAAAATAGAGAGCCATAATTGGCCAAAGCCAGGGTGGTTTTAAATGACTTTTTTTTCCTATAGAAATGTCACTTTGTGCAGGGACAGTAGTTCTAAACACGGGAAACACGTGCCACTTCACAGGCATACTATAGACACCCAGCAGGTACGATATTTAAAGGAATATTTCTCTTTTTTTCCACTTTAAGCATAAATTCACTGTTCCCGAAAAAACTTCAGTTTTTATAACTTTTTTTGCATTGATACATGTTCCCTGGGGCAGGACCCGGGTCCCCATACTCTTTTTAGGACAATAACTTGCATATTAGCCTTTAAAATTAGCACTTTTGATTTTGAACATTCGAGTCCTATAGACTTGGGGTTCTAAAGTTTGCGCGAAATTTCGGTCCGTGCGCAGGTTCTGGTGCAAACCGAACCGGGGGGATGTTCAGCTCATCCCTAATTATGAGAGACAGATACATGTATTGTTGTAAACAGCACAGCTTCAGTTCAGCTGAACTTATCCCTGCCACTACAGCTCTAATACAGGAAGTTTCATTATCTATGAACTGGAGCCATGTTTTTTTTAGTATTTGGTGCATTAATAATGCTACTTTGTTAAACTATCAAAGCCGACAGCAGAGATTTGTTTATATGGCACATTATGACATTTTAAAGGGCCATAGTGCCAGAAAAGTGTTGTTTTATATGTTGATTTATTGAATTCCTCTGTATGTGTCTTTTATCTTATTATTTTGCTCTGTTCTCACTGCCTTTCACATCTACTTTTAGGCCTGTGCTTATTGTCTATAAGTGTAAGGGGCCGTCTGGTTATTTACCAACCCACCCCACAAGGAGAGGTGAACTTTGGTGCAGAACAGCTCCCAGGCTGCCACCCTCAGCTACACTTGGGTACACTCAGACTAGCAACATTTCTTGGGGCCTTTTAAAAAAAAAGAAGAAGAAATTACTTACATTATTTCTTTGTGCTTCTTGGCCTATTTGAACTGTCCTGCCTCTTTTTTTTTTCACAAGCACATTTGAAATACTACACTCTAATTTCTTTATTGTAGAAAACATACTTTCCCTCAGGGACGGCCCATCCATTAGGGGCACCGCCCCCTCTCTCCAGGCAACCCCCCTATATGCAATATATAGCATGAATCTATCCATGGCCACCAAGCCCCCCCTATTCATGCGTCTGGCCCCTTTCAGGCCTTTGAGGTAATAAACACTTGAATTTTTCATTTATCGAAGAACCTGCCTTTTTTGTGTTTTCAAATTATAGCCTATGAAACGTTGTCACGTTCATGTACTGTTCTAGACAATTTTACCAAACAATGCCTAATGCCTGGTACACACGATGAGATTATCAGACCAATGAGTGTGCATTTTTTTGCATGCTAATTTCATATCAAAAGTGAAGAGTTTACTAAAGTTAAAAAAATTCCGTAAAACAGAATAAAAATTCGGAAATGATGGAATGTGCTGTAGTGTAGTTGTATTGCATTTTTGAACACCAACTGTACTGATTAAATGAAAATCGTACGATCTGGCATCTTACAAAAAAAAAAATTGTGCACGTCCGATTGGATAATATCAGATAAACTGTCATGATCGTCTCTCGAAAGCTGTGTATTAAAGGAGTTGTAAAGGAAAAACATTTTTTGCCTAAAATTTATGTCTGCAAGGTAGACAGACAGAATAGTGTAAGTAAATACCTATTAAATTCCTTCATCTATATCACCTCCGGCGTTCTAGTTTCTGTTCTCTCATTCACTTCCTGGTTTGCAGTGCTCGTTCATGTAAGAACTACATTTCCCAGTATGCATTGCGGCACGCCCAGTAATTCACACCTCCTTGAAGTCTCTAACACGTAGAGAGCGTCCTGCCGCACAGATGTAGTTCCCAGGAGGGGGCAAGCACGTCACTGACCACCGCAGTAAAGCCTCCCTTCACTGTGGTGAGTTACAATCAGACAAGCAGGAAGTGAACAGAACAGAGAAGAAATAGAGCAACTTCTGAGTAAAAACGAACAATGAGGAAGTGAAAAGAGGAATGTCTGCAGGTAAAGGATGCTTATTATGAAAAAAAAAAATTCCGTTACAACCCCTTTAAGGATCAGATTATTGTACAATAGCTCAGAAAGCGGTATTTTTCGTATGATTTTCTTATCGCGTGTACAGGGCTTTAGGGCTAGAGCGCTGCTACTTTTGTACAAGGGAAAACTGCATGGGGTTGCAGTGCCTCTGGGTGAGGGTGTGCTGTGTTTTGGGTGTTTCTACACTTTTATAATAAGGGGGTGGCTTATCCAAAAGCCCCCTTATTGTTTTCTCTAAGTCAGCTGCCTAAATGAAACGACCATGTAGTCCATTATGGTTACAATACGTTTGGTTTAAATTTCTGAATAAATTTGCCAGGACCCCAAATTATGAACCCGTTGGATCCGCGACATCCCATGTGAGTGGAGAACCAAAACCTTATTTCGACAGATACTTCTGAAGTCCACAATAGAGAAAAAATGCAACAGGAACACAAAATTTGATCTTAAAGTAGGACTTAACTCTTTAACCCCTCATACTTTTTTGTCTGCAGGAACAGAGGCACATCATTCTGGCATAGGCCAAAGGAAAAAAGTGGGCCTGGAGGAAACATAATAATAATAATAAAAAAAGAATGCATTTGTGATTGCAGAGGAGGGGGGTTTAAATAAAACAAGCTCTTGGAAGTTCCACTTTAAGAACATTTACTTCCCCTTCAATAAACTAAAATAGCCACAAAATGTGTGAGGTGTGAAGAAAAGAACAACTGAAGTTACAAGCAAAGTATGCCAAGCCAAGCACAGATAATGCTATTTCATGAGGTGAAATAAATGTCTTTGGCAGAGCAGCCCAGAGGTAAATCATTGATTAAGTTGTAGTGAATTGAATGACAGCAGAGAAAGAGAAGGGTGCAGAAGTGTATATTAACAGAAAAGCCTTGAATGCAAATATTGCAGTATAATTTAGATTCTAACAGATAAGACTTTCAGAGGAACTTAAAAAATAAATTCCACACATGCTACTGAATTAAAAATGTTAATATTTAATATGTACCTTTGTTAGTAAAAAAAATAGGAGTTTTGACTGACCCGATAGAGTACAGGACATGTATTATTAGCCTATGGCATGTATGCAGGCTAAAATCTCCTAAAGGTAGCCCCAAAATAACCCAGGTCTATGAACACAAGTCCTGTATGTACTGTACAATTAAAATAAAGTCTGTTTTACTTTTGTACTATGAACTGTTGAGAGCTAGAGATTTCATGTTTTATCCATAACAGGACTTTTAGGCCTTGTACACACGACCAGACATGTCCGATGAAAACGGTCCGCGGACCGTTTTCATCAGACATGTCTGCTGGGAGGTTTTGGTCTGATGTGTGTACACACCATCAGACCAAAATTCCTGAGGACAGAGAACGCGGTGACGTATACGACACCGACGTTCTCTGACACGGAAGTACAATGCTTCCACGCATGCGTCGAATCAATTTGACGCATGCGCGGGATTTTGGGCCGCTGGTTATACGTCATAACCAGCGGACATGTGCAATGAGTCATACTAACCATCGGACATGTCCGACGGACAGCTTTCCAGCGGACAAGTTTCTTAGCATGCTAAGAAACTTTTGTCCGCTGGAAACCTGTCCGCTCAGCTGGAAAAATGTCCGCTAGGCCCTACACATGGTCGGACATGTCTGCGGAAACTGGTCCGCGAACCAGTTTCAGCGGACATGTTCGGTCGTGTGTACAAGGCCTTAGAGTTGTACTGTGGGTTGCTCCCATAAACAATACTCTGCCCCTTAGCAGTGGCGGCTGGTGTTCAAATTTTTTTTGGGGGGGGGGCCCAAATGCAGCCACTGTACCCATCAAATGCATCCACTTTGCCCATCAAACGCAGCCACTTTGCCCATCAAATGCTGCCACTGTGCCCCAAATGTTACCACTGTGCCTATTAAATGCTGCCACTGTGCCACAAATGTTGCCACTGTGCCCATTAAATGCTGCCACAGTGCCACGAGTGCTGCCACTGTGCCCCAAGCAATGCCACTGTGCCTCAAGTTCTGCCACAAATGTTGCCACTGTGCCCATAAGTGCTTCCACTGTGCCCCAAGTGCTGCCACTGTGTCACAAATGTCGCCACTGTGTCCATTAAATACTGCCACTGTGCCCCAAGTGCTTCCACTGTGCCCCAAGTGCTACCTCTGTGCCACAAGTGCTGGCTCTGTGCTACAAATGTTGTCACTGTGCCCATTAAATGCTGCCTCTGTGCCACAAGTGTTGCCACTGTGCCCATTAAATGCTGCCACTGTGTCACAAGTGCTGCCACTGTGCCCTAAGTGCTGCCACTGTGCCCCAAGTGCTTCCACTGTGCCCCCCACCCGCCCGCAGTCTGCCCGGCCCTTACTTTGTCTCAGGTGGGCAGCGGGCGATGGCGGCAGGCAGCGTGCAGTGTCCGGTGTCCTCCATTTCTTTCTCGATATCTGTTCTCCTCTTATTGGACGCCTGATAGGCATCCAATCACAGTGCTTATCATTTCAGCCAATCAGGTGACAGGTAACACAGACCCGGGTAAGAGAATAGCGAATGCAAATGGCTCTAATCAGGTGCTTCCAAAAATCACCCCCATTGCTGTAATTCAGGCGCCCGGCGCTCGAAAAGGTGCCGGGCACCTGAATAGGGGGTGTCAGCAGCGACCATAGATAGATTCATGCAATGCATGAATCTATCTATGGTGATTAGAGAGGTGACAGTAGAGGGGGGCGGTGCTCCTGCGACCTTTATGGATGCACCGACCTGCCCCTTAGGGTAATTCCTGCAGCAACTTAAAATATCTAAATGTCCCAATTACGCAGCTAAATCTATAGTCACATGGCAAGAAGGCTCCCAGTTTTTCTCTCTTTTGGGCTGCAAAGTGGGAGGGTCCTACGTTGGGTGTCCACGGCATTGTCTGGTGATGTGGACACTTCTCATTGGCTGTGCATAGGTGGCTTGCCTAGGTTCCTGGAGATTCCCATGACTGCTTGGTAACATCAAGATGATAAATGGGGACAGGACCAATCTGTGATGTTCCCAGACTGCACTGTTTGATCACTGCTCTAAATAGGCGAAAGGGCTCAGTTCCATGGGTAGCCACATCACTCCCATGTGCTCACCCACATAGAAATCCATAGAAATCCAAAACTGGTTTAGAAACACTCACGGTTTTTGCAGAGGAGGAAGATGAAAAATAGCAGGCAAAAGGGCTCTGCAGATGATTACATGGTGTCAGGTTAAGGGGCTTTAGAGGGTTCTTTTATAACACAAAATAATTGGTAAATGGGCCAGTATGAGCTAAGGTGTGTAGTTTATATTTGCCTGAAGATGGGCTTTTTATAAACCTGTACTTTTTCCATGCAAGGCAAAACAACAAGTTCACTTTGATCACCTCCACCTCCCTCCAACATTATACCTAACGCTTAAATTTCCTTCACTTCCTTGATTCTACATTCATCAGCCAGGGGCAGTAGATACCATCCACTGTAAGTTGCTCAAATTGTATCTTACATAAGTCTATGGATTCCCACTGTGTGGTCACTTGCTGATTGGCTGGTGCTTGGTAATTGGCCCGGCACTCCTACATGCTCTCACATAACCTAACATATCTAATATATAATTTCTCCTGGCAGCTGAGCAGAGGGATGGGTGATGCAAAGGAATGGTGAGTATGTGCTGCTGGGGAGGTGGGGTTTAAATCAAACATGTTGCTTTGCCTGGCATACGGCCTTGCTTTATGAATAAAAAGCAATGCTATTAACCACTTAAGCCCCGGACCATATTGCTGGTCAAAGACCAGGCCACTTTGCACTGTGTCGCTTTAACTGACAATTGCGCGGTCGTGCGACTTGGCTCCTAAACCAAATTGGTGTCCTTTTTCTACCACAAATAGAGCTTTCTTTTGGTGGTATTTGATAACCTCTGCGGTTTTTAGTTTGTGCGCTATAAACAAAAATAGAGCGACAATTTTGAAAAAAATGAATATTTTTTACTTTTTGCTATAATAAATATCCCCCAAAAATATATAAAAAAACTTTTTTTTGTTCCTCAGTTTAGGCTGATACGTATTCTTCTACATATTTTTCGTAAAAAAAATCGCAATAAGCGTTTATTGATTGGTTTGCGCAAAAGTTATAGCGTTTACAAAATAGGGGATAGTTTTATGGCATTTTTATTAATATTTTTTTTTACTAGTAATGGCGGCGATCAGCGATTTTTGTTGGTACTGCCACATTATGGTGGAAAACTTCGGACACTTTTGACAAATTTTTAGGACCATTGGCATTTTTATAGCTATCAGTGCTATACAAATGCATTGATTAATATAAAAATGCCCTTGACAGGGAAGGGGTTAACACTAGGGGGCGAGAAAGGGGTTAAGTATGTTCCCTGGGTTTGTTCTAACTAAAGGGGGGGTGGGACTGACTTGGGGAAATGACTGATCGCTGTTCATACATTGTATGAACAGACAATCAGTAATTTCTCCCCCTGACAGGACCGGGAGCTGTGTATTTACACACACACAGCTCCCGGTTCTCGCTCTGTAACGAGCGATCGCGGGTGCCTGGCGGTGATCGCGCCCGCCGGGCACGCACGTCGGCGTCAGGGGCGAGCGCGCCCCTATTGGCTGCTCGGCGAGATGACGTATAGCTACGTGATCTCGCCCAGCAGAGCCGACCTGCCGCCGTATAACTGCGACGGCTGGTAGGCAAGCAGTTAAGAAGCAACATTCAATTATTACCTGTACATATCATAATTGCTAGTTCCACTTCCAGGCCCACACATTGGTCTGCACTTTATGAAATTATTGTGTTCTTAGGAGTCTTAAGCTGACCATACATTAATCAGTATTTTTCATTCAACCAGTGGGTTAAGTGAAAAAAAAAATTATCCAATCCCACTATCCATACACTCGATCTGGATGGGGAAATACCCCCTGTTTTGATATTGTGTTCTGATGACAGCGGGGAGACTTTGCAGCCATAAGAATACACAGTGTTGCTGACTATAGGGGTAAGTTTGCATGTTTTCATTTGTTTAGACACATTCATTATAGTATCTAATCTGCCCTAGGACACACAGGTTTCTATTTTTCTGAATGCAATTGAACTGGATGTATTTGAACACAAGTAAATTACTGTGCACATGATATCGGTTAAAATTAATAAATGGATTTAGATGCACCTAGTCATGTACTATAAACACATATAAATGTAAATTATTGCATGTATGTCATTGCCTGTGAGAATGAGGCTAAATGAGGCCTAATAGAAGCAGAACATACATGTCTCGGATTCTCGTACAAGTTACGCCGGCGTATCTCTAGATACGCCGTCGTACAGTAACTCTGAGTCCGAGCCGTCGTACCTTGGCGCCTGATTCAAAGAATCAGATACGCCAAAATTTCACTAAGATACGACCAGCGTAAGTCTCTTACGCCGTCGTATCTTAACTGCATATTTACGCTGGCCGCTAGGGGCGTGTACGTGGATTTACGCCTAGAAATATGTAAATCAGCTAGATACGCCAATTCACGAACATACGCCCGGCCGACGCAGTATAGATACACCGTTTACGTTAGGCTTTTCCCGGCGTAAAGTTACCCTTGCTATATGAGGTGTAGATGAGGCGTACCAATGTGAAGTATAGACGTCGGAACTGCGTCGAATTTTTCAAGTTTTACGTCGTTTGCGTAAGTCGTTTTGCGAATAGGGCTGTGCGTCATTTACGTTCACGTCGAAAGCATTGGCTTCTTGCGGGTTAATTTGAAACATGCGCACTGGGATACTTTCACGGACAGCGCATGCGCTGTTCGTAAAAAGCGTCATTTACGTGGGGTCACATAACATTTACATAACACACGCCCACATCTTGCACATTTGAATTAGGCGGGCTTACGCCGGCCTATTTACGATATGCCGCCACAACTTTGGTTTGAGAATACGCCACTTGCCTGTCACAGTTGCGGAGGCGTAACGTAAATAGGATATGTTACGCCCGCACAAAGATGCACGCTTCTACGTGAATCTGGGCCACATGTTTCTAGAAGTCTTGTCCTAGACTGCATAATATCTTCTCATCCATCACAAAGAAGGGATGGAAAAGTTTTAATATTTAGCTAATTTTAAAGCTGAACTCTGGGAATTAGATAAAAATAATGCTCATTAAATCTAGGGTCAGAGGAATAAGTTGTAATACTTTACCTTAAAGTGGTTTCTTAAGGCGCAAGTTTTTTTTACCTTCATTCATTCTATGTATGAAGGTAAAAAACCTTCTGTGTGCAGCAGCCCCACCTTATACTTACCTGAGCCTCATCGCAATCCAGAAATGTTCACAAAAGTCTCAGCTCCATGGGCACTCTTTCTCCTCATTGGCTCCTGCTGATATCAATTACAGTCAGTAAGTCAATGAGAGAGGGGTTGGGATCAAGTCCCAGCTTCATGTCTGAATAGAGACGCAAAGCTGTGGCTCAGGACCGAGCCTGCTTGGGTGCGCCCATTGCCAGCTGTTTACAGTAGGGGCACTTAGCAGGATTGAGGAGCCAGGAGCACTGATGAGGGGCCAGAGAAAAGGCGGATCAGGGCTGCTCTGTACAAAACCACTGCACAAAGCCCACAGCAGGTAAGTATGTTTGTTTTTGTAAACAAAAAAAAAAAACAGCAAAACACTTGACTTTAATATCACTTTAAGGCCCCTCTAAAGCCTCATATGTAAGATGCTCTGCGGAGCACTTTCACACTGATGTCATCAAGTTTATGAGGAGAGGAACGGCCTGCCCACAACCTGGAGTGTCAGAGAAAATAAGAGAGCACCATAACCTATTGGAGCAAGGAATAGGGTAAGTACTGTACCTTGTTCCTCTACTACCAGACTTATTGAGCATTTAACCCTTGCAGTGCAGGCAGGGGCTCCAGCACACGGGTGGTTGCTGTGTAATTCCCAGAGTTTGGCGTTAAAGTCTAGTTAAGTTAACAGTCTGCATATAACCCGCTTGCCGACCGCCTCCTGCAGATATACGTCAGCAGAATGGCACGGCTATGTACAGGTACCTTGCTTTGAATATGCCACCGTGCTGGCGCGTGAGCTCTGTGACCGTGCCCACGGGACCTGCGGACTCGATGTCCGCCAGTGTCCCGTGATCAGGGCACAGAGCTGCAGAACAAGGCATTTCCCTGTTCTGCCTTGTGACAGGACACTGATCTACTGCTCTCTGTCATCGGGAGCAGTGATCAATGTCATGTCACTGGTAGCCCAGCCCCTACACAGTTAGAATCACTCCCTAGGACACACTTAACCCCTTCCTCGCCCCCTAGTGGTCAACCCCTTCCCTGCCAGTGTCATTTACACATTAATCAGTGCATTTTTTTTAGCACTGATCGCTATATAAATGACAATGGTCCCAAAATAGCATCAAAAGTGTCTAATGTGTCCGCCATAATGTCGCAGTCATGATAAAAAATCACATATCGCCGCCATTAATAGTAAAAAAAAATAATAATAATAAAAATGCCATAAAACTATTCCCTATTTTGTAGACTCTACTATAACTTTTGCGTAAACCAATCAATATACGCTTATTGCGATGTTTTTTTACCAAAAATATGTAGAAGAATACATATCAGCTTAAATTGAGTAAGACAATTTTTTTTTATGTATTTTTGAGGGATATGTATTATACAAATACATAATATTATATTCAAAATGTTCGCTCTTTTTTTCTTTACAGCTCAAAAAAAAAAATCTCAGAGGTGATCACATACCACCAAAAGAAAGCTCTATTTGTGGGAAAAAAAAGGATGTCAATTTTGTTTGGGAGTCACATCAGTTAAAGCGACGCCGTGCCAAATCGCAAAAAAATGGCCCGGTCATTGGGCAGCCAAATCCTCCGGGGGTGAAGTGGTTAAAGTCATTTTTGAGGAAATTTGAGTTCTATAGGTTCTTTACTAAATTCATACTACAGCTGTACTGTATGTAACAGTTATTAACATAGCATGTAAAAGTCTAAAAGCTGTACATACAGTTCAAGTCACTGAGCCAGTCATAAAACTAAAATCCAGAATAAGTATAAATCACTTTTAATTTGAAAGCACTCAATGTATGAATTAACAAAGCATGAATATAAATATTTCACAATAACTGTTTTGTATGTAAATATGTAAATATGTTTTCTCTCCCAGTGCTGAAATAAATGACTCCCCAGGGTTCAGTGTAAACATTTGCAAGGGTTACAATTCTACGAAAAAAGAAAACAAATTATAATTCCCACGGAAAACTTCTGCGTTTTAAATGCATGTTCGCAGTGTCACAATAAGCATTAATTATCTGAAAGCTACTAATTTCTCCACCAGTTCACACAAGTGTTTGTGGTATAGTGATTTATTTCTGTCTCATCACACCCACTACATGTGTCCAAATCTGTAGAACAGCAAAAGACTGTGAGAGATGGAGGCCACCTGCGCTCTACCAAATACAATTTGTGTAATCTTTTAATAACATACTAGGATTATCATGACAGCATGTAAGCTCAAACCTCTGAAGATTATAGGAGTACATTTCTGTCAAAAAATTTGGACAAAACAAAAGCTTAGTTGCTAAAAGTTTCCATCATTATATATTCTACAAGCATGATACACTTTGCCTTCATGGCATATGCTTTTATTTAATGAACAGAATTCAAGTGCACCTCCAGCCAAAAATTGAATACACAATTTAAATACATGTTAGCTGTACTTTTTGCCAAGCCATTTGCATTTTTTTTATTCAACCACCCCTACCAATGTGCATAACCAAAAGGATGTTTTCACATGGGCAGCCAGATGGAGGTAAGCTAAGATGAGGTTTTACCGCCCAGCTAAATTCTTTTGTTGGAGCTAGAAGGGGCTATACACCTGCTGTGGTCACAATGCTTTGATGCAATTGTAACTTGGCTTGCAAAGTTTGGTAGGTGGCATGTTAGGGCCAGTTGGAATATGCCACAATGCGCAGTTGTGGTGCAGTATTTATAAACAAATCTTCCTTGGGATTAAAAAAAAAAAACAGACATTCAGGTTCCATGCACACTGGGCTTAAAAAAAGTCTGTGCGCCGTTCATGAGAAACGTCATTTATGTGAGGTCATGTTTTATTTACATAAAACACGCCCACCTCTTGACAATTTGAATTTGGTGCGCTTACGCCGGCAGATTTACGCTACGCCGCCGCAACTTACGGAGCAAGTGCTTTGTGAATACTGCACTTGCCTCTCTAAATTGCGGCGGCGTAGCGTAAATAACATACGCTACGCCCGCAGAAATTTATGTCGCCCTACCTGAATCTAGCCCCAGGTGTTTTGTTTAGTTGGCTTTCGACAGAACACTAGAAAGATACATGTTCCTAAATGTCTTGGGAAACCCATTAGGGGGCACCCTGTTAGTCATAAACTGACCAGAGCTTAGTTTGTGCTCAGATACGCAGATGTTTTGTTTGTTTTATTCTATGGACTTGCTGTGCAAAGCCCTCCTGTATTGAATTATGTTTGTTTACTGCCTTGCTGAACAAAACGTACAGGACAAATCTGCTTGGCCTGTTTCTGGCTATCCCTGTCTCATGCATGGTTTAATGGTTTACTGCTGTTGACCCCCCCATTGTATATATATATATATATATATATATATATATATATATATATATATACACACTATATTGTCAAATGTATTGGGACATCTGCCTACACGCACATGAACTTTAATTGCATCCCAGTCTTAGTCTGTAGGGTAGTTGGCCCATCCTTTGCAGCTATAACAGCTTCAACCCTTCTGGGAAAGCTGTACACAAGGTTTAGGAGTGTGTCTATGGGAATGTTAGACCATTCTTCCAGAAGCGCATTTATGAGGTCAGGCACTAATGTGGACGAGAAGGTCTGGCTCTCAGTCCCCTCTCTAATTCATCCCAAAAGTGTTCTATCAGATTGAGGTCAGGCCAGTCAACTTCCTCCACCCCAAGCTCACTCATCCATGTCTTTATGGACCTTGCTGTGTGCACTGGTCTAAATCATTTGGTGGAGGGGTGTTATGGTGTAGGTTTTTTTTTCAAGTTTGGGCTTGGCCCCTTAGTTCCAGTGAAGGGAACTCTTAAGGTGTCAGCATACCAAGACATTTTGGACCATTTCATGCTCCCAACTTTGTGGGAATAATTTGGGGATGAATTCAAAGTAAAAAGTGAATGAGATGATATAAAACAAACGTTTGAAATCAATATTATATCAATATAATATATAATATATATATATATATATATAATATATATCTGGCCTATCCCCGACAACGTCATTTACGACGAAACATGCGTAGGAACGGCCGGATTTAGCGTGGAACATCATCACGCTTACGAGGAGACACACACACACACGGAGACCAGCTGACAGGACTGCAGAAAATGCTGCTTTCTGTCTATCCCATGCCGTTTTAACTCAACTTAATTGTAAGTGCAACCCAAACTTTTATTAACCACTTAAGCCCCGGACCATATTGCTGCCCAAAGACCCAAGGTGTTTTTACAGTTTGGGACTGCGTCGCTTTAACAGACAATTGCGCGGTCGTGCGACGTGGCTCCCAAACAAAATTGGCGTCCTTTTTTCCCCACAAATAGAGCTTTCTTTTGGTGGTATTTGATCACCTCTGCGTTTTTTTTTTTTTGCGCTATAAACAAAAATAGAGCGACAATTTTGAAAAAAATGCAATATTTTTTACTTTTTGCTATAATAAATATCCCCCAAAAACATATATAAAATGTTTTTTTTTCCTCAGTTTAGGCCGATACGTATTCTTGTACCTATTTTTGGTAAAAAAAATCGCAATAAGCGTTTATCGATTGGTTTGCGCAAAATTTATAGCGTTTACAATATAGGGGATAGTTTTATTGCATTTTTATAAAAAAAAATTTTTTTACTACTAATGGCGGCGATCAGCGATTTTTTTCGTGACTGCGACATTATGGCGGACACTTCGGACAATTTTGACACATTTTTGGGATTTTTGTCATTTTCACAGCAAAAAATGCATTTAAATTGCATTCTTTATTGTGAAAATGACAGTTGCAGTTTGGGAGTTAACCACAGGGGGCGCTGTAGGATTTGGTGTACACTGTGTGTGTGTTTACAACTGTAGGGGGGTGTGGCTGTAGGAATGGCGTCATCGATCGAGTCTCCCTATATAAGGGAGCACTCGATCGATGCAGCGCCATAGTGAAGCACGGGGAAGCCGTGTTTACATACGGCTCTCCCCGTTCTTCAGCTCCGGGGAGCGATCGCGACGGAGCGGCTAGAAACAAATAGCCACGCCGTCGTCCCGGATCGCTCCCCGAGGGGACCCGACCGCCGCAAGTCGCGGGGGGGGTCCCGATCGGACCCCCGACCCACGTCTAGGCAGGGACGTACAGGTACGCCAATGTGCCTGTACGTGCCATTCTGCCGACGTATATGTACATGCGGCGGTCGGGAAGGGGTTAAACCCGCGATTTTGCAGTACTTCACTATGGAGTGTTTTTGTTCATTTTCCCACTATATATGAGCCATATTATTCCATGTGTTGGGGACTGTTGCTGAGGATCTGCTCTTTTCATCCACCTGCTTGAGAAAGTCTGATTGGCAAGACTATAATCATTCCTGTGCCTTACTGACCGCTATTTTAACGGTCAGTGGATTCGGTAAGGAGACTACATCTCACTACCTGGGTGTCCCTTTTTTGGTGGAAGAAGATTTTTTCAGTGCACCTTTCTTCTCTTTTCAAAACCATTAACCACTTCACTACTTGGGACTTTTATATTTATATAATATTGGTTTCAAACGTTGGTTTTATATCATCTTATTCACTTTTTACTTTGAATTTGTCACTTTGAATTTGTCACATTTTTCACACATTTTGGCTATCATCACTCAATATTTTAGCGCTGTACCTTTTTTGTATTTTATGTCTTTTTTACTTTGGGTATCTTCAGTAATAGGTACTGGCGGCTTCTTTAATTAGGTTAATTTATATACATTTATTCACGTGTTAGCGCAGTGTTTTTTCCCTAGGGAAAAAATCTTTTATAATTTGGGGATGGCCCCTTTCTGTTACAACATGACTGTGCACCAGTCAATATTAGTATAAAGCACTGGTTGGCAAGAAGACAGATATCAGAAAATCTTGGCCTTAAAACTCATAAAGAAGATACAAACATATAGTAAATATATACAGTATATAGTTTGTTGGTTTGTTTATAAAAAAAAAAAAAAGCATCTTTCATCTTAGATTAATGAAAGACTCAACTCACTCCAACATTTTAATGGTGGCTTTATCATGATGGCTCACTTAGCCTAAAGATTCAGTCAGGGACATTCTGTGAGTATTTACCATGGTAATATTTATCCATTCACTCTCAGGCATTTTTAACTGAAATTCTTTCTGAACCTGCTCCCCTGAAACATAGTGGCTGTCAATGGACAACCACAGCTGCTTGAAATCTATGTTTAATTTTCAGAGGAGGTCATTGAACTCCTGCATTAAAGAAAAACTGACACAGCTGGGTGTATGCAAAGATCTTCATATTCGGTCTAAGTGACAAAGGGCCAGATTCACAAAAGGGATACGCAGGCGTATCTGCTGATACGCCGTCGTATCCCTGTTTCTATCTATGCAGCTGATTCATAGAATCAGTTACGCATAGATATCCCTAAGATCCGACAGGTGTAATTGTTTTAGGCCCCGTACACACGACCGAGTTTCTCGGTAGAATTCAGCCAGAAACTCGGTCGGAGCTGGATTCTGCCGAGAAACTCGGTCGTGTGTACACTTTTCAGCGAGGAACCCGTCGAGGAACTCGTCGGGCCGAAAAGAGAACATGTTCTCTATTTTCTCGTTAGTCAATGGGAAAAGTCGGCCCGCCGAGTTCCTCGGCGGCTTCCACACTGAACTCGACGAGGAACTCGATGTGTTTGGCACGTCGAGTTCCTCGGTCGTGTGTACGGGGCCTGACACTGTCGGATCTTAGGATGCAATACCGCGGCCGCCGCTGGGGGGAGTTCTCGTCGTAAACCAGCGTCGGGTATGCAAATTAGCATTTACGGCGATCCACAAAACTTTTTCCCGTCGGAAAGTCGCCTCAAGTGTTAGTTTGCCGTCGCAAAGATAGGGCTGCTTTTACAAAGTGTAAAATTAGTACACCATGTAAAAGTATACGCGTCTTTCCCGCGTCACTTTCAATTTTTTTTTCAATTTTTTTTTTCCCGCCGCAACTCTTTTTTTCCCGCCGCAACTCTTTTTTACCCGTCCCGATTCACATAACCTCAGCGCATCGTAACTTCGCGCAAAGCACGTCGGGAAATTTGCGTCGGGAGCATGCGCAGTACGTCCGGCGCGGGAGCGCGCCTAATTTAAATAGGACTCGCCCCATTTGAATTGGCCCGCCTTGCGCCAGACGGATTTAGGATACACCGCCGCAAATTTCCAGGTAAGTGCTTTGTGGATCCGGCACTAACTTTGAAAATTTGCGGCGGTGTAACTTAAATCGTTTAAGTTACGTTGCGCCCGGGCTACGTGAATCTGGCCCAAAATGACTATAACCACTTCAATACCGGGCACTTTTACCCCCTTCCTGCATAGTCATACAACCCTGTACCCAAACTACATTTTTATCATTTTGTTCACACAACTAGAGTCTTCTTTTGGTGGTAATTAATCATCACTGGGTTTTTAACTTTTTGCTAAATAAACAAAAAAAGACTGAAAAAATATGTTTTTCTTTGTTTCTGTAATAAAATTTTACAAAATAAATAATTGTTCTTAATAAATTTAGGTCAAAGTGTAATGTGCTACATTTCTTTGGTGAAAACCCCCAATCCCTGTATATTATTTAGTCTATGTGAATGTTAAAAAATCAACAAAGCTATGTTATATATCTGAAAATTGATCAATCATGATGTACCGTATATACTCAAGTATAAGCCGAGTTTTCCAGCACATTTTTTTGTGCTGAAAATGTCCCCATCCGCTTATACTCGAGTCTCACTGTCAATCTGCAGACTCATACTCCTGATCTCCCGGCACTGTGACATGCAGTCAGTCTAGTCTACGGCCGTGCAGTGTATTAAAGCCCCACCTCTGGCCTCCTCCTAGTCCTTGCCTATGATAGGCGGGACACTGACTCACTGCTTGGAAGAACTGAGTTACGTCACGGACGAGGAGGAGGAGGCTGGGCTTTGTCACAATGGCTGCCGACTAGACTGACTGCATGTCACAGCGCTGGAGATCAAGGTATGGTACTATATGTATTTAAAAAGTAGTCCTGAGCTCTTGTCATGTGACTGCCTAGTGCTGAAAATAACTTTTTGGGGGAATAATGACATCTGTCTCCACTCCCCCAGTTATCACACTCTGATATTATTGTAACCTTGCATAGTTTTGGCTGTTTATGGAGTGAAAGACAGCAGCATGGAATAGTACTCCATGACACATTATGTATATAATGTATATAAGAGCATGAAAAGGCTGTTTACTTTACGTAAAGTGGATTTATGGGATTTTATTATTTATGGTCCAGCATCTTAGTCAATTAGGTAGATACTGACCTTGGATGATGGCTTAAAACAAGACTGGGCAATATTTTAGTAAGAAAAGAAGACGAAGGCTTTGTTAGGATAACTTTCTTGATTATTTGGAAATTTTAAAAAAGTTTATAAATACCTGTCAGGATCAGTGTTACATTTACATATTACTTAGTGTCCACAAAAAATATATATATATACCGTACATGAGGCGGCAGGGAGCTGGACACAGTGAGGCGGCAGGCAAATGGACACAGTGAGGAGGCATGCAGATGGGCAGAGTGAGGCATGCAAATGGACATTGTTGACTCTCTTTTCCACTTACAGTAGCTGCTGCATTTCTCATCCTAGGCTTATACTCGAGTCAATACGTTTTCTCATTTTTCGTGGTAAAATTAGGTGCCTCGGCTTATATTCGGGTCGGCTTATACTTGAGTATATACGGTACTCTCATTTGTCATTTTCTGAAGCTCGAAAATGCCAGGACAGTACAAATACACCCCAAATTACCACTTTTTAAAAAATAGACAATCCAATGTATTTTGTAAGAAGCATGGTGAGTTTTTGGACGTTGTCATTTTTAGTCACAATTTTTTTCAAAATTAAGAAATACAAAAATAGAATTATCATATAACTGGTATGGCGGTGATCAGGGATACTGACTGGTGACAATACACAAAAAAATGAATAATTTATTTTTCAATTATTTCTGAAGAAAAAAAAATATTTTTTAATACATGTTTTTACAATTTTTTTTAACACACTGAGACCAGAGCAATATAATATTACCATAGTAACATTGTACTACTACTTTTTTACACATTGTGATTGCTTATAGCAGTGCATTACATTGCTAAAGGGAGGAATTTAACTGAATGAAACATATTAATATAGTATAGTATAGTATAGCAGCCCTCAAAATTTTCACTCACCTGCTCGCGTTTGGCGAGTGAATATTTATTGAGGGCAAGTATTCCAACTCGGGCGGGGGGCGGATCTGCTTGGCTCGGGCCAGGTCAGGTCTGCTTGGGCAGGTTCACTTGGCTTGGGCGGGGAGCATGTCCGCTCGGCTTAGACAAGCTACACAAGCCACCTCCCCCAGTCATCTCTATGGAGGGCTCCGTGTGCTGTGCTGAATGCTGGGAAGTGTAGTTTCCAGCACAGCCCCATGGATTCTCTTCTCACCGACATGATGATGGCAGACAGGAGGAGACACTCATCAGAGGACAGTGAGGAGAAGGAAGAAGAGTCTGGCAGGGAGAGCGCAGGCTTCAGTGTACAACCTGCTAGGAAGAAGTCATAACCGAGAGGTCAGGGAGACAGTCAGAGACAAGTCCGTGTGTGTGAGTGTGCTCAGGCTGGCAGTGTACAGGGATGGAGAGCACAGGCTGCCTATTTACTGACTCACACCCCTACCTACCTTATTCAGTGGAGCACAGTGCAGCCACCCATAGCAGCCTATCAGAACTCAGCTCACTGAGACCTTACAACAATGTAAGGCAGGCTCTGTTTGTTTACTAGGGATACTGCACTGAGTGTTCATGTTCTTGTCTCTAAACTGTGAGGATGTACAGACAGTTGGGCCTAGTCACTCAGTGCAGTAGCCATAGCAAATGTACTGACTTCTGATTGGTTGCTATTAGGCCCCCTTTACAGCCCATTCATTTAAATGGGATACCCTACACAAGGCAAAGTAGCTCATTGAGCCTTTGCCGCATACGTTTTTGGTGTTTTTTTACACCCCTCATTTTACAGTGTTTGCACATTTTTGCATGCAGAAAAATGCATGTCAGCTTGTGGCGTTTGGGATGCCACTTACAATGAATCGCGCAGTAAATGTGATGTGGTTTTAGCACGTTTTATAAATGCATGCAGAACTAGGCCTCATACACATGATAGGTTAACCAGAGGACAACGGTCTGATGGACCGTTTTCATCGGTCAAAACCGATCGTGTGTGGGCCCCGTAGGTTATTTAACCATAGGTTAAAAAAAAGCCAACTTGCTTTAAAATTAACCTATGGATTCCTAACCGATAGGTCAAAACCGATCGTTAGTAGGCACGACCATCGGTTAAAAATCCACGCATGCTCAGAATCAAGTCGACGCATGCTTGGAAGCATTGAACTTCGTTTTTTTAGCACGTCGTTGTGTTTTACGTCACCGCGTTCTGACACGATCGGTTATTTAACCAATGGTGTGTAGGCGTGACGGACCATCAGTCAGCTTTATCGGTTAACCTATGACAACACGGTCCTTCAGACCGTTCTCATCGGATGGACTGATCATGTGTACGAGGCTTTACTGTATTCCACTTTGTTAATCACCTTGTCACTACATGCTTTACCCACAAGGGATTTTATTGCATTTTTGAATGCCTCTAGGGCAGTGGTTCTCAACCTTCTAGTGCCCTGACCCCTTGATAAAATTTCCCAAGTTGTGAGGACCCCTAACAGTAAAATTATTTTCATAGCGTGGGTTGAAAGCACCCAAGGCAAGACAAGTAATTTGCGCCCCTAACCCGTGGATATTTAGCTCTCCTTGAGTGCCTTCCACTCGTACAATATTAAAACCCCTTGTGGTACATTTTAGGATGTACCACTCTTTCTCTTTGTTCTCCTTTCTTTCCCTTTCATCTCTCTCTATCTTAATTCCTTGTATTTTTTCCCCATCTTTCCCTCTAACTGTCTTTCTTGCTCTCTATTTTTTTTTCCTTTCTCTCCCTTTTTCTTTGCACCTCCCCCTCTCTCCCTTCCTGGGAGAACAGTGCGGGCTTCAGGAACAGCCCAGGATTTGGTGACCCCTGGAAAATCATCATTTGACCCCCGAGGGGGTCCCGACCCCCAGGTTGAGAACCACTGCTCTAGGGGATCACATGATAACTTGATATATGTGGATCTGTCTGAAGAGAGTCACATAGCCTCAGCAATATAAATTTAGAGCTAACCTCTCTTCTTTAGTCCAAATTTTTTCTTCTGGGGTGCGGGCACTCCTATCCTGGTTTTGCATAACTGTAAGAGCTCAGAATAGGTAATCTCATAGAACCTTTCCAAAAATTAGATCTTAACATTGGTGTGATAAATTGTGGACTTAGGTCTAAAACCTGTAGATAGAATGGAGGGGTGCCACCATCAATCAACAGCTTCTGAGTACCTTCTTCCTGCAAAAGCTTTTCCAGAGCCTAATGTCCCTGAACATCATTGCCACCAAATCAAATGGTGGAATCACTATGCATGCTGTGATGGAGGCTGAACTATCACCTTTATTTTTTGCTATAGACATCAAAGATTGAATATAAAATAAACGCTGTACAGTTAAAGTGGAAGTAAACCCTGTTCTTGAACTTGTACCTACAGGTAAACCTATAAAAAGGCTTACTTGTAGGTAATGTATCAGCTAAAACTGCAAGGCTTAAGAAATATTCACACTGCATGCAGCCGATATCACCTGCGCATGTGCTTTGAAGGCGCTTCAGAGCTCTGCTTTTCTGTCCACAACATCATTTGGGGGGGGGGGGGCAATCAGAAGGCCGGAAGTAAGACAGGGTAAAGATAGAAGCCCTGTCAGTGGAGGGCTTAGTTTCAAGATATGCGATGCATACTAGCACATTATGCTTTTACCTTGCAAGTTAAAAAATAAATAAATAGGCTGTGGTTTACTACTGCTTTTAATTTCTTAAAAATCTATTTAATGGTGTCACTTATGTTTGTATCACAAACTCTTATTTTCTGCTTCTTTTGTTTCCCTTCTCTAGTTAAATTTTTCATTTGTTTCTTCTTTCTTTGGGCTGATTTGTTGGGGGTAGCTCTAAAAAAGGTTCCCTATCTCCTAATATTGGTAGCTCTAAAGTGACTGATGAGGTCTTCCAGAAGTACAGATCTATTTTGCTCAATATGCAAGGTGCATTCTAAATGGGCCTGTATATCTAATCTAGATCTCAACCCACTAGGGGTTTGTACCCAATTTGCTCAAAATTATCTTGTGAATTTGTTCCCTCTGGATGATGATAAGCCCTCCAGGGATTCAACACTATTGCGTGTGGGAACAGCATATATTAATTGTGTTTACCTTCCACAGGCTCTTTTTTTAATAATTCTATAGTCAAAAGTATTTTGAGTGTGCTAAAAAAAAAATTGGCTTTATTTTTATTACCCGTGGCACTAGCAGCTTCTGAGCTATTAGTCACAGAGACCCTGTCTGATTCTGAGTTGCTCCAATCCCTGATGGATGAGCCTGCCCAAGAGAAATTGCAGTGTTTTGCTATTACTTCCAAATTGTGATTGCTTCTGCACAAAAACATCCCAATTATCAGGAATGTCACAACAGTTTGGCTACACCACACTATGTAATGCACGTGTGACACATGTGTTTTGCCGCAATACATAGATAAAAATCAGTCCTGAAGGCATACAGTAAATTGTCATTCCCGTGTTTTGTGTGATGTGTCGTCCACACCTTGGTGGGAGTTGAAGATGGAGAGTAGTAAACTATAGGCTACAAACCTGCTGGGTAAAGGAAGCTATGATATAGTTATTATTTTCACGGGGTCCAGCACTTTGAGTAGTTTGGTGAACCTTTTTATTTTTAACAGAAAATGTAAGTTTTATATATATTTGTGTTACTATTGATGTACTGCTCACTAAAGTTATGTTGCATAGTCTAATGAGAAGCAGACATCGGAATGTGTATGGAGTTGCCTAATGGCTATTAGGCTGCCTACAGTTCGGGTATGTCGTTTTCCGCTGGTCTTTTTATCTCGGCCGATGTATTGGTATTTTGACCTTGGTCGTCCCGTTGATACTGATATATATGTATAGATCTGCTTATAAGGTTGTCTTGGCTCCTGCACTGTCATATCTCTGCTTGTCAAATGAATGCCTGTTACCGTAACGGTATTTCAGTGTAGAATGATCATTTATGCACCGTTAAGGGTTAAATACCCCTAGACTAGCTTCAGTATATAAAGATGAGTTACGTTGTATGGCTACACCCTCAGATGATGTCATGAATGATGAAACGCATCAGGGTGGAGCCATACGACGTACATTATTGACGTCAGCATGCCTATTGGGGACACGGCAGTAACTACCGCTGAAAAACATTCTCTGCAGGGTAGGAGACACCGTATAGTTACCTGATTGATTTGGCCGACTCTATGTGAATTTTGCTAATATTTAATATATATTTTGTAAGTGTAAATCCTAAAAGGAGGTAGTGGGTTTTGAAGCTAAATAAAAGGTTTTAAAATCTGGATTACGCTATGGTATTTCCTCCTTATTTCCTTTGAATGACATCTTGATTGAGAGATCCAGCTGTTCATCATTAACGGGACTCAGATGAGAAAATTATCCATGGTGTGATTGACGCGCAGTATCCAAAGTTTCTCTGGTAAGAGTTTTTATAAGAGGGGGCTCTGCACATTCCCTCCTATTTTTGAGCATGCGTGTAGGTGTTGGTGACAGCTGCCTGACTGTACTGAATTGGAAATCCACTGGACTTTTCTTATTTGCATCAAAACGTATATACAGCACCCTTTCATAAAGAGATGATGGACTAATATAAATGTTTTTTATGCCTTGCTAATTTTCCTTGTCAAAAGATTTTATCAAATACACAGTAATTAACAGGTTTGCCAATTACACTTATAGAAATAGATATAACAAAGCTCTTTGTTAAACAATGTTATACAAACATTAGCAATGAAATAAAATGTCTTTCAAATGGTATAAATCTAGATACAACCTAAGGAGTTGGTGAGAAGTCATGTGACAATATATTCAATCTTATAATATTTAACAGTACCAACAGTAATTACTTACTAATGAGCTTTGAGGGTACAGGTCGTATGTATTTAATGAGAGAGCTGTAAAATTAAGGTGAGAAGGGAGAAAAAGTAGAAGAGAAGGACGGTAGAAAGTTGGAGAAGTCCACAATGTCGACTCAGGTGCCAGTGCAAGAGATGGTTTGGTTGATTAAATGAATGAATGAACAGTAAATGAAGCAGCTACCATGGTATGAGGACCGATTCATCAAAGATTGGCGGTAGGTAATATTTTATCCATGGGTACCATATCTTTTCAAATTTGGGAATTTGGTCAAGTTCGATAGCCATCATTTTGACGTGGGAAATGGTGGTATTCATTCTATTACTTCGTCTCAGCCAACACCAATACAGGGGACTTCCATGCCTTTGCCATCATTTGTTTTTATGGCCGTGAGGACTTGCACAAAAAGTTTGGATTGGGAATGTGTTAAGCAATCTGGTTTCAAATTAAGTAGTGCAGTGAACGGGTCTGGTCGTACCAATATCAGAACATTTTTGGAGGCAATTTCAAAGATCTCTTTCCAAAAGGTTTGGACTATCGGACATGTCCACCAAATATGAGGGTGCGTACCTACTTCCGAACAACCCCGAAAGCAAAGAGCTGAGTATTTAGGTACATATTTGGCTACTCTGGAAGGTAGTCCCATCGGGTTAGAACTTTGTAATTAGCTTCCACCGCAATAATATTAGGTGAGGCTCTTTTAGTTATCGTTCAGATCCCCGACGGTCTACCGTTTCAAGGGTTCGCTCCAGGTTCTCCTCCCATTTCTGAACGTAGGTTGGTTTAACTAGATTGGGATTGACTAGAAGTTGAGTGTAAAGGGATGAAATCATACCTTTAGAATGGGGGTCTTTCTTACATATAGATTCAAAATTGGAGAGATGGGTTAATGGATTTTCAACATTTTAGAAAAGGTGTCAAGAAGTTTTTAATTTGAAGGTACCTGAATAATTCTGAATGTGGTACGCCATATCTCTCACTGAGAGTTGGGAAGGGGAGAAAGGATTTAGAAGAGACAAATTGGTGAAGCCTCAGAATTTCCAAGGATGTCTAAACTTTAAATAATTTTTGGGTAGATCCATGCAGGATAAAAAACATTTTTTTTAGGAAGGATAGGAGGGGGTTGTGATGCCTTGCTAATTTTCAACATACAATAAATTTTATAATGAATATAGCGCTGCCTGATCTCTTTTTGACTCTGTCTTGGTTTAAGTTTGTGTATTCAGACTAGTTTTATGGTAGCAGCTGTAAGTCTTAATTGATGTTTTTTCTTTTACACCCAGTTCAGAGTGTTTATACTTCGGAATTCACCACTGCAGGAGCACTTGTTAGTAGGGAATTGGCCGTTGTTTTCCTTATATTGGTAAACTTTCCCCAATAGTATCATAATTAGTTTACACCCTTTTTGGGTAAGGGTTTATGTGGAAAGTCTATATGTAAAATAATTTATGACATGTACAGTATTATAATACAATATGTTTTCTCCAATTGTTTGTGGTATATGGATAATATATATTTTTTTTGTATAAATTTATATGGAAATAATTTCAATAAAATCAGGTTGAAAAAATAAAATAAAAAATATGTCATTCCTAATTTAATCCCTGATTAGATTACTAGTAGTTATCTATTATAACAAGGGTTATTTAAATTAAGCCAATTTTTTGCTATAATTGCCAGCGATCTTCAATATTTCAGCATAATTTTCTTTAATTATTCAGTTCAGAAGCCACCTCCGCATCCTTTCCATCAGATTAAAACCAACTTCAATCTTTTATCAATCTATTGTAATCTCTTTTGACAGAATGGGACTGCAGAGACGTTGTTATAAAGGTAAATTGGGCCACTTGTCTGACAGTTACAGAGAATGCCTCAAAATGTATTGTCTTCACCTGTAACCTATTAACTACTCCTAATAATATAATTTATCGGAAATCTAATTATTAAAAAATTATAATAATAGTTTTTAAAAGGAACACAATTGAACTTTTTTTTTTAATGCAGGCATAATAGCTACTATAATAATAGCCATAACTGCACTATCAGTGTTCCTTCCCCAGTTGCATAGCTGTTTTATCAATTAACAGGAAGACCAGATTCCTTCTAGATCTTTAATCACCTAAGCAGTGTAGTCAGATGCTTGGCTAAAAGAAGCAAGTTGTGACACTGTTTGCAGTGGCTTTTTACACTATCACTGAACTGACACTTCATTTAATCACGATATGTATACACTGCCATTGGGGTATGGGGGGATGGATTGGCAGCCAAGTCAAATTAGCTCTATAGATTTCTATGCTGGTTGCAATGGAATGTGGGAAATGAAAATGAAGATAAAGGGAAGCCATGCTGTGGACTTCTATGGACTGTTGAACTATCAGGGGGAGACCACAATTAGAGAGGAGAAAGAAGCTGTATTTTCTGAGCTGAAGATGAACTAGCTTTCCCTTTGCTGCAAGGAAACTGGAGTGAGCACATCTCTCTGTCTGGATGTGTGGAAACTAGTGGTCTGAGCAGAGATCAGGGATCTATGCACTGGAGACCAGAGAGAGATAAGGAGTGGATCAGAGTGTGCAGAGACTGAGGACTATGTTTTTGACAGTACACAGTCTCTTGCTGCAGAGACACCTGAATGCTGTACACTTTTGGATTGAGGACTAGCGTTGCATCAGGCCAATTCAGAGGGCATCTGAACAGTGGGACCATTGTGACTGTATCGCTGGGTCTGGTGAGATGGGCTTTCAGCCATTACCTGTTTGCTGCTAGCAGAGACTGAGCACTTAGGGACTGGACACTTGACTAGCAGCCTAAACCACTGTATGCAAACTTTAATGGGACTGTATTTATGTGCATCACCATAAATACTGGGCCCCAATGCTAGCCGGCTGAAGATCTAGGGCAGAGGACTGTTCTTTTTTAGTCAAGCTGCTCTAGAAGGAATTATTTCACAACCTATAGAAATAGTTACTCCTGCAGTGGATCTGGCCTTAGCATAGTAAACCCTAGAATGCACTCCAGCAGTATAGTATACTGGTGTCAGGAAAGCTATTACATCACTGCTTACCATTGCTGTTAGTGTGGTTTGGGCCATTGTTCAATGTTGATTTGCAGATCATAAGCAAAGATTACTCTAATGCTGCGTACATTCCGACGTGGATTTTTTTCTGATGGATGTTGGCTCAAACTTGTCTTGTATACACACGGTCACACAAATGTTGTCGGAAATTCCGAACTTCAAGAACGCGGTGACGTACAAGACGTACGACGAGCCGAGAAAAATTAAGTTCAATAGGCAGTGCAGCTCTTCTGCTTGATTCCGAGCATGCATGGAATTTTTGTGCGTCGGAATTGTGTACACACGATCGGAATTTCCGGGAACAAAACGTTTAGTTCGGAAAATTTGAGAACCAGCTCTCAAATTTTTGTTGTCGGACATTCTGACAGCAAATGTCCGATGGAGCCTACACTCCCATTGAACATTGAACATTTGTTTTCGTAAATTCCAATCGTGTGTACGCGGCATAACTGTTTAGATACTTTAAACTACTCTGTCTGAAAAATTGGGTTAGGCTTAGATTCTATCTGTTTCTATATGCATATATTAC
Organism: Rana temporaria; assembly: GCF_905171775.1. Taxonomy (NCBI): domain Eukaryota; kingdom Metazoa; phylum Chordata; class Amphibia; order Anura; family Ranidae; genus Rana; species Rana temporaria. Next base: position 149,969,970 of record NC_053489.1, on the reverse strand, counting down.
CATGTACTTTAATTCATTACAATATAATGCACATCTTTGTTCCTAACCAGACAAATGTCTAATTTCAGATACTGAATTATAGTTGTGAGCCAAGTGTTTATCCTTATGCTCTTAGCTATATGATAGTCTCTATCTGCTTAACCTGGTGTGTCAGAGGGGCTGAGGTTGTCCATAGAGTTGAGGCAAAAAAAAAAATGAGAACTCAAACTATCCACCCAATCCTATGGGGGAGGCACTACAGTGGTCTTAACCCTGCTTTCATACACATTCCTGAACTTTATGAAGTGAACTTATAGGATAGAAACATGTAGAAATACCTGGAGCAAGAAAAAAAATACTGTGTATACTCGAGTATAAGACGACCCGAATATAAGCCGAGGCACCAGAAAACGTATTGACTCAAAAATAAGCCTAGGGGGGTCCATCTGCATGCCTCACTGTGCCTCACTTTGCCTGACTGTGTCTGTGCCCATGCCTCACTGTGCCCATGCCTCACTGTGCCCATACCTCACTGTGCCCATGCCTCATTGTGTCCATGACTAGACTTACGTTTAACATGGGATTCTATGGAAGGGGTGCCCGACTTTGAAAAATCGGTGCTACCCAGCCATAGGTCCCCTGGACAACAAACTGTGCACACTTAGAGGAAGAGTGGGGCTATATGTGTGCGGCCGGCCAGTACTGGGTCTCAAAAGTCTGGGAGATCAGGCGCAAAAAGGTGACTGGAGTATAAGCCGAGGGGTGCATTTTCAGAACCAAAAAATGTGCTGAAAAAACTTGGCTTATACTCGAGTATATACGGTAAGTCTTTTTTTTTTGCTTAGACTTCAATAGCAAGGAAAGAAGCATTTTCAGAAGGTGGTCATACATGTCAGCCTTCATATTTCTCTGGATAACAATGACCTCCTTTTACCATAGCAGAAGTTTTGATCAGGTAGATCAAGTAGTTATTCAAAACCAGCTCACCAGTTTCCCTTTAATTCTCTTTCAGCATTCATAATAGACTATTCAAAGTCTCCAACTTGCATCTGTTGCATTCTTGTTCTGGGTCTGTAACTCAAGGATATGGTCAAACACAATAAAAAAAACTAGCATTTTCAGATGGCAAAATGACAGCCCTCATATTTCTCCTGTCAGGCCCCGTACACACGGCCGAGGAACTGGACGTGCCAAGCACGTCGAGTTCCTCGTCGAGTTCTGGGATGAAGCCGCCGAGGAGCTCGGCGGGCCGCCTTCTCCCATAGAACAACGAGAAAATAGAGAACATGTTCTCTATTTTCTCGACGAGCTCCTCGGCGGCTCCATCGAGCCAAAACTGTACAGACGACAGAGTTTCTCGGCAGAATCCAGGTTTTGACCGAGTTTCTCTGTGAATTCTGCCGAGAAACTCTGTCGTGTGTACGGGGCCTGAGAGGTGTATTTAAAAAAAAAATCTATGTTACAAAAAATAATTGGGGATTGGAAAATGATACCGACTAGATCGCAGACAGGTCTCATGGGGTATTGTGCCCGGTATTGTCTCTTTTTAACTGAACCTGGCTCAATGACATTTCATGGTGCTACAACTGCCACTGTAAAAATGTATCTAATTGTGGAGGGGTTTAGCCCATTCCAGAAACATTTACATGTACAATTCTAAATCCTTTAAATTGCTCTTTTGAGCCAAGTCTTGTTTAACGAAATATATGCTATATAAAACAAACACGATTATGCTGTGGCTGCAAGCAAAATATCTTGAAGAGCTACATCAACGCCGAGTCAGATTGCCTCGATTATCACTATAGTGTGTGGCAAGGGAATTATGGTGCGTTAGTGTTCCATCTCATTGGAAGCTGCTGAGAATAGCACTTTGTACAGATCTAATAGTCTGATGTAACCATTTTCTTTAACTATATTTATTTGCTTATGTTTTCAAAGTGCTGTCTCTGATCATGGGCTCATTATATAGCTATGATTCAGATTAATGTCACTATAAATTATTCAGATACTAATGGTGCATCCTTGTTATACAGATATTTTCACTATCCAGATATGAACATTACTTTACATCGAAGGCTATTTAAAACACACAGTAAAGTAACAATTTTGTTCACTTTACCTCTAACAAACCTACATTATAAAGTCTGCTGGACTGATACTCAGTGAAAATGCAAATTTTTAACCTATTTCACATTCATAAGGTCTGATCAAACATAGATGTGTACATATACATTATATTATTAAACAAACGTAGGTAAATCTAAGGACTTGTTTACACTACAATGCTGTGCACAGTAGACATGTGCATGACGAAAAAATGTGTTTTGTTTAATTTTGTTTTGATTCGTTAATCTAAGTATTTTGTTTAGTTAAATTTGGTTTGTTCAATACGTTTTCGGAATTAATTTTTTTGGAATTTGTATTTGTATTCGGAATTTTCGAATTTTCTTTGAATTTACATTTTTCTTTGATTCAAAATAATTTAATTGATACATTTTTGAATCAGTCGAAATGAAAATGTTATATTGTTTCCAATTCAAATGCAGCAAAGTGAACAAACAAAAGAAAAATCTTCATCAAATGACTACAATGACTCTTTATATCACCTTTGGCTTAAAGCAATACTATAGGTTCAGCTTCTTTTTTTTTTAAAGTTAGTTTTGCACACAGTGGCCCCGATTGTCCTCTTCTGGGGTCCCATGGCAGCTCTCACAGTTCCTCCCTGCAATAAATAACCCCCTCTGGGAAGCTCTCTCCTGAGGGGGTTAGCTGCCGAGTGTATGACTCGGCCCTGCCCCCCTCCCTGGCGGACGCATAATTGGATTTGATTGATAGCAGCGGGAGCCATTGGCTGCGCTGCTATCAATCTATCCAATGAAGACCTGAGAAGCCGTTGTGAGAGTGACGCGGGATCGCGTCCATGGAAATTTGGGGCTCAGGTAAGTAAAACGGGGGGCCGGAAACAGCAAGGTGTTTTTTCACCTAAATGCATAGGATGCATTTAGGTGAAAAAACACGAGGGTTTACAACCCCTTTAACAAAAACAGCATTATTTCAAAATGTTACTCTAATAACACGCACAGTCTTTGATTTCAGCAAATTGTGTAGTGAGAATTCGACTGGAGTGCAATGTAAAATTAGATTAGAATTTCAGTCCGAATTTCCGAAATTCGGAAATTTGGAGCATTCGGTAAAATTTGTTTATATTGTAATTCGGGTATTCAGAAATATCCAAATCTCAGAATAATTTGTTATTATTAATTCGGAACGAAACGAACCGCACATGTCTAGTACACAGTAATGCATTCATTTTGTGCATTAGGATACATTATAGATAGTCTATTCTCTATCCGTAACTGTTTCTGTCCCCATCCTAAAGCCAAGATCTGGGAAACAATATAAATATCTCTTGCAGTGGGATTGTGCCCATGCTGCAAGGGTTAATTGCTTGCTTAGATAGGGGACATAAAAGCAGATCTACTTACTCAACCCTCCACTCCTTCACACTGCTAAACTAGTCCCTGCAATGTTTTCTCCCCTTTGCTCCACCGGTTTAAATTCCTAATATCATCTAGGTTAGTGAGGGTCCATAGCCCTACACAGGAGAGGAGGATGCTGAGGGACAGTCCACCTCGGAAGCATTAGGGAGTGCCATCTTCTGAAGCAAAGGAGGATTGGGTAAGTAAAGTCACCTATCCTCCCCATTGACAAACAAGCATTTAAGCAGGTTTTATGCAGGTTTTCTTGGAATTGAGCTTTAGAGATATGCTGTCTCACTTCCTATACTTGTGGCATACTGTCACTAGGACAGGAAGTAGGGATGAATCTCCTAAAAGAGAATACAGCCAGGAATAACAACCCAAACACTGGTTCTAACTATTGCTCCTTCTATGCAAAAAAAAAAATACATTTTGCTTTTATTTAATTATTTTATTTTTATTTATATTTAGAGTTTGCGCCACTCTCTATCATGGTCTTGGAATAATATCTAATAAACAAGTGATGTCAAACTCCTAATCTCAGCACCTATTTTGGTTCAGTGACTCAAAAAGTATTTAGACCAGAGGACCAGCAGCAAAGGTTGGGAAAGAAGTCAGAGATGTCAGTCTACATAATTTTTGCAGCACAGGTTTCTTTTAAAATTAGACCTCCCACAACAACTAAAGGTAGACATGAGATCTGTTGGTGGTTCATCTTTCATTTTAATATGATAAAGTTTGAAACACAAAATCATAAATTATAATATAATAAATAACTATAAATAATTATAACAAATAATAATGTAATTATAATAAAAATGAAATAAAATCAAAAACACTGAAATTTGCTCAGTTGTAGAATTGTCGCTGTCATTGCTTTCAGTGTTTGATGATGAATTTCCCCACATATCGTTATCGCTCAATTCTGCAAGTAATTCTAATTCATTATCGCTGTTTTCTAGCTGCTCTAAAACCACTTTTGACGTAAAGGAAAACTTTTTGGTTGCTATGGACAATCTCCAGTTTCCAGGCAGAAAGAAAAGTATTTATAATATAAAACTGCATGCAGGACACTGGGCAGACCACTAGGGACAAAGGGGATGTGTAATTATTTGATACAGTACTGTAATCTGTAAGATTACAGTATACTGTATCTATACTCTGTTTTAAATGTTTTGAATTTGGCGCTGAACTCAGCCCCCATGTGTCGCGCCGCTCACAGGGAAGGGAGCTCGGTACTCGGCAGTCACCAGTGTGAATCGAGCGAGATGACGGCTTGCACACACTGCGGGGAGACATTGCAGGATCCAGGGACAAGGTAAGTAACTTTCCCTGTATCCTGCAATGCGATCCAGAGTCTGGCTCGGGGGTTACCGCTTTTGGTATGAAAAATTCACACCGAGCCAGACTCGGGAATACCGCCAGGGAGGCTAAAGACTCACTTTTTTTCCTAAAATAAATGTTATACTTACCTGTCCTGTGCAAGGATATTGCACAGAGTGGCCTGATTCTCCTCTTCTCGGGTCCCCTGCCTGTGCTGTCCACTCCTTCTCTACTGAGGGTGTCCCCATAGAAGGTCGCTTGCTATGGGGGCACACTTATGGGTACGCTTCTGAACTGAGCTGTGTGCATCCATAGCACACACAGTGTGGCTAAGCCATGCATCCAGCTCCCTTCTCACAAGAATTTACTGACAGCAGCCGGTTTCAATGACCCCCTCTGCTCTCAATCTGCCCTGTGCGAACAGAGAGACGCACCAGCAATGCTGCATATGGCACAGCACTGGATCTAGAGCAGAGAGCCATTACAGATGGTTACAGCGATCGGTGTAAAGAATCAGGTCAGTACAAGGGAGTTGAGGGGGCGATAATACTAGTGGGACATTTTTTTACCTTAATGCAGGGAATGCATTATAGTAAAAAAGAATGTCTTGGCTTCAGAAACACTTTAAGACTGCTAAGCTGTTATATTTCACATTTTTGTTCTTGGGTTTGGATACACTTTAAGCAACATTTAAGTAAAAAGTTACTACAAAATTAACAATGTAACAAATGTTATTGAAATATACATACTATATATCTACATCTTTTAGAACCAAGCATAAAAATGGTATGTCATAAAAATCATTCTGCAGTTTCTGTAACCCAGAGAAATTCAAGTAATAAAACAAAATTGCTATTTTCCTATTTCATTTGGATTTATCTGATATGACAGCACACGCATTATATTTCAAAGATATAAAATGCATCCACAGTGAAAGCAGCTTTCAGTATTGTTGTTTTTAGTTTTCTTGGCAGTCTGACAGGTAATTCTGATAAATCAGGCAGTATAATATCATTTACGGTAGAGAAGATCATGGTGTCTATTGACTTGAGAAGAGTTTTCAATCCTATCTCTTTTGTTTTGACCAGTTTTAAAGGACTGACACTATATATTTCACAATTATTGTAGGCCACTTGAAAGGACATATAAATCACACAAAACTTTATATATTTTATAGAGCAGGTCACTGTACTCAAACATAATGATGAACAGAGCATTAACCAGTGGAAGGAAACCATAGCAAATAGTAGACATGTGCATTTGTTTTGGTCCAAATGCATTTTCGTCTGAATTTCTGGGATTTTCACGTTCATTTTAGTAAACGATAATGAATGCAGCGAATCCGAAATCCAAAAGTTTAGACATAAAAAAATGCTTTATTTTTCGTTTTGCAACAAAAGTTGGATATAGATAGAAGATTCAACATGACGGTGACAATAACAATCTGTGTCTATCGAATCTGCGGTTGAATGTGCCTAACCCTAACTCTATTAGTCCAAGATTATTCAACATAGAGAGAAAAGATTCGACATTATAGAGACAAGATTCGATGAAGCAGCTAAAAACATACAATCGCCACGAGCAGACATTTATGGTCAAATGCTTCATATATAGGCTATAGAAGAATTCTAATGTTGTTTGACTAGTAATAATAATTAATAAATATAATTATTACTAGTCATACAACATTAGAATTCTACCATAGCTTGTGGGCGGAGCATTCTACCGGAAATGTATGATTGCGGCATTGTACAGTTTAGCTGATTCATCGAATCTTCTTAGAAAATTCAATGGACACCATAAGCCTTCAATTGACAGATTCGACCTTAATTCGGATTTTCAGATGAATGCATTTTTTAACAACACAAAATAAATAAAAATAAAATTCGGGAGTAACTAAATAAATGTATTTTTCGGATGAAAACGAAATTCTGAAAATGGAATATTTCCGTGTGCACTTGTCTAGCAAATAGTGGCACATTCATCTGTGACACAGTAATTAAATAAAGTATATACTGGTTGCTTTGGGCTGTCTTTTTATCAAAAGTGCTTTTTATTCAGCAAGTTCTTCTACTATGCTCTATAGATTACAAATAACGGGCTGCATTTTAGGTACCCAGTCAAGGTTTGATGCTCTATGGCTGTTACAGATTGACACCCAGGCCTTTTATATATAGTGGACCTTTCCATTCCTCAAGCAGGGAAACTTCATCATAATCTGCCCCTTAACCACTTAAGGACCTTGCCTGTTTTTCAGATTTGGTGTTTACAAGATTAAAACTGTTTTTTTTTGCTAGAAAATTACTTAAAACACCCAAACATATATATATTTTTTCTAACACCCTAGAGAATAAAATGGCGGTCATTGCAATACTTTTTGTCACACCGTATTTGTGCAGCGGTCTTACAAGCGCACTTTGTTTGGAAAAAAATCACTTTTTTTAATTAAAAAAGACAACAGTAAAGTTAGCCCAATTTTTTTTATATTGTGAAAGATAATGTTACACAGAGTAAAATGATATCCAACATGTCACGCTTCAAAATTGCGCCTGCTCGTGGAATGGCATCATTCTATAGGCTACATCTTTTTAGTTACAGAGGAGGTCTAGGCCTCGAATTATTGCTCTTGCTCTAACGATCACGGTGATACCTTACTTGTGTGGTTTTAACACCATTTTCATATGCGTGCGCTACTCACGTATGCATTCGCTTCTGAGCGCGAGCTCGTCGAGACGGGGCGCTTTAAAAAAACATTTTGGGGGTTTTCTTATTTCTTTTTAGTTATTTTATTAATTTTTACACAAAAAATAAATAAAAAATGGGTCACTTTTATTCCTATTACAAGGAATGTAAACATCCCTTGTAATAAAAAAAAAGCATGACAGGTCCTCTTAAATATGAGATCTGGGGTCAAAAAGACCTCAGATCCCATATTTAGACTAAAATACAAAAAAAAAAATAATAATTGTCATTTGAAAAAATTACAACAAGAAAATGTCCCTTCAAGAAGTATGGGCGGAAGTGACGTTTTGACGTCGCTTCCGCCCTGCTATGGAGACGGGTGGGGGCCATCTTGCTCTCACTCATATCCCAGCCGAGGAGGGGACAGGACCCGATCACCACCGCCACTGCCGACGGCGCCGGTAAGCGGCAGGAGGGGCCCCCTCTCCCGCCGCCGATAACGGTGATCTCGTGGCGATTATCGTTTACAGGACCGCTCAATGAAAAGATGGATATCTCGGTTGTGCCAGCAGCTGCTGCCGTTACCGAGATATCCATCTTAAAAAAAAATGACGTATATATACAGTGAGGGGTCCTTAAGTGGTTAAAAGAGAATAATGGGGTTTGGGGTTTTTGCAGATTCATACTTACCTAGGTGGATGCTGCATCTGTCCCCCAGTGCCTCTAAGACTGAGAACTGAGCAATAAAACTCCACTAATTGCTTGGCTCCCACAGCTTCCCGAGCAGAGAGCTCTGCACCCTCCTCGCTCCCTCTAGTGCTGGGCTGTGGAGGGGGCAGGGGTGGCCCGCCGAGAGACTGAACCGGGTGCCGATCCAGGCATGTGGGCCTAACCTGACTTCATTGACACGATCTTGCCTGAAAACTGGACCGACTCTGTGAAGTCAGCAGACAACAGACTTCAGCACGCTGTCTGCTGAAAATGGGTCACAGGAGTGCAGAACGAACTGCACTCCTGTGATTTACAAATTTTGGCTGTACTTCTCCTTTAACCTTTTACAGTCTCACATGTTCTTTTCCCAAAATGCAAATTTTACTGATATTTGAATTTCCATTTTTTTCTCAATTATCAGCATATCATCTGCATCCCAAACCATTCTCTCTGACCATTGACTGCAGGCAGAATTGGCAATGACTGTTATAGGGATAAAAGTGAGAACTTTGTCTGTCATAAAAACTCAAAATGAGAGCCTTGCTTTACCTTCTGTATCATGCATTGCTGCAAGATGGTACCACATGACAAAGGAACAACTGAGTCTTATGGAACAGGCAGGAGAACAGTTTTTCCATTCACAGATTAAGACTATTTCTTAAAGTAGTATTATCTGATATAACTAACTAATCTTAAAACTGCTTCCCCCTGCCCCTTAACACCTACACTAACTGGCCTGTGGATGAAAGATCTGTATACTTACCTATTTTTAGGCTTTGTTTGGTGTGATTATGTGATTCAGTTCCCTTGTATCAGCTAGCAGGAGCTTTAGGAGAGAGGTGGGACAGCCGACAATGGATAGGCTATAATAAACCTATGGGTTAGGTCTCCATTTAGGCATTCCAGCCATTTCAGTGCTCTCTCCTCTCCCCTAGGTTCACATCTGTGCATTTTATGGAAAAGGGCCAGGGGCCTTTTTTCAGGTTTTTGGTTCCATAGACTTCAATGGATCAAAAACGTGTATTGAAAAACGCAAAATGCACCTGGAATATGCTAACTGCAATCTGCATAGGTGTAAACCAGGCCTAATAGGAGTACCACATTAGGCCTGAGTCACACCTATGCATTTTTAGTGCTTTTTGCATTTTGCAGATTTACGCTACAGAACGTGTTCCATAGGAAACCATGTTAAATGTTCTGTAGTGCAAATCTGCAAAATGCAAAAAGCACTAAAAATGCATAGGTGTGAATTAAGCCTAAGGCCTCGTACACACGATAGGTTAACCAGAGGACAACGGTCTGATGGACCGTTTTCATCGGTCAAAACTGATCGTGTGTGGGCCCCATTTAACCACTGGTTAAAAAAAAGCCAACTTGTTTTAAATTTAACCGATGGATTCCTAACCGATAGGTCAAAACCGATCGCTAGTAGGCATGACCATCGGTTAAAAATCCACGCATGCTCAGAATCAAGTCGACGCATGCTTGGAAGCATTGAACTTCATGTTTTTCAGCACGTCGTTGTATTTTACGTCACCGCGTTCTGACACGATCGGTTGTTTAACCGATGGTGTGTGGGCGCGACGGACCATCAGTCCTTCAGACCGTTCTCATCGGATGGACTGATCATGTGTACGAGTCTTTAGAGTTAGAATTTTTGGCACTGATGGATGTCCAATCACGGCTAATCACAATGTAAACAGGAAGAGCCGCTGATCGGCTTTTCCTCACTCGCGTCTGATAGACGCGAGTAGAGGAGAGCCGATCGGCTGCTCTCCTAACATGGGGGTTTGTGCTGATAGTTTATCAGCGCAGCCCCCCCTCGGATCACTGCACAGGACCACCAGCATGCCACCCAGGACCACCAGGGATGGGCATCCACACTGAACCACCAGGTATGCCCTCTGGACCACCAGGGAATGGCAATCGGTGCCAAGGCAGCTGCCAACCAGTGCCCATTCAAAATCCCTGCCAGTGCCACCAGGGATACCCATCAGTGCTGAATATCAGTGACGCATGTCAGTGCCCATTAGTGCCCATCAGTGCTATGTATCGATGCCCATTAGTGCCCATCAGTGCTGCCCATCAGTTCCCAGCAGTGCCGCCTATCAGTGCCCAGCAGTGCCGCCTATCAATGCCACCCATAAGTACCCACCATTGCAGCCTTTCAGTTCCCATCAGTGTCGCCTATCAGTGCCAATCAGTGCACACAAGTGCCACCCATGAGTGCCCATTAGTGCCGCCTATCAATGCCCATCAGTTCTGCATATCAGTGCCACCCAACAGTGCCGCCTACCAGTGCCCATCAGTGCCGCATATCAGTGCCCATCGTCAGTGCCCGTCAGTGCCACCTCATTGGCACCGCCTCATCAGTGTTGCCTTATCAGTGCCCATCAGTGTCCATCAGTGTCGCCTTATCAGTGCCCATCAGTGAAGGAGAAAACGTACTTATTGACAACATTTTATAACAGAAAAAAAAAGAAAAACTTTAATTTTTTTCAAAATTTTCGGTCTTTTTTTATTTGTATAGCAAAAAATAAAAACCCCAGAGGCGATCAAATACCACCAAAAGAAAGCTCTATTTGTGGGAACAAAATGATAACAATTCTGTTTGGGTACATTGTAGCATGACTGTGCAATTGTCATTTAAACAGCGACAGCGCAGAAAGCTGAAAATTGGCTTGGGCAGGAAGGGGCGTAAGTGCTGAAGTGGTTATAAAGTTTTTTTTTCTTTCATTTTTTTTTTTTTGGTACAAAATTGCATTCCCTTCCCAGTATGTCATTGCATTATTTCTTTTTTTATCATGCAGAAAACAGCCAATGCTCCAAATGTCACAAAAAGCTTCTACAGTATCTGTACCTAGGTACATCAAAGTTCTGTCGGTAATTAACAGAAACAGGGAGGGTGCCAAGCTACAGCTTTTTTCACCATAGCAAAGGACTTTCAATGTTCTCTCTGGAGTGAACAATAACTTTAAAGTGATTCTGCCACTAAAAGTTTTTAAAGGATTCCTTGTAAAGAAAAAAAAATCTTAATACTACAGTGACACCAGTCTTTGCTCTTTTAGAGCTGCAACGACTAATGAATGTTCAGCATCTGACACATTTCAGCTACAGCAGTGACATAGCAGTCAGATGGAACAACAGAGAACAGCAGGGGACCAGCCATCCAACACACCTAAAAATGTGTAAGATGCCAAGGATTCTTAAGGTACCATAGCTCTTCAATAGGTGGAGGTGCAGGTAAGTATTAACTCTTGTCTTTACAAGAAGCTAGTTTTATTCTAGCAGAGTCACTTTAACTGAAGGGCTATTCTTCTGTGGCGTTACTTAATATGTAATGTTTGTTAGCCACTTTCCCTGCGTGGATGTCATATGACGTCCTAGGAGTGAAGTGGTTATACTGGGATGATGATTACACCTGCACTAATATCAAACAGCCACTGAACTGAACTGAACATCCACACAATCAGGGAGTGCCTCCCTCCCACCACTGCTGCCTTTCCCTGGCTTTCTCAGCTGATCGGGGAGCCAGATCTGCCCAGTGGCATCTGCACTAGTGAACAGAGAGAGAGGAATTGGCATTGTTCCTTCCTCTCTGTAACCCCCGAAACCAGAAGCAACAAAGATTTTTGTCACTTTCGATTTCGGTTCTTTGCTTACCTGGAAGTTAGCAGCCAGGAAAGCTGCCAATCAAACTGATCTTGTCAGATAAGCTGCATTGGAAGCCAGAGGAGAGATCTGGAGTCTAGTAGACCCCAAATTTCTCCATAAAGAGGACCTGTCATGATCCATGCTGTCACATGGGATGTTGTTGAAGTTGATAAAAAAAATGAGAGGGCTAGTGTAAGAAAAAATGTAATAAATGTAATAATAATGAAAAAAAAAAATTACAACGCCCCTGTCCCCATGTGGTCACGCGCAAACGTCCAAATACCACTGCACAAATACTGTACGACTTAAAAAAAAATCTAGCAAAATCTTTTTGGATTTCTACATATATGTGGGAAGTGTCAGAATTGGCCCAGTATTGATGTGGTTAAAATGCACAATCTACATTGGCTAAATTGGTTGCATGCTGTTTAATAAAACATTAGGTCAGCAGGCAATTTTAGAAGAGGCATTTGAGCACTTTTATGTTACCGTTCATTGGGTAAAGACTACAAAGTACCGTATTTTTCGCCGTATAAGACGCAGTTTTACTACTCCAAAAAACGGAGTGAAATGTCCCTGCGTCTTATATTGTGAATGCTGACAGTCACTGACCCCCCCCCCCTCCGTCGCCGCCGTGTCAGAATCCCTCTCTCATAGGAGAGAGGACAGGACATGTGATGCATTCCTAGCAGGGGCATACCAAGAGGGAGTGGGGGGAGACATTTTGCACCCGGGTGTCAAAACATGGGGGATGTCAGTAGCAGTGCAATGGGGGTGCACTCTGCACCCAGATCGGGTGTCACCCGCCAGAGGTAACACCATCCTGAAGGCAGTGAGAGCCTTTGCTGGTTTTTTTTTCAGCCGAACCCCCCCCCCTCCTTTTCAGGGCCGTGGTCTAGTCCTGTCTGACTTCCTGCTCCTTCCCCCGCAGCTGCTGTGCTCTATATATGTCACCTCAACTAATTCCTAGCTGCTTCCTGGGTACATCTGAGAGGCAGCCAGCCAGCCAGCCAGCTAGCCAGAGGGGATTATAATGGCAGTGTCTTCCACTGCCTGAGGTGAGCTGTTGATAAGGGGGTGGGAGGTGTGAGCTGGCATGGTATCCATTGCTCATCACCTGAGCTAATGTGATAGAGGCGTAAGGTGTGTTTGTGTCTGCCCTGCCACCCTGAGCTGATCTGGGAAGGGGGGGAGGTTGCTGTGTCCACCACCACCACCACCAGATATAGTGTAGCTGAGCTGATTTGAAAGGTGGGGTGGTATTGCTGTGTGTCCACCACCCACCTATAGTAGTAGTATAATATAAAATATTTTAGTACACCATTTGGTTCAGAATATTTTTTTTTCTTGTTTTTCTCCTCTAAAACCTAGGTGCGTCTTATGGTCAGGTGCGTCTTATACGGCGAAAAATACGGGTATGTTTCTATTCAATAAAAATACCACCTGCATTAAATATGTTTCATTTCAAGCCATTATGATCCTGTAAATGTTTTGGTCCCTAATTAACTAAGTAAACAAAGAAATAGTTTACTTTAACCAAACGTTTTAATTTCCTTAATTGAACAAGCTGATGTAAGGCCCCTTTCACACTGGGGCGGGAGGCGCAGTGGCGGTATAGTGCCACTAAAAATAGCGGCGCTGTACTGTCAGAATTGCCGCGGGATTCGGCCGCTAGCGGTGCGGTATTAACCCACCCTGGAGGCCGATAAAGGGTTAATACCGCCCGCAATTCGCCCCTGCAGTTCTAAAAGACTCCTGATGCCTACATAATCAGAACCTGTCCACCTATCCATGCTAGAGGCGCATTGTGGGCGGTATTACCATGGTTTCCCATTGTTTTAAATGGGAAGGAGCGGTGAAGGAGTGGTATACATACCGCTCCTCTCACCACTCCAAAGATGCTGCTTGCAGGAGATTTTTTTCTCTCCTGCCAGCGCATTGCCTCAGTGTGAAAGCCCTCGTGCTTTCACATTGAGAAGGCTGGGCAGGAGTTTTTCAGGCTGTATTTAGGCGCTATTTTTTAGCGCTATACCGCCTATAAAACTCCTCAGTGTGAAAGGGACCTTAGACTCTGATGGGCTATCATGCACAGCTGCACTAGATATTGCACTTTGCAGTTTTAGTAAATCAAACCCAATGTCTTAAAGGGGTTGTAAAGACAAAAATATTTTCCTCTTAAATTAAAGTCTGACAGTAGCTGATAAAGTAAAAAGTAATGTTTTGCATTATAACTAGTTTGATACCTGTTGAAATCGAGCGGTTTTATTCACCTCCAGCACTCCTGAATCATTATTCTCACTGACTTCCTGGTTTGCGGTGCACATTAATTCTTGCTACATCACGGCCTAATGGGAACTACAGTTCCCATTAGGCTTAGCCTCCATGCCTGTGAGGGATAAGAGAGCATCTTCACGCAGGGCTGCAGTCATAGGGAGGGGGTGAGTTCATTCTGCTTTCCACCATGCAAAACAGCTCAGATGCTGGTGGAAAGCAAGAAGAGGAGAGACAGGAAATGGCATTTTCAAACCTGGATTACTGTATTTTGGAAGTCAAAGGGAAAAACGAGGTAAGTGATATTTAAATGCTCTAGCTTACAGCAATCAATTGATCTAATAAAAAACGAACCTTTAGTGTTCCTTTAAGTCTTAAAAAGTGTCTAATATATACCCCCAGCATTTGTCCACACCTAGGGAGCCACAGGTGACACATACAACTGATGGTAGACGTGAATGACTATGCACAGCTGTACTTAAGTAAACACCAATGTTTTCTTGCATCAGAATAAACATTAGCATTCGTGACTGGCAGAAATCTGCATTCAGGAAAATACATCATTGGCACATTCTTTTTTTTTTATGCCAATGCATGAAAACATCAGACTTTACCTGGGCATGGATGCATACAGCTATTCATTTCTTTGGCCCTGGGTGCGGAGAGAGATGTTATGCTAGGCATGTTTTTAAGAATCGAAACATTGGTGTGCATGTATAATAACCTAAAAGTGTTCATTGTTCCTAAACAGTACCCTTGACATCTTCCTAAACACTTCACTTCCTGTTTTATAAGGGTGGCATTCCTTTGCCTCGTAACTGCATATCTGCAGTGTAAGATCATCCAAGGCACTGTTGTCTGCAACTGACTAAATAAGGCATGGTAAGTCTGTAAAAAGGACAAAGATGAGCTGCAATGAGACCACAGGGAATATTTGGCGACTATTGTTTTGACCTCTGCTTGCCATTTTGGGCACAGCTTACAGACTTCAAGTCCTCTCTAATTGAGAGTATACATTCTCTTTAATACTACCAACACTAGAAAATGTTCAACATTTTTGATGTAATGTAGCACTGTAAAGGAGCTTTTGTAATTTATTACACATTGCAGGCTATTTGTATGCATGCACCTTTTTTTAAGATGATTTTTACCTAATGCTCACAGCATCTTGTCAGTGATATATTGGAGCATCTGCATAATGATTTTCTTTCCTGTTTTGCTGCATTTTAATAAATTTAAAGTCAGTTCTGAAACAGATGTTTTGGAAAGACAGTGATAGAGTATAGCCTACAACAATACATTTTAAATCAACACCTAATAACACTTGAGTATACATATCACTATAAATAACATTATTATGAGTGATGGAAAAAGTCATTTGTTTTTAGGGTAGAATCTGTACTTAAGAAACACTCTACATAAATTACAATTTGGTTTATCTAAACATTTCTTTGCATATTCTTTATGATTAAATACATAGAAGCTTAAGGATGTCATGTCTTGTTTTCTGTGTAGATATGGGAATTTTAACACAGAGTACATTTGATAGTTTATGTTTATAGTTATGTTTTATTTAAAATGCAAGAAAATATACAGTATAATCATGGGTGTGCACAGCCTATTGCATTAGGTGTGCAGTAGGGCAGGGATTGGTGTCAGTAGTTTTTTTTTTTATTGTTATTATTATTATAATTTTTTTGTGAAATATCAGGGGTTTAAACAGGGAGAATCTTCACCACACACAGTGAATAGGCATAACCTGTGTGCACGTCAATGAGTATAACAATAATAGTTGTCACATTTGGCCCACAAATTATCTACAAATCATCCCATTGCATGCTTAGCCACTTCACTTTCTCTTATCCCTTTCCCCAAATCCCCTTTTTGAGCAGGTTAAAAAATTAAAGCAGGAATTTTGGCCTTGAGATCTTGTTAAAGAAGAACTCCATCTTTACATATACTTTAGATAGTTTTCTTTGGGCCAAGGTGGCCCAAACTAACTATGTTCCTTTACTAAACTATAAGGTCGCTGGATGTGACGTATAAACTATATGTAGGCTTTATGTAGCTGAGGCTACATACAGCATACCACACTGTATTCTGGCTGCGAGTGGAGACTTCCTGTCTCATACTTGGAACACAGAGGAATCTACAAAGAAGTATATGGCAGTGGTGCTCAGCTGTTCAGAGCAAGCAATGTATTCTATAAATGAATACAAAGCTTCCTCTGATTGGCGCGTTTCGCATTGAGTGTCAATGCTTAATCATAGAGCTATGATTAAGCATTGACACTCAATGCGAAACACGTCAGCTGTTTATCCCACTGTGTGCTGATACCTGTAGTGCATTTTTTCCTGTACCCAATAAAGGGCACGTCTTTTTTCAAGTTACTGGAGTGCGGCTGTCCATATCCTTATTGTTTTTGCACATCCTGTGCATTGCCAGCACCCATCTGCTTCTGAGTGGACATCAATTACCCTAGTGAGGTCACCTGGAGCGGCAGCTCTCTTACCTGGTGGAACTAACAGTTTTATCTAGCTCAGCAAAGGCCCATTACAGGTAGGGACTAGCAGCCACATTACACAGTACAAAGTTGAACAGAAAACACACTTCCTTCTGCCTTCCTGTAGCCACTGATCCCACTTCAACTTGCTTGCAGAATGCTAGCCCACCTGGTTGCTACCAGCTTGGCTTCTCTTTCTCCCAGTCCTCCCAACTGACTTACGCACACACATAAAGACCTCCCAGGTCAAGGTTGGATGATGACTTGGCACAACACGGTCTTGAAGGAAGCACCGTTACAGCTGACAGTCTTTCCCCTGGTCCTGTCCCTACACTATGTGGATCTACTAACTGCCTCTGCTTGCTCCTTACCACTGCCTCTCCAGCATGAATCCCTCCACTGCCTCCTGTGTTAGGATCCTTCCAGACCCTTGTTCCTGAGCTCCCAGCCTGAGGAAACCCCCCTTCGGTAAGGGATCCCTCAAGGGGTTATCCCAGTTCTCTGGGGATTGCCTGAAAGCTCATAAATATTCTAGGTAGCTCCTCCTAACTTCCGCTCACTAGTTCTAGAATGTTCTCCAACTTTCCAGATACCAGGGGGAGGCACCAGAGAGCTGGCCTCTAGTAACCCTGACCCATTTCAGTGACTCAGGTTTATCCATGGCCAGACAGATGCTTTTACCTGCACTACAATTCTAGTAGCACACACTAGAAGGTGCTACACCAGAATGATCTATGCTCTCTTAGCTACAATGGAGGACAGGGGAGACATTAGAGTTCTAAAAGACTCCTGATGCCTACATAAAGAGAACCTCTCCACCTATCCATGTTATCATAGAGGCGTGTTAAACCCCTTGTGATAGCAATACATTTAAAAAGTGTTAAAGTAAATTCAAATGTAATAAAATAAATACAAATATTTTTAAAAAGTGTAAAAGCACACCTATCACCCCCACACACATACGCAAATGCAAATACAAGGCACACACATGCGCAAAATATCTAGGGCCATAATTCACAGTTAACATTAAACTGAAAACCTGTATCAGATTTTAAAGCGTTGCCTATGGATAATTTTGGGTACAATAGTTTTCCGCCATTCCAAGGCTGGACAGGTTTGGTATCTATTTACTTGACACAACTCCATCGTTTCTATTTTACCAAAAAAAAATGGGTATTATATTGTGTTTGTAGGTACTAAAATACATTTTAACTTACAATTTTTTGAAAACAGTAATTATTAAACAGTTGCAGAAACATCATGTAATATAAAAAATTCCAACTGCCTCCATTCTATTCTACAGGGCCTCAGCTTTCAGAAAACATATAATTGTTTTAGGTGTTCTAAGTAATTTTCTAGCAAAAATACAGATTTTACCATGCGTTTTAATAATGACAATTTTGCTCACGCTTTGATTTGTATGATATGTTTCATTTCAATAACAAAATGCAGTAGATGCCCTATTGGTTTGTCATACTGTATACTGTATCCTGTTCTACAGGTCTATAACTTTCTTTTTTTGCCAGTATTATCTTTATGAAGACTGAATTTTACCTGAGTCACAGATCTTTGCATGAATGCTGAATGAGCATATAACTTTATAAATATCCATGTTCCCTTTAATATTCACTTTAAAAATGAAGCTGAAAAAAGCTGATAGCCAATATAATGAGTTTCTAACTTCAGGGACCTGTAAAGCTATAACATAAGATGGCTTAGCAAAAGGCACATACAGTATGCAAAAATAACTTTTGTATGCACTACTTGCCTATAAAAGGTAGGTTCCACCTAATCTGGTTCTGCAACGCAAGCAGGAACATGTCAGTAACATATTTCTCCCTGTGTATATGTTTGAGATATTAAGCCATTACATGAAATGCAGCTTGGTCCAAAAATAAATATATACAGACATGCATTCAATTTCAATAAACCAGGAATTGATTTAACATTCAGCACAATCTTCTGTTCTTGGATTCCTTCAATGCTGGCCACATATCCATATCCAAAGGCCAAGCATTTAGTCAAATATGGATGCTGACTTTCCTTTAAACAGAGATCACATAATTGTTTTTACATTTTAGAATGGGGTGAATCAAGATTGTCCATAATTTTTAAAGGGTGCCTTGACTGTAAAAAGGTTGAGGAATACTGATCTACAAGCATGTTTACGAGAATATAAATGAGCAAGAATTTTACTTGTCTATACACTTACGCACCTTTACACACCTATACTCAACATTCTTCAGGTCTTTACACACAGTTTTTTTACTCAGGGACTTTCTGTGAACAAGTTCCTGAGTAACATCAGTAAATTAGGATGCCCGTGTGCAAGGGGTTTAAAGCTTTCATACTTTTAGTAATCGGTTCAAGCATTGTCAGTATGAGCTGTGACACTTGTGGGGAAGCTTGAGAATGTTAGGATCCAGGGCTGGACTGGGACAGAAATTTGGCCCTGGACTTCATCCAGACTGGCCCACTTTGACAGGTCTCTCCCATGGCGGCCAGACAACTCCCACACCCCCCCCCCCAGCCACCCAAGCCCCCTCTCCCCGCTTCACTAGCTAGTAGTACCATAGGGGAAGCTAGACATTATTTCACCCGGGGCAAAGAATCAGTTCAGTGCACCCCCTTATGGGACAAGATTAGGCAGAAGGGATAAACTCCCAGGCCATAGGTGTTGAGTCGGCTGTCTGACCCCTCCCCTATGCTCATATGCCGACATCCTTGCTCCTCTAGTCCTCCCCCTGCTTCTTTGTTCCCCCCCAGGTGAGCGCTGCGGGAAGGGAGAGACAGAGGAGCGGAGGGGGTGGCAGTCCACTGTCACTGAAGCCAGCCCACTGAGCCATTGGCCCACCGGGAAACTCCCTGTAGTCCCAATGGCCAGTCCATCCCTATTAGGATCTAACATTCACTGTGTCTGATTCCTATTTATTTTACATGGTCTATAAAAAAAGGAAAAAGCAACTAATTGCCATCAGCAGGATCAATTGGAATCCATGCTGGTAATAAACTTAAACCACAATCACTGTAGAAACATTTTGAGCTAATCAAGATGACAAAGTACCTATTTACTAATCATGCTCAGATGCTGGTGCAGTCCACTTTTATTCCCTTCCTGGGTTCCTGGACAGGTATGTTTCGCTGCTTCCCTACTTCAGAAGCTCAGAGAGGCCACACCCTTGTGATGGCAGAGGTAATTGGACAAGTGATCTGCAGCCAGGTTAGTGGCCCTCCACTGTCAGAAGAAGCATTGGGCAGCCAGCTAAAAACCTAATAACAAGAACATACCTGGAACATTTAACTACTGTGGAAAATGATTCCCCTATTGCTTGCTTTCCTTTGTCCTTGGGCCTTGGATCCCTCCAGCTACGTGCCTGTGTTACCACAGCTACCTTGGACTTCACTGATAGGGATTCTGTTTATAATGATAATCACAATATTGTGAATTGGTTTACTAAAGTAATTATTCTAAAGGCCCGTACACACGATCAGATTTTCCAACGGAAATTGTGTGATGGCAAGGCTGTCGTCGGAAAAACTGATCGTTTGTATGCTCCATCGGACAATTGTTGTCGGATTTTTCACCAACAAATATTGGATAGCATGCTTTAAAATTTTCAGACAACAGCCTGTGTTGTCGGATTTTCCGATCCTGAATAAACACGAGTGCATCCGTCTAAACTCCAAAGTACAAACATGCACGCTCAGAAGCGATGCTTACCATAACACAACATGATCAAAAGTTGACCAAAGGGTGGCGTTAAAGAGCTGAAAAAACATGTAGTTTTGTGTTTGTTGGCCAACAATTCTTTGCCGTTTGTATGCAATACAAGTTCATCAGCCAACGCCCTTTGGACAAAAGTCCTATGCTTTGTCTGCAGAAAATACGATCATGTGTACGAGGCTTTAGATACACTGGTGTTATAGAGTCTTAAATAAGCTTTGCTATACAAACATATGTTTCCCTGATTGAGCCACAGAAACATTGCTTTGAAGAATTCATGTTTGTGCAGTTTTCATTATCTGTTTTGTATTATTCTGCAGTTTATGCATGTTCTTTGCCACCCTGAACCTGTTTTGCATCACTGCTTTTAACTTTTCTCTGCTTAGTATGCTGTAAGTTACAGTAAGTTACTCCTGTCTGATCATACAGCTGATTAGCTAATCTGTTAAAGCGCTTGCTGGGTCTTCATTAAACATCACATCAAAGCCCTGGAAAGCTTCTGACATCTAGATCTGATATACAGTATGTGGCTTTTTGCTTCTGTAACCCTACAATTAGTAAACATTTGTAGTATAGCGCTAACATTATTTAATTTATCAGGTCTCAACCTCAGTACTACATGAGGCCCAAACGTAGCTTATATGTGAGCAGTGTCTGGTAGCTGCACTGTAGCACAGCAAAATAAATAACTGACAAGTCATAAATAATCTTGGTCTAATCAAGTTCTGACTGCAGTAACTGCACATTCAAAGTGACTAATACAGATTACCCGAGACACTGAACTACACCTGCTGTGCTGTTACTAGAAGACATGGTTCAATAAAGTTGCTGAGCTTCTACAGCTGTCGTTTTAATCGATCTCCTGACAGAAGAAACACTAAAAAAGGTTATTTTTCACAAGATAGCTATGTTTGTGACACTCAGGCTTCACCTGTCTATGAAACAACTATACAATGACACACAGATATTTAAAAAAAATCGGGGTAAAAAGCCATAACAGTCAGAAAAAAACATAAAGAACATAAGTTATATGGTAAATCAATAAATTGAAATAATAATTTTAATGAGAAATTGGTGACTGGCTGCCTCTCTTGTCTAGACAGGTTCTCTCTGACCACGTGAGACAACTTATGTTGTGGTATGGCATATAAACTTTGATCTAATACAAAAGTTGTACAAGCTAGGACTTAAACCTTGGGGGACTCAGTGGATATACAGCTCGCTAAATGATAGATACTAGAGTGTGATTGTAAATGGAGTTCACTCAGAACAGAGACCAGTCACTAGTGGTGTACCACAAGGCTCTGTACTGGGTCCTGTTCTATTTAATCTATATGTATATCCCTGGAGGTGTCTGTACCATGGAACATGATTTGGCATTGCTGGAAGATTGGAACAGACGTGGAAACTGCAGTTCAATGTTTCTAAATGTAAAATAATGCATTTAGGGAAAAATAATCCCCTGAGACAGTACAACATTGGGGATACAGAACTCTAGGGTGCACTTAACAGGAGGAAGGAGGTTCTGATACCCCTATATAGATCTTTAATGAGACCTCATTTAGAATACTGTGTCCATCTCTGGAGACGTCACTTACACAAAGATATTGATAAAATAGAATGAGTCCAGAGATGTGTAACACAAATTATGAAAGGCTTTGGAGATAAGACATATCGAGAGCGACTTCAGGAACCTTTAAATACATCAAGGGGGTGAATAAGGTTCAGGAAGGCAGTTTTTTTCAATATGAAACCAAAATCAAGAGACATAACCTAAAACTAACTGGAGGAAACTATTCTTAGAAAGTATTATTTTATTGAAAAGATTGTTAACGCTTGGAATAAACTTCCAGCAGAGATAGTGAGACAGTCAACAATACATTTCTTAAAACATGCTTGGCACAAACAGTTCTCTAGTCAGACAATAAAGTTAACGGAAAAAAATGGCAGACTCGATGGACTACTTGTCTTTTTCTGCCGTCATGTTTCTATCCCCGTGACACTAAGCACCAAACAACTTGTCCATTTCTATCAATGTGAAAAGTTTTATTTCCCTACATATAGTAAAACTTGTTGGTGACAGTCAACGACATTTGTTTTCATTCTACTAATACCATGTCATTACACTAGGCCAGTGGTTCTCAACCTCAGTCCTCAAGTACCTCCAACAGGCCATGTTTTGGGAATTTCTCTTGGATAAAATAGCTGTCCAAAATACCAAGTGAAAGATAAAGGAAAACCTGCAAATATGGACTGTTGGGGGTAGTTGAGGACTGAGGTTGAGAACCACTGCACTAGGCCATCACACTCAATCATCTGGATCATCTATACAGAACAAAACTTTTCTTCAGTGTACTTTATTCACACACTTGATGCACCCTAATTTGTCTCAGCTTTACCTCACCTGACACCTGTCTCCTAAAGGGTTTTACACTTTACAAAATGACCATCAAGAGACTGCAGTTCCACCAAGAGGACCTTTCGAAAGCACCAGTTTACCTGGCAGTAGTTCACTGAAAGATGTTACTTGTGGCCTGGAGTTTTGTTGTAAGCTAATGATGCTAGAATATCCATGAAATTTAAATATAAGGAGCTTTTCATATTCAGTAAAAAAAAAATGCAAAAATACTTTTGATTATTAAAATTATGTTATGAAATCATCAAACAATTCAACAGGTTCCCATGGTAGGAGTTTGACAGCTTAGTACTTAATTCTCTGAGGCCATCAAGGGATGGTTCAAAGCAGTTAATCACTAAAGATGCAAATGAGGGGAGTTTTACTGCTGGACACTAATTCCCCATTAAAATGTATTCACTTTTTCTAGTAAAGTAAAAAATGAAAAAAGTTAAAAGCTTTTAAAAGTGCCAATAGTTATTAAAAGGAGTGTCATACAGTAGCTTATATGATAGTATGCTAATACCAACCATTTTTTTCCTTCTTATGTCAACACTAAACTGTTAATACTGTAAGTGCCGATAGTATATAATACTAAAGTTGGTATAGCTTACTGTAGTATTATATAAAGCAGCATGATATTTTTATCTAATTTAGAGGTGTTCCTCATCTTTTTTAGGCTTAAGTTAAATTGAACCTGTACTTACAATGGGCTAAGTAACAGGTTAATTTTTTCAGGACAATTTTGAGCTAAATTCAATGATAATTTACTACATTTCTGGGTCTATCTTTGTGCACAAAATACATATTGAGAGTAATGGTATGTGCAGACCCAACTTTTTAATGATTGCTCTAAGGCGTTTCATAAACTTTTCATTTATAGATATCATTCCTCCTATCTTAGTACAGCCTATAAAAGCAGCGATCTTTTATATGTCACATTGATAACTTTTCTGCAATATCATGTTTATCGAGAAAAAAATAAACAGCGGTAAATAGCAATATAACACCTTATCTATGTTTCAAGTGCGTACAAACAGAATTATTAATGACCTTTCTCTAATATTGCCGTGAACTTCTATAACAAAGATTGCTTTAGTCCTTCAGATAATAAATGCACAATAGATTGGAGCTGTCATGCTAAAATTGTATTCAGTACAGATAAAAGGACGCATTAAACACTCTTGATACTTTAACGTATTCATTAAAACACCAAACTGACAATCCTAAACCTAGAAATGTATACAAGGATTTTTTTTTTTTTATTATTATAAAGGATTTCCCTCCACTGGAAAAATATCTTTTAAAATGTCTGCGTATGAAAAAAGTCTGCATTATCTATCTATATATACATATTTATATATATATAGATCTATATATCTATCTATCTATCTATCTATCTATCTATCTATCTATCTATCTATCTATCTATCTATCTATCTATCTATCTATCTATATATCTTTATATAGCTATATATAGAAATATATATATATATATATACCGTATTTGCCGGCGTATAAGACGACTGGGCCTATAAGACGACCCCCTATTTTTCCAGGAAAATTTTGGGTTTTGGGATATACTCGCCGTATAAGATGACCCCGTTCCTACTAGTCTGTCTGGAAGCTGAGGGGTAGCCGGAACAACCACTGACAGGAACAACCGCTGACAGAAACTTTTTTCAGCTTTTTTCAAATCTCACTGTGCCCATTACATGCCTCACTGTGCCATTACATGCCTCACTGTGCCATTACATTACATGCCTCACTGTGCCATTACATAGCATGCCTCACTGTGCCATTACATGGCATGCCTCACTGTGCCATTACATTACATTACATGCCTCACTGTACCATTACATTACATGCCTCACTGTGCCATTGCCTACCGTGATAGGTGGAACACTAATTTTCCCAGCAGAGCCTCTGTTCAGTGTTCTGCCTATCACGGATGTCCTCTTGTCCGAAGACGAGGATGAGAAGGCATCCGTGATAGGCGGAACGCTGAACAGAGGCTCTGCTGGCAAAATGAGTGTTCCGCCTATCACTGAACAGCCTGAGGAGGAGGCGCGGCTTTTGAATAATGGATGGCCGCAGTCTGACAGACAGGTACCGGCGTATAAGACGACCCCCGAGTTTTGAGGCATATTTTTACATGCAAAAAGTCGTCTTATACGCAGGAAAATACGGTATATATATAAATATATATATATATATATATATATATATATATATATATATATTTATATATATATATATATATCTAGATCTATATATCTATAGATCTAGATATATATATATTTTTTCATATGTAGACTTTTTTCATACGCAGACATTTTAAAAGATATTTTGCCAGTGGAGGGAAATCCTTTATATATACAGTCCTGATCAAAAGTTTAAGAGCACTTGAAAAATGGCAAAAAATCATATTTTACATTGTTGGATCTTAAAAAGGTTCCAAGTAGAGCTTCAATAAGAAGAAATGAGAGTGAGACAAAACATTTTTTGAGCATTCAATTTAATGAAAACAACGAATAAACTGAAACAGGCTGTTTTTCAGCTGATCAAAAGTTTAGGACCACACCTCCAAAAAAAAAAGGAACCCCCCCAAAATTGAAATCCAACTTCCAAACATGAACTCAGTAATGAGTAGCTCCGCCGTTATTGTTGATCACTTCAAAAATTTGTTTCGGCATGCTTGATTCAAGCGTTTCCATGAGGTGAGTGAGAACATTTCTCCAAGTGGTGAAGACAGCCGCACGAAGGTCATCTACTGTCTGAAACTGTTGTCCATTTTTGTAAATTTCCCTTGCCATCCATCCCCAAAGGTTCTCAATTGGATTTAGATCAGGGGAACACGCAGGATGGGCCAAAAGAGTGATGTTATTCTCCTGGAAGAAGTCCCTTGTCCTGCGGGCATTGTGTACTGTAGCGTTGTCCTGTTAAAAAAAACAGTCGTTACCACACAGACGAGGGCCCTCAGTCATGAGGAATGCTCTCTGCAACATCTGGACATAGCCAGCGGCCATTTGACGCCCCTGCACTTCCTGAAGCTCCATTGTTCCGCTGAAGGAAAAAGCACCCCAGACCATTATAGCGCCCCCTTCACTGTGGCGCGTAGAAAACATCTCAGGTGGGATCTGCTTGTCATGCCAGTAACGTTGGAAACCATCAGGACCATCAAGGTTACATTTTTTCTCATCAGAGAATAAAACTTTCTTCCACCTTTGAGTTTCCCATGTTTGGTGCTCTCTTGCAAAGTCCAAAGGAGCAGTTCTGTGGCGTTCAAGGAGACAAGGTTTTTGAAGACGTTTTTTGATTTTCAGTCTCAGATGCCATCTGATGGTTATGGGGCTGCAGTCAGCTCCAGTAAGGGCCTAAATTTGGGTCGAGGATCGTCCAGTGTCTTGATGAGAGACCCTGCTTATGCAGTTCAGCAACCTGACCACGTTCAAAAAAGGAGAGTTTTTTTGTCTTTGACATCACAACGTGTGACTACCTCACAGAGAATGACAATGAATCCACATCTTTGCACAGATTTGACCTTTTAAACGCATGTGGTCCTTAACTGTTCCCACTCACCTCATGGAAACGCTTGCATCAAGCATGCCGAAACAAATTTTTGAAGTGATCAACAATAACGGCAGAGTTCATATTTGGAAGTTGGATTTCTGTTTTGGGGGGGTTTAGATCAGCTGAAAAACAGCCTGTTTCAGTTTATTCGTTGTTCTCATTAAATTGAATGCTCAAAAAATGTTTTGTCTCACTCTCATTTCTTCTTGTTGCATGTTGAAGCTCTACTTGGAACCTTGTTAAGATCCAACAATGTAAAATATGATTTTTTGCCATTTTTCAAGTGGTCTTAAACTTTTGATCAGGACTGTAATATCCACAGACATCTCTCCCACTTTAATATCCACAGACATCTCCCCCACTGTAATATCCTTAGACATCTCCCCCACTGTAATATCCACAGACATCTCCCCCACTGTAATATCCACAATCACCCCCACTGTAATATCCACAGACATCTCCCCCACTGTAAAATCCACAGACATCTCCCCCACTGTAATATCCACAGGCATCTCCCCCACTGTAATCCACAGACATCTCCCCACTGTAATCCACAGACATCTCCCCCACTGTAATATGGTCCACATCTCCCCCACTGTATAGGAAGATTAGTACTCGCTTAGTCTTACCAGAGAAGCCGACCGAACACGAGCAGTTGAGGCCGGGTGATGACGTCAGCACGCCGCTCTAGGCTCGCCTAGTCCGGGTGGACCAAGATGGCCGAAGCCGCGGCCTTTCCTATGGCCGAGGCAGTAGCGGAGCTTCGCGGATCACAAGTTGTGCCGATCTGCATATGGTGACCTGTTCGGATCACTGATCATTTATTATTCGTTGCACCACTAGTACTGATTAAAAGAATTTTGATAGATCAAAAAAAAATTACGATTAATCGAGGAATTAATCTTTAATTTACACAGCCCTAATATATATATATATATATATATATATATATAGATATATATATAGATAGATAGATAGATAGATAGATAGATAGATAGATAGATAGATAGATAGATAGATAGAATATAATCCTGATCAGTTGTATTTTGCGTACCCCATCTGTAAAATAACAGTGAAGCAGCAGTAAATAACAGCACCAAGGCATTCCGTCATTTGTATGATTTTGTTACCGGAGAGATATTTCACAAACTTTTTTACATTTTAGGATTGAAATTGCCCTTATTTTATTTTACATCTCTTTACACAGTGCTTACTTACTACACAGTAATTAACAGTTAACAATAAACTGTTAATATCAGTCCTTGTCTACAAGATTTTTATCTAATGTCACATTATTTTTACAAGCACACAGTTTAGAGGTATTTTGAGTCAAAGCCATTTATTCCAGCAGTTTTATGGAATGAAACCAGAACAGCCAGAGGAGACCCATTTGAAAAGGAATATGACCAAATGTGTTGCTGAAAAGGAACTGGGGGCAATCAAACCCAAGCCATCAGCATGGCAAAACTGCTAATGTTCTTAACTGTAGTCTTTGTTTATTTCATACTGTTTCCTTTGAAAATAGAGAATTTTTTCATTCCAAAAAATCTGTCTAAATATAATTATGCTGGAGATGAAAATGAATAATAGGAAAAAGATCCCAAAGACTTGAAGGACCACTGAGCATTTTTTCAATATCACCCTTCTATGTTCCTGATATATTATAGCTTGTTGGGTTGTTGTGGACATTTATCAATAAAGCTGTTGCTTCATTCAAATTTTAAAGAACAGAATATGCGAGTGCCTATGGTTTTAGACAAAAGCTTTCCACACTGTCCTCCAACAAAGGAAATTGCATAGTGTTTTAAATTCTACTTAGATGTTGTTATGTATCTGCATATTTGCTTTAGTAGCAATCTATGTTTACTGAATAATTTATCATTTAGATTTTAACTTACTGGCTGCCTCTGGTCACTTAGGTTTCCTCTCATATTTTATTTTCTTTATCTCTTCCCAGAATTGTTTTTATCTTTCTCGCTCCTGGTTTCCTTTTATAAGACTATCTTTCTGCTATTTAATAACTTCATACTTCAATCATGGGCGTCCGCTGAAATTTTTTCAGGGAGGGGCGCTTTGGCAGCGGCGATACACAGTCGCATTTAACCCTTTCTTTAAACGCTAGTGGGGGGTTAAAAGCGCCCGCTAGCAACCGAATAGCGCAGCTAAAATTATGGTAAAGTGCCGCTTTACCGATAACGCGGCCAGCTGGCAGTGTGAAATAGCTCTTGAGATAATTCAGCTTCACTCCATGCCCATTTAAATATAGCCTAGAGAATGTACAGACCCCCCTTCAGCACAGATGGACCCCACCTTCAGCACAGACCCCTCCATTCAGCACAGATGGACCCCCCTTCAGCACAGACCCCCCATTCTGCACAGACCCCTCCATTCAGCACAGATGGACCCCCCTTCAGCACAGACCCCCCCTTCAGCACATCCCCCCCTTCAGTACAGACCCCCCCTTCAGCACAGATGGATCCCCCATTCAGCACAAACCCCCCTCCCCATCCCATTCAGTACCTCAGATCAGCCATCAGCGCGGCACCGGCACCGGCACAGCAGGTTCCCTCCCCCTGTGTACACATAAACACTGGGGGGAGGCAGCTTCACTCTGCTCGCTGTGCCTGTGTGACATCCAACCCAGGACCGCTCAGACAGCCCGTGGCCGCAAAACTCTTCAACACCTTCTCGATTTTCCAGGGGGGGTCAATTGCCCCCCCTTGCCCTATGGAGCGGACGCCCATGACTTCAATTAAGATGGAAAAGGGAGAAAGAACACTAAGACAAAATAAGCACTAGAAATACTAGGCACAAAGGGCCAGATTCACATATATCTGCGGCGGCGTAACGTATCGTCTTTACGTTACACCGCCGCAAGTTTTCAGCGCAAGTGCCTGATTCACCAAGCACTTGCGTGTAAACTTACGGCGGTGTAACGTAAAGCTGTCTGACGCAAGCCCGTCTAATTCAAATGGGGCGTGTACCATTTAAATTAGGCGCGTTCCCGCGCCGAATGTTCTGCGCATGCTCCGTTTGAAAATTTCCCGACGTGCTTTGCCCCCGACGTATTTTATGAACGGCGACGTGCGTTACGTCGTTTCGTATTCCCGGACGTCCTACGCAAAAAAAATAAAAATTGAAATTCGACGCGGGAACAACGGCCATTCTTTAACATGGCTGTTCTAAATATAAGCCATGAAAAAGCAGGCCTAAGTTTGCGACGGGAAAAACCGACTAGCGGCGACGTAAGAGATTGTGATGAACGCGCGTATCTGCGTGGATCGCCGTAATCAGCTAATTTGCATACCCGACGCTGGAAAACGACGCAAACTCCACCCAGCGGCCGCCGGAAAATTACACCTAGGATCCGAAGGCGTACGAAGCCGTACGCCTGTCGGATCTTAGCCAAAACCTGTCGTATCTTTTTTGTGAATTACAAATAAAGATACGACGCGGCAAATTTGAAAATACGCCGGAGTATGAGTAGATACTCCGGGGTATTTCCTCTGTGAATCTGGCCCAAAGATTCTAGTGTAGATCTGCACCTCCTGTGGAATTCTGATTTGTGATAACCAGGTTGATAAATCAGCCATATGCTGTAATAATACCATGTATTTTAGCAGA
This sequence comes from Rana temporaria, assembly GCF_905171775.1. Taxonomy (NCBI): domain Eukaryota; kingdom Metazoa; phylum Chordata; class Amphibia; order Anura; family Ranidae; genus Rana; species Rana temporaria. The sequence goes on along the minus strand of NC_053489.1, from coordinate 149,940,052 downwards.
TCACGTTTTTTCAGGGTAATTTCTAAAGCACAGACAAAGTTCAACACAAGTCTGCCAGGTGTGGGCTTTAATATTTTAAGCACTGACAAGGTATATATAATATTTCAGGAGTCAGAGTAGTCAGGTTTAGGTTAAATAATAACTCCTCTTTTGTTGAAACCCCCACCCCCCGGGTTATTTATATACATTGCAAGGATTTTGACAAACTTTGTTGCAGATTCCTACTTTTTGTCATTCCAAATAAATCCCTTTGTCTTTGTGGGAAAGTGAATCCAATGGCAGTGGTTTCATAATTATCAATTAGCTGCAGCACCTGCAGGGCTCTAATGAGGAAAGCTGCTGGGTCTGCATCCCTTTAGATGGGATTTCCTATTGGGAGTATTTCACCAAAAATGTCATTTTTCTTGCAGGAGATGACTGAAATCTGAATTGTATCTTAGTGAAGACTTCTGGGAAAATTTGTGAGCCAATAACGCAAACTAGAAATGATGTTTCTGAGGGGGAGGGGGGCGGTGTATACAGAACAACTCCAGGTAGCCATATTGCATTACATTTTCAGAAAATTACAGCAGCTGCAGATTGAAAAGAAAAGGTAATTTTTTATAAAATTCAATTACAATATGACTCGTGTCGTACTTGTATACGCTATATTATTTTTTCTTTATTTGCTGTTTTTTCCCCACGAAAGTCGAGTTACCCTTTAACCACTTTAAGACCGCCCTCCTATATACATACATATACTATTGAAGAGAGGCTCTATTGCTCGAAACAACGTACCTGTACGTTATTTCGTGTATTAGATACATGGTGTGCCTGCTGCCCGGGAGCTGATGCGCGTGCCCAGCGGTCGCAATGTTCGACGGCCACCCGCGATCGCTCCTCACAGGGGCAGAACTGGGATCTGCCTATGTAAACAAGGCGGATCCCCATTCTGACATGGAAGGAGAGAAAGATCAGCTGTTTCTAGTGATCAGGAACAGCGATCTCTCTCTACTCCCAGTCAGTCTGCCCCCCCTGACAGAAAGCATCTCCCTAGGGAACCCTTTGCTCACGCCTAATGTTAACTTCTTCCCTGCCAGTGCCATTTATACAGCCATCAGTGCATTTTTATAGCATTGATCACTCTATTGGTGTCAGTGGTCAGCAAACAGTGTCACTTAGGGTCAGATTCTTCTGCCGCAATGTCGCAGTCCTGCTAAAATTCTCTGTGTCATGTTGATTATAATTCACAATATATATGTTGTTATTTTGTATTTTATATTTTCCAATGTGCTATTATGCATTTATATGGGTTGATCCATGCCCTATGTTGGTCTAATAATAAATATAATTATTTACATATACATATGGATTTGTCTGGCTCTATCCCAGGCACCTCATTTAAAGTCCCACCCTCCCCCCTTTTTTTTTGCATAGCAATAGCAATTAGGGATGGAGGTGCAAACCCTCCCTTGTGTCTCATCTAAAGTCCCAAATATAACCTTTTTTGGTGGAAAAGAGTACCGCTCCAAGCCCTGCGACCTATGCTGTGCTGCTGCCCTGTCTTACTGACAGGTGCAGACTCTGCGCTGATCCGTGGTCCCCTATGTCCACTTTCTACCATTGATTGCAGTGTTGCATGAATTTTTGGATGTTATACAGCTTTGGATGTTATCCTTTGTTCATTTTGTTTCAATAAATCGCCTATCAGAGTGCGGCAGTCCAGGAACATTTATTTTTTCCACATAACCTTTTTTGGTGTTAGGTTAATGATTCATTGTTAGAGAAAGGTTAAAAGTTAAGTAAGCCCTGAGAAGCCCAACAAGTGTTATGGTTTGGGTTTAAAGGAAACTTATTATGCCATTTTTTTTTCACTTTTCTTTTTAATAAACATTATGGGAATTTTTTTAAATGTTTTTATGTGCAGATTTAAAAAAAAATTGGAATTACATACATATGTCAATGCTTATATGCAATTTTAGTGATTGGTTTTAGATCTAAGATGTTAGGTATGTGTTGGGTTAAGCTACTCTCAATTAGTGATAGTGAGGCCTGTTCTATGTACACAGCAGGTGATTCTTACTTACTGTTAAATAACTAACAGCTCTATTAAAAGTGCCTGAATGGTAGATTGGTTACTGAAGGAAAAAAAATTAGGAAGCAAATGTAATTAGCCTGCGGTGCTAGTGGCCCCTGATATTGCTCCTGTCTTAGGATAGTCTTAGCTCATTAACGTGTGTAAAAGAACAATTCCGGGAGCTGCGGTGGCTCAACGCGATTGGCACTGTGCTGACAAGCCATTCACCTCTGCAGCTAGAGGTTCGGATCCCGGTCTCGGCTTCATGTGAATTGAGTTTGGTGGTCTCAGCCCAGCTCCCGGTGGGTGTGCTATGCAAGGTAAGCCTGTGCTTAGTACGCCCACCCCCCTCCCACAAAAACCACCACACCTACACACGCACTCTAAATTGGGTTAACACACGCACTTTGACCACGCGGTCTCTAAAAAGAGAGGCGAAGGACTAATGGGGCTGGTTGAGCGGGCTAATCCTCTCACTCCCTTATAGGGAGTCCCTCTGCCCCGTTGGGCTTCAAAGCGGAGCAGGTAGGGCGGGCTGTGTGGGAGGACCCCCTCACACACCCGCCATTGCCACCCGGGGCATGGAGAAAGATGGCAGATTGCCTCTGGGGGAGGCCTGCCTACTCACAACTCCTGCAGTCCGGCTCCTCTCTCGAGTTCACGCACAAAATACACTTTAAAAAAAAAAAAAAAAAAAAAAGAACAATTCCTGCTGCAAACTTAAAACTGGTCACTAGAACAAGACATTACAGAATACAGTTAAACGTGAAATATGGTCAAAGCTTTTTTGGTCATACATCCACTGTGGGTCACAGGAGTACACTTATTTTTGTTCTTTTGTTCTTTTGTGAACCAGAGTCAGGCGATCATGGGGGATTGTCTGCCATTAGTTAGTGAGGCAGAGCTGACAATATTGTCAGGATTCACCCAGCTGCCTAATTGGCAACTGGCCCAATGTGCAGCTGAGAGCCAGAGCCAGGTGTGCTTGTCCCCCTTCCCAGTCTGGCACTCTAGTGAGCATTGGAGGATCAGAGCAGAGACTAATACTCCACTCCGAAATAACAGAGCTGAGCAGACATTAGTCATTGGATCATTAATTTCTCAGTCTTAGAGCTGACATGGGACAGCTGCAGTATCATAGCAATGCTACAACAGGTTAATTTTTTTAAAAGCCCATACTTCTCCTTTAGACACTTTCACACTGAGGCGCTTTTTAGCGCTAAAAATAGCGTCTGTAAAGCACCTGAAAGCACCTCTCACGCCTTCCCAGTGTGAAAGCCTGAATGATTTTACACTGGTGTGGTGCGCTTGCAGGACAGGAAAAAAAAGTCCTGCAAGTAACATCTTTCTTTGGCCGCTAGTGGGGGCTAAAAGCGTGCCGCTAAAACTATGGTAAAGCGCCCCTAAAAAAACTGCGCTTTAGCGCTAACGGACCCCCGTCCTAGTGTGAAAGTACCCTTAAAGGTGTAGAAAACGTTTAAGACCAATTCACACTTATTAGTTGCAGTGCTCTATCTCAATGCACCAGACATACTTTTCCAATTATGGTGCTCTTCATTTTCATTTGTACTCCACCACATTTATAATATAAAACTGCATGCGGGTCACTGGACAGACCATGGACAGAAATGGGCCTCCAACACAGTGCACAACAGCATACAGTAACATAATATGGTTTGGTATGCCTCAGAAAAAACGGTGCTTGTCCAATTTTAGGTCCATTAGCAGCCCATTGAAATAACTGCTTGTTAATGTGTGTTCCTTAGCACTTAGGTAGACCACCTAGGTGTAAAGGGTCCTAATAAAAAATAACCCTTGTATAAATACATAAAATGGCCCATATAGTAAACTTGGTGCAAAGTTGTTTATTATTGCAAATGACAAGGGAGTACTCTGCATCTGGATGAAAATACATTTACCTTCCACATATAGAATAGCTTATTTACAGTAAGAGCTGGGAAAAAGTGAGACAGACTTCTATAGGAACTCAGTAGATTACTTTAAGTTTGGATAAACATAACAGATTAGCAACACTGTATACTGTATTTCTGATTTAAGGAGTATCTAATTGCTTTAGGAAACGTGAAGGCTGTTTTCCTTTTGTAGTAATTTTGGGCCATGCTTTAAAATTGGTGTTTGTCTTTCTCTCGATCAGCTGTGGACCTAAGGTACAGATTTTAATAGTGCACATTTGTATTTGTTTTTCACATTTTATTTGAACTTGATGGGCAGCCATCTTTTTAAGACATCCTTACTAGCTATGAAACTATATTAAAGGGGTTGTAAAGGTAAAAAAAATCCCTAAATATCTTCCTTTACCTTAGTGCAGTCCTCCTTCACTTACCTCATCCTTCCATTTTGCTTTTAAATGTCCATATTTCTTCTGAGAAATCCTCACTTCCTGTTCTTCTGTCTGTAACTCCACACAGTAATGCGAGGCTTTCTCCCTGGTGTGGAGTGTCGTGCTCGCCCCCTCCCTTGGACTACAGGAGAGTCAGGACGCTCTCTACGTTGCAGATAAAGAAAGGGGCTGTGTGTTAGTGGGCGTCCTGACTCTCCTGTAGTCCAAGGGAGGGGGCAAGCATGACACTCCCCACCAGGGAGAAAGCCTTGCATTACTGTGTGGAGTTACAGACAGAAGAACAGGAAGTGAGGATTTCTCAGAAGAAATAAGGACATTTAAAAGCAAAATGGAAGGATGAGGTAAGTGAAGGAGGACTGCACTAAGGTAAATGAAACTATTTAGGGAAAAACTGTTTACCTTTACAACCCCTTTAAGGAAACTAAGGAAAGAATATAGAACCTTAAATGTGCCATGTTAGCTTATTTGCAGGTATATTTTTATATGCTGTCCTTAGACCTTTAACACAGCTTTGACAGGCTAAAAGCTTTGATTTCCAGCTACTTGGGACATAGGCCTGAGAGTACTCCAGATATTCCTGTGCAGAATGACTTGTTTATGCCTGGAAGTGGGTATTATGTTTACTTCACTGACCATCTGGAGATAAGAATTTCAGAAGCAAGTTAGAATATAGCTGAATGCTTTGCCATGGACACAGGCATACGTACCTGCGAAACTCTAGCATTTTATTGCGCCTGCGAACCTTGAGATTTAAGGTATTTGTACTAGCTCCTGCGACTGGAAAACCAATAAGTTACTTACTAAAGTTATACATATATATTTGCAACCTTTCAGTGTATAAACCCTGCAATGTCAACATGTCACTGCTCACTGGGTTCAAGTACAAAATCTTGACAAAGAGACAATAGGGTTGATTTTACTTAAGCTTGTTCAAATAAGCTTTGACAAAAAATACTGGAAGCTGATTGGTTTCTATGCAGAGCTGCACCAGATTTTGTACTCTACAGTTTTAGTAAATCAACTGAGTATAAAAGAGAAGATAGGCACCTTTAGGGCCCTTTCACACGGGGCAGATCAGTAATGATCCGCCTCCGTGTGTCCGTAAGCTCAGCGGGGATCGCTCCGTATATCCCCGCTGAGCCGGAGGCTGACAGGGCGGTCCCCGCACACTGTGCAGGGACCACCCTGTCTTTTCTCCGCTCTCCCCTATGGGGAGATCGGATGAACATGGACCGCGTGTCCGTGTTTATCCGATCCGATCCGCAGACGGAAGAAAAAATAGGACATTCTTCTTGTAACCAAAATCGGATCTTTGCGTAGGTGGGTGATTACGGGTGTCAGCGGATGTTTATCCGCTGACACCCGCAATCACATAGGGACCAATGTATGTCCCTTTTTCATCCGCAAACGGGTGGATGAAAAAGTGGACATAGGTCCGCACGTCTGAAAGGCCCCTTAAGTTTAGCAACTTGGTTACATTTAATGAAGGTACAACATTTAGAAACTCACATGGTTGATGAATAAAAGAGGCACATCTAAGTTTGCAGGGATCTGGGGTAAAGCTGTCCACATAGACCATCCACCCCACCGCCGGCTCTCACAGCTGTGAGTCTGCAATCGTGATCGGGAAGACTACCCTGCAGTAGAGCGATCTGAAAGTGAGGCTTGAATCGCTCATGGAAGGAATAAAATCAATGGTGGTGAGGAGGATGGTCTATGTGGACAGATTTACCCCGGATGTCTGCATACTTAGATGTGCCTGTTTTAATCATCAACCATGTGAGTTTCTAAATGTTGTACCTTCATTAAATGTAGCCATATTTGCCTCTCTTCTCTTTTATATTCAGTTGTGACGTGATGCTACTCTTATATCAAGACATCGCTTGTATATAAAGTCAAAACGTATTAAAAAATGTTGTTTGTCTTGCAAAATGCTCTCAAACCAAGTTACTCTCAAACCAAGGTTTTACTGTAATTAAATATAGCCCATGTACAATTTGACCCTGTATTGTGAAGTATGTAGGACTGTTAAATGTCAATTACGATCATCTAAATTATATGCACTTTGTTGACTGAGCCTGTCCCACCTTAACAGAAATGGGTATCATTAACCTGCCTAGCAGTATTCACGAGTCAGGCTCGGGGTGAATTTTACATACCAAAAGCGGTATCCCCGAGCCAGACTCGGGATCGCATTGCAGGATACAGGGGAAGTTACTTACAGTACCTTGTCCCTGGATCCTGCGATGTGTCCCCGCTGTGTGTGCGAGCCGTCATCTTGCTCGATTCACACTGGTGACTGCCGAGTGCCGCCGAGCTCCGTTCCCGAGCGGTGGATGCACGGGGGCGGAGTTCGGCGCCAAATTCAAAAAAGTCAAGACACAGTATATATACAATATACTGTAATCTTACAGATTACAGTACTGTATCAAATAATTACACACCCCCTTTGTCCCTAGTGGTCTGTCCAGTGACCCGCATGCAGTTTTATATTATAAAAACTGTTCTTTCTGCCTGGAAACTGGAGATTGTCCATAGCAGCCAAAAAGTGTCTGTTTATGTCAAAAGTGGTTTTATCATACCCAGGATGTCTACTAGACTCTTGTTTGTACAGAATTAAGTGTGTTATTCCTAAGAATTACAGAACTACAATATAAAATGCCAAATTTCCATGCCAAACAATGTACAGCTTTCAGCAGCAAAAATCGGACTTAATTGTACCGCCAGGGAGGTTAGGAATCATGCTTTGTCATGGCTAACAAATGCAAAACTCTATACATAGCTACAAAAGATACATAGAAGCAAAGGCAGTGTTAATGTGGTGAAGCTCTGCCAATTTCCATCATGCGATTTTCAGTTTATATTATTATTATTTTCCTTGCACCTGATTGGATATTCTTTACAAAGTGAAGCTTCACCACATTCACTAAGCTCTGGGGAACAAGTGCAACTGCACTTGCAAAGTGCACATTCTATTTGCCTTTAGTAAATTAACTGCATAGTTTGTTACTGAATTAGACCTGCAACAGCTATAACAACACCATGGTCATAATTTTATAAATCCTTCCATATATGTATGATTTTTACAACCATGGAGACCACTTAAGCCGCTCTCACTGAAGCTTAGATGTCCAAAGTAAATTTATCAGTATCCGTATGATTTAATTAACCTAATAGTAACTTTTTTTAAGTAGATATGCCTTTTATTTGGTACACTCTTTCAATAAATATCCTACTCATGTTTCTAATAAAGGATAACAATTGAACAAAAAGTTATAAAAAAAATGCAAAAATTTAGTCACAGCGACAGATGGTGGGTTTTGACAAGCTGGTGGGTTTTGTTGGGAAACAAACTTCATGCGATCACCATTATTGGCTGTATGGCCTCGTACACACGACCATTTTCCTTGGCAAAATCCATCAAGAAAAATGTCACGTGTATGTTTTTCGACAAGAAAACTGTTGTGGATCTCAACGAGAAAATAAGAGAACATGCTTTTTTTTTTCTCGTCGGGAGTCTCGATTTCCTTGTCGTGTTTCTCGTTGGGCTGGTTTACGACGAGAAACACGTTTGTGTGTATGCTTAGAAACCCACGCATGCTCAGAATAGAGTATGAGATGGGAGCGCACCTTCGGTAAAAGTAGCGTTCGTAATGGAGATAGCACATTCGTCACGCTGTAACAGACTGAAAAGCACGAATCGTCTCTCACCAAACTTTTACTAAAATGCAGTAACATGAGATTAGCAAAAGCAGCCCCAAGGGTGTCGCCAGTGGAATCAAACTTCCCCTTTATAGTGCCGTTGTACGTGTTGTACGTCACCGCGCTTGAGAACGACGAGATTTTGTCTTGATAGTGTGTATGCAAGGAAAGCTTGACAAGATTCTCGACAAGCCTGACAAGAAACTTGTCGAGGAAAACAATGTTTCTTTTACGATGAGATTCTCGGTCGTGTGTACGAGGCCTCACTGTACTAGTATGATCCGGAGTTATGTTGATTGGTGTTTTATTGATGTTGATGTTTTATATTTGTTTCTTATAATTTGCTGCATCTTACTTTTTTTGGCCTCTTACAGCCACTTTGTAGTCACTATATATGCTGTAGCGATAGCTGCATGGCATTGGGGGGGGATCCTGGTGGTGACAACAATAGATCATGTCTTTCCAATGTATGTTGAAATAACCACAATTATGGCTAGTACACACAGTATTTTTTGTTCCTCATTCAACCCAATGTATTGGATGAAAAAAAACTGAGGAGCTCACTGTACTTACGATGCAAAGTTAATACAGTGATATCCTCGCTGTGCTATTGTGTTCTGGCTGGGGCAGACTGCCCCATACATATGTGCCGAATATTGGCCGAAATCAGACAGTACATTAGAAACCAGCTGACATTTGGCCCATGTGTACAGGTCCTTGTTTGACAGAAGCTGGTCTCATCATTGGCTTCTGCCAAACGAGCATGCTGGGAAACCAGTAGCCTATCGGCATCCGATCAGCTCTCTCAGCCAATGGTTGTGAGAGCTGAGCAGTGTGTTCTGGCAGGGGGCAGTCCCCCCGATCAGAACACAATAGCACAGCAGTAAGATCACAGTACTAACAGTACTACAGCAAGCTCCCCGCAAGCTCCACAGTTTTTTTTATCCAGCTTGCTTTGTTGCAGGAGCACAATTGGGACAGGAACCTTATAATTTGAAACTTACTTAGTTACATTATCATATTAACATTAGTTGTGCTCATAAGTTTACATACTTACATACTAAACATACTTACAAAATGTTTACTCTTTTTAAATCATAATGACAACAGAAACTACCCAAATGACTCTGATCGAAAGTTTACATACGCATGTGATTTTGGCCTCATGCACACAAGTTGACACAAAAGGGTTTGAATGGCTATTAGTGGTAACCATCTTCACCTGTGATCTGTTTGCTTGTAATTAGTGTGTGTGTATAAAAGGTCAATGAGTTTCTGGACTCCTGACAGACCCTTGCATCTTTCATCCAGTGCTGCACTGACATTTATGGATTCTGAGTCATGACGAAAGCAAAATAATTGTCAAAGGATCTGCGGGAAAAGGTAGTTGAACTGTATAAAAAAGGAAAGGGATTAAAACTCTAATCAAGAAGGGGTTATATTGAAACCAAATTACAGTCAGGTAGACCAACTACAATTTCAGCTGCCAGAAAAAAACACAAATAAATTCAGATGAAATACAGGACTCTCTGAAAACATGTGGTGTGGCTGTTTCAAGATGCACAATAAGGAGGCTTTTACGTGAAGAAATATGGGCTGCATGGTCAAGTCGCCAGAAGAAAGCCATTACTACACAAATGCCACAAAGTATCCCGCTTAAAATACACCAAACAGCGCAGAGACAAGCCTCAAACCTTCTGGCACAAAGTAATTTGGAGTGATGGGACACAACCATAAAGAGAAGTGGAGAATGGAGTGGAGAGGAGTCAACAAGGCCTATGATGAAAGGTACACCATTCCTACTGTGAAACATGGAGGTGGATGCTGATGTTTTGGGGATGTGTGCGCTACAAAGGCACAGGAAATTTGGTCAAAATTGATGACAAGATGAATGCAGTATGTTATCAAAAAATGCTGGAGAAACATTTGCATTCATCAACCAGGAAGCTGTGCATGGGACATACTTAGACATTCCAACATGACAATGATCCAAAACACAAGGCATTTCATTGGCTACAGCAGAATAAAGTGATGGTTCTGGAGTGGCCATCTCAGTCTCCTGACCTCAATATCATTGAGCCACTCTGGGAAGATCTCAGTTCATACAAGACATCCCAAGAATTTACAGGAACTCATCCACAAATACACTGCTCAAAAAAATTAAAGGAACACTTTGAAAACATATCAGATCTCAACGAGCAAAAATCTCATGCTGGATATCTATACTGATATGGACTGGGTAATGTGTTAGGAATGAAAGGATGGCACATCATTTGATGGAAATTAATATTATCCACCTACAGAGGGCTGAATTCAAAGGCTTCATTCACACTTGGCGGACTCCGTCTGCCTGCTCCCGTCGGCTCAGCGGGAGATCAGTCCGCAGATCTCCGCTGAGCCGACGATGCCAAGCTCCTCTCTGCTCACTGAGCGGGGAGGGGCTTGTCGGGCACCGCTGTGTCCCTATGGAGCGATCTGATGAAAACGGACAGCATGTACGTTTTCATCAGATCTTACCCGATCTGATCCGCATGGACGGATGGGGACGTGGCCCCCATACGTCTGTTTTTAGCGGGTCGGATCGGGTCGGATGTCAGCGGACATGTCTCCGCTGACATCCGACGCTCCATAGCGATGCTCCATAGCCGACAGACGGACCCGAACGGCCAAGTGTGAATGAGGCCAAAGACACCCTGAAAATAAAAGTGAAAATATTATGCAGCAAGCTAGTCCATTTTGCTGAAATTTCATTGCAACAACTCAAAATGGTCCTCAGTAGTTTGTATGGCCCCCATGTGCTTGTATGCATGCCTGACAACATCAGGGCATGCTCCTAATGAGACGACGGATGGTGTCCTGGGGTATTTCCTCCCAGATCTGGACCAGAGTAACACTGAGCTCCTGAACAGACTGAGGTGCAACCTGACGGCACCGGAGGGACCGAAAAATAATGTCCCAGTGGTGTTCTTTTGGATTTAGGTCAGGTGACAGGGGGGGGGGGGGCATTCAATGGTATCAATTTCTTCATCCTCCAGGAACTGGCTGCATGCTCTCGCCACATGAGGTCAGGCATTTTCGTGCACCAGGAGGAACCCAGGACCCACTGCACCACCATAGGGTCTGACAATGGGTCCAAGGATTTCATCCCAATACCTAATGGCAGTCAGGGTGCCATTGTGTAGCCTGTAGAGGTCTGTGCGTCCCTCAATGGATATGCCTCCCCAGACCATCACTGACCCACCACCAAACCGGTCATGCTGAACGATGTTACAGGCAGCATAATGTTCTCCGTGGCTTCTCCAGACCCTTTCATGTTTGTCACATATGCTCATATGCTCAGGGTGAACCTGCTCTCATCTGTGAAAAGCATGGGGCACCAGTGGCAGACCTGCCAATTCTGGTGTTCAATGGAAAATTCCATTTGAGCTCCATAGTGTCCGGAAGTGAGCACAAAGCACACTAGAGGATGTCGGGCCCTCAGGCCACCCCCATGAAGTCTGTTTCTGATTGTTTGGTCAGAGAAATTCACACCAGTGGCCTGCTGGAGGTCATTTTGTAGGGCTCTGGCAGTGCTCATCCTGTTCCTCCTTGCACAAAGGAGCAGATACCAGTCCTGCTGATGGGTTAAGGACCTTCTATGGCTCTGTCCTTGAGTAACTGCCTATCTCCTGGAATCTCCTCCATGCTCTTGAGACTGTGCTGGGAGACACGGCAAACCTTCTGTAAATGACACGTATTGAAGTGAAATCCTGGGGGAGTTGGACTGCCTGCGCAACCTTTATAGGGTCCAAGCATGGCCTTGTGCTACCAGTAATGACACTGACCCCAGCCAAATGCAAAACTAGTGAAAAACAGTCAGAAAAGATGAGTAGGGGAAAAAAATGTCAGACACCTCCACCTGAATAACCATTCCTGTTTTGGAGGTCGTCTCATTGTTGCCCATGTAGTGCACCTGTTGTTAATTTTAATTAACAGCAAAGCAGCTGAAACTGATTACCAAACCCCTTTGTATACACCCCTCCTCCTCTGCTACTTAACTGACTAGATCAATATCCCAGTAGTTCTGATTAAAATGTGTTCCTTTAATTTTTTGATCAGTGTACTTCAAAATTCTTCAAGCTGTCATTGATGTTAAAGGGGGCAATACACAATATTAAGAACTGGGGTATGTCAACTTTTGATCAGGGTCATTTGGGTAGTTTCTGTTGCCATTATGATTTAAAAAGAGTAAACACAGTTGTTTATAATAAATATAATTAATGTAATAAATGGCTTCAGCTAAAGACTAACAATGAGTGAAAGAAACGTTTTTGTGCTATCATTCATATTCTCTGAAAAATGGCCAAGAAATCATAAATTCTGCCAGGGTATGTAAACTTATGAGCACAACTGTATTGTATAATTGTCCAAATATGTTGAACAAATAAATTGTTTGGAAATATAGATATAATATAGATATTTGTAAGACAAAGATTAATAAATATAAATATATAGGACCGGTACGACTCTGGAAGGACCGGTACGACTCTGGATGTCAAGCGCCTTGAGGCGATTAAGTTCGCATTTGTTGCGCTATATAAGTCACTCACTCACTCACTCACTCACTCACTATATTAATTAGTTAATTAATTATATGCAGATACAAATGAAAAGAGACCATTTTCAAAGGAAGTTGGCAGTCTAAAAATGTATATTATTTTATCTATTAATAAAACATGTATAATTAAAATCAAACATGTGTATAGTATATATATATATATATATATATATATATATATAATCAATGTTATT